>NC_048220.1:37487199-37534071 GCF_002007445.2 Ailuropoda melanoleuca
GAGGTTCATTTATTTTGTTGTGTATTCCAGTAGTTTGTTCCTTTTCATACTTGTGTAGTAGTCTTTGTTATACTAGAATTTTGGGACTTTTATGAATACATGGCTGTGGACAGTTGTGTACAAGTGTTTTTGTGGATGTGTTCTCATTTCTCTTGGGAAAATGCCTAGGAGTGTAATTGCTGGATCATACGGTAAGTATGTGTCGAACTTCCCAAGACTGCCAAACTCTTTTCAAAAGTGGTTGTAATATTTTATACTCTTACCTGGAGTGCATGAGAATTCGGTTGCTCTGCAGCCTCACCAACACTTCTGATTATCAAGCTTTGTTTTAACAAGCTATTCTAGTATCTGTTCCAGGGCATCCACTGCAGTTTTAGTTTTCATCCCCTGATGGTTAACAATATTGGATATTATTTTAGGTGTGATTTTATGTGATGATTGGCCATTTGTGGATTTTTGTGTGTGAAATACGTGTTAAAATCTTCTGCCCATTACATGTGATGTAACGAGCACTGGATATTATATAAGACTGATGAATCATTGACCTCTACCTCTGAAACTAATAATATACTATATGTTAATTGAATTAAAAAATAAACAGACTTATACATATTTATTAACTTAAAAGTGTTTATAAAAACTTCTTCACTGTAATTTTGATTAATGGAGAAAACATTTGATCAGTTGAAAGTACAGAAAGGGAACATTTGTATATAAATAAATAACCTTATTTAAAAAATAAAAGATACTTTTCTTTTTCTTAAAGATTTTATTTATTTATTTGAGAGAGAGAGAGAGAGAGAACACAAACAGGGAGGAGAGACAGAGGGAGAGGGAGAAGCAGACTCCTCCCCCCTGAGGAGGGAGCCGGATGCCAGCTAGATCCCAGGATCCTGAGATCATGACCTGAGCCAAAGACAGATGCCCAACCAACTGAGCCACCCAGGCGCCCTAAAAGATATTTCAAAGCAACGAAAAAAAATCTTCTGCCCATAAAAAAATTGGTTTTCTTCTTAACATTAAGAGTTCTTTTTTTGGGGGCGCCTGGGTGGCTCAGTCGTTAAGCGTCTGCCTTCGGCTCAGGGCATGATCCCGGTGTTCTGGGATCTAGCCCCACATCAGGCTTCTCCGCTGGGAGCTTGCTTCTTCCTCTCCCATTCCGCCTGCCTGTGTTCCCTCTCTCGCTGGCTGTCTCTCTCTCTGTCAAATAAATAAATAAAATCTTTAAAAAAAGGTTCTTTTTATATTCTGGAATCAAGATCTATGTCAGATATATGTACTGTACATATCTTCTCCAACGTAGATTGTCTTTTAATTTTCTTAATGGGATCTTTCAGAGATTGAAGTTTTTAATGTCTAAGAATTCCAATTCACCAGTTTTTTCATGGTTCATGCTCTTTGTGACTCTTTTAGTAGCTGTAGAATCTGTAGTAATATCCCCCGTGTCATTCCTGATAGTGGTAATTTGTATTTTATCTTTGTCTTTCCCCCTCCTCTCTCTCTCTCCATAAATTTAAGTAGAACTTTATAAAATTTGTTAACATTTTCAAAGAACTGGTTTTGGTTTTATTTATTTTTTCTATTTACTTATTGTATGATACCTTTATTTTTATTCTTTATTATTTTCTTCCTTTTACTTAATTTGGGTTTAATTTGAACTTCCTTTTCAACCTTCTTAGGGTGATACCTTAGGGCATATATTTTAGCCTTTTCTTCTTCTCCTCTAATAGGTGCATTTATTTATTTATTATTTTTTAAAAATTTTTTATTATGTTATGTTAGTCACCATACAGTACATCATTAGTTTTTGATGTAGTGCTCCATGATTCATTCTTTGTGTATAACACCCAGTGCTCCATGCAATACATGCCCTCCTTAATACCCATCACCAGCCTATCCCATTCCTTCATCCCCCTCCTCTCTGAAGCCCTCAGTTTGTTTCCCAGAGTCCATAGTCTCTCATGGTTCATTCCCCCTTCTGTTTACCATCTCCCCTTCATTCTTCCCTCCTTCTCCAACTGGTCTCCCTGCTACTCNATGGTTCATTCCCCCTTCTGTTTACCATCTCCCCTTCATTCTTCCCTCCTTCTCCAACTGGTCTCCCTGCTATTCCTTATGTTCCATAAACGAGTGAAACCATATGATAATTGTCTTTCTCTGCTTGAATTATTTCACTTAGCATAATCTCCTCCAGACCTGTCCATGTTGCTGCAAATGTTGGGTAATCGTTCTTTCTGATGGCTGAGTAATATTCCATTGTATAAATGGACCACATCTTCTTTATCCATTCTTCTGTTGAAGGGCATCTCAGCTCCTTCCAGAGTTTAGCTATTGTGGACAATGCTGCTATGAACATTGGGGTGCATATGGCCCTTTTCTTCACTACGTCTGTATCTTTGGGGTAAATACCCAGTAGTGCAATTCCCAGGTCACAGGGTAGCTCTATTTTTAACTTTTTAAGGGACCTCCACACTGTTTTCCCAAGTGGCTGTACCAACTTGCATTCCCACCAACAGTGTAAGAGGGTTCCCCTTTCTCCACATCCTCTCCAACATTTGTTGTTTCTTGCCTTGTCAATTTTTGCCATTCTAACTGGCATAAGTCGGTATCTCAATGTGGTTTTGATTTGAATTTCCCTGATGGCTAATGATTTTGAACATTTGTTCATGTGTCTGTTAGCTATTTGTATGTCTTCACTGGAAAAGTGTCTGTTCGTATCTTCTGGCATTTTTTGACTTGATTATTTGTTTCTCATGTATTGAGTTTGAGAAGTTCTTTATAGATCTTGGATACCAGTCTTTTATCTATNCCTTTCTCCACATCCTCTCCAACATTTGTTGTTTCTTGCCTTGTCAATTTTTGCCATTCTAACTGGCATAAGTCGGTATCTCAATGTGGTTTTGATTTGAATTTCCCTGATGGCTAATGATTTTGAACATTTGTTCATGTGTCTGTTAGCTATTTGTATGTCTTCACTGGAAAAGTGTCTGTTCGTATCTTCTGGCATTTTTTGACTTGATTATTTGTTTCTCATGTATTGAGTTTGAGAAGTTCTTTATAGATCTTGGATACCAGTCTTTTATCTATAGTTTTCATTTGCAAATATCTTCTCCCATTCTGTGGGTTGCCTCTTTGTTTTGATGACTGTTTCCTTTGCTGTGCAGAAGCTTTCATTTAGTTCTCTTGTGGTCTGAGAACATACTCTATTTAATATCAGTTCCTTTAATTAATTGAAATTTGTTTTATAGCCAAGCTATAAGTGGTGTATTTTGGTGAATATATGATAAGCACTTGAATTGAAAGTTTAGTTGGCTGTTACTTGGTCTTGTGCTTTATAAATATTGATTAGGGCAAATTGGTTTACATTATTTTTTTTGAAGGTTCTATACCCTGATTGATTTTTCTATGAGTTCTATCAATTCCCTAGAAAGGATTGAAATCTTAAAAAAATTTTAGATAATGTCTTTTTTTAAAAAAACAGGTTATGAAAAGTTGTATAATTGATTTCAGCCCACATTCCATTAGTAGAATTTAAGTTTATTGTTCATGTAGGAGTTAAGAAATGTAGTCTCTACATGGGAATCATGTGTAGAGATAGAAAGAGGATTCTGTAACTTAAAAGAAAAGAAAGGAGAGAAGTTGGGGGAAAATGTCCCATCTCTGCCACAATAATTAAATCATAACCTGCTTGGAACAGACCACAAATTCTGTAGGAGTTCAATGTAAGAGAAGTTGTTGGGTTGTGGGATCCCAATGCTGAGTGGGATTAACACAGAGTGGGGATTCAATGAAGGCAGAAGGAGCATTTCTACAGCAGTAGAAATGAGCATAGTGTGTATAGTATACAGTCAGGGAAAGGTTGAGGAGGCTTAAGCAGTGAGTTAATATTGAAAGTTACTGGGAAATCAGGATTGGAAGGCACATTTTGGCATCAAATTACGGAGGGCCTGAAATAGCCAGATAATGGACCTTAGCTTTGCTTCAACAAGCAGGAATTCAGGTTTTTGAGCAGGGAGATCATCTAATGGAAGAAATGTTTCCTAAGGTAAGAGAGACCAGGTGAGGTGATGAAGCTTCAGTGGGAATGGAGAGGATGCAACAATTTTATTCTTTGCTGAATATATTGATAGGTGCATCAGTTACTACTCCAGCCATTGCTACTAGGGACGGGTCACATGGCTTGTGAGGTCTAAGTGACCACGATATCTCAATATCTCAGTCTTCTTAACTGAGGTAGATGAAGGTACTGAGCCTCCTTTTCAGGGGAAAAAAGCTCGTTTAGAATCACAGTGAGCAAACATAGCAGAAAGTTTTTTTGTGACTCCAAGTCCAGTTCATCTCCAACGATTCAGGCTTTTTTGTCTCATAAAAACGATGTAAGTCACATCAGAACAATGAATAAACCAGCACGAACAAAAGCCAAGTTGTCTGCCCCGCCTTTGGGTAGTAATCAGCATCTGCTTCTGGGGAGCACATATTCCTGGGAGTGTCCTATTTCCGTCCAGATGTGGCAGGCTTCAAACCGCTGCTGCTCCACAGGCTTCCCAGCACTCTCCCCATGGAGTCTTTCCGTTTGGTAGCCAAATATCTCCGACTCTGTGCTTACTGCTCTACACTGGGGTTGTGTGAAAAATAAGGGAAACATGAAGCAGCTAATGACTACATCATGGATGAGCCACAACCGTCTGAGTTCACATCTAATTCTTTAGCGTCTCTGAGAGAGGGTATGGTCTCAATTAGGTTAGGAATGAGGTAGGAAGGATGGAAGAAAGAGACAGCCTTTCCTTGATCTATGGCTTCTGGGTGGGATTCAAATCCACATCTCTCTCTAGACCAGCACACTGAAGTCAAAACTCCCTACATGAGTCATCTGTGGGCTGCTTATTTTGTTTCCCAGAGCTTAATTCCAAGGCTGCATTTCCTCCCTCACCCTCTTTTCCTCCTTCTCTTACCATATCAACAGTTAGAAAACTGCTTGGTCCCATAGCGCATATGGAGGGAAGGAAGGAAGGAAGGAAAGAGGCGATAGTCTATCATCAAGAAAGCTGAAAAAGAGGTATATTGTGGGCAAAAGAAGAAGATGAGAAGAGTAAAGATTATCTGCATATTCTGTTCCACTTTGTGTTTTCTTTCTGTGCCCCTAAGATGATCCTCACCCCGAATAGAAAACAGCCAGTTGGGCTCTGTCCTTTCCCTGTCTCAACTTCTAACCTGGCAAAGACTGCAACGTTAGTTTGGGTTTGTGAGGTTAGGTGAAGATGCCATGGAAAGCAGTGAGACTCCAGCATTTCTCTTTGGCCCTCGTCTTGACAAAGAAATACTTCTTTCATGTGAATGCTATTGGGTCATTATGAGTTTTGTTACGGTATGGCTCTTCCCCTAAATGACCACTAGTCTGACCAAAACCAGCTTTTATGAGCAAACATCAAGGGTAATGAGTTAATGAGAGCAGCACACTTGGTTAAGCAAGTTTTATTTGGTCTTCAGGAATCTGTTTTATAGATGCAAAGGAGCTCACTTAAATACCATGTGGTTCTGATTAGCTGCCTTTCGGTTAACCCAGACATGCAGTTAAGCAAATGTGATCCAGTTTTCCCTCCAGCCCTGAGGCCAGCTTCCCTCAACTCTGGTGTTAGCAATGTATCTCCACATACTCAGAGGTATTTTTTTTTTTTTTAAGAGAGGGAAGGAGAGAGGGAGAGATGGAGAGGGAGAATCTTAAGCAGTCTCCATGTCCAGCACAGAGTTCAACGCAGGGCTCCATCTCACAACCCTGAGATCATGACCTGAGCCGAAATCAAGAGTTAGTCACTTAACCAACTGAGCCACCCAGGTGCCCCCCACCCGAGGGCTTTTATAATGTGGAGTGAATCTATTTAAAAACAGATTACAAAAGGTGAATCTCCTAGTAACATGGTAACTAAAGGAGAATCTGTGTGTTGACCAAGAATTAAACACATTAATATTTTCTTAAATCTGCAATTTAGGTATGTGAACAAAGCCATGTGATTTTATTAAATTGATGGGACAAAACATGTCTAAAAGTGACTAAGAAAAAGCAGTGTATGTTTGGTTTTTTTTTCTGGTGGAGTAGCTAAAGTCCCTGGAACATCGTAAAACTGGCTTTGTGATAGCTGTGCTTAGGGTGACAAATTTGTCCTCTTTGGGATGCTGTACCCTTCTCAGATTCTATGTTATTTGCCTTCTGGTGAGCATTCTTCCTTGTCACACTCAGTTGGGGGGAAGGAAAGTGGTCTCTCAGCCAAGACCCCTGAGTCATTCAGAATATGTGCTATGACCACAGAGGGACAGTTGCGTGGGCATGAAGGTGGAGAGCGGAGAGAAGGCATTGTGTTTAACTACAGTGAAGTTCAGAAGAGCGAGATCTCAGAAGAAGGGCAGGGGATAAGTGATGTGGACCAAGCGCTTAAGTATGTATGTAGGCTCTATCCCCTGTTTTTGATTTTGTTTCTGATTTATAGAATTTTTACCTGGGAATGCAATTAGTTGCCGAGAAATAGGTTAATCACTATGTCATTTGGGCAAGCATGGTACTACAAGCCCTGGGACTAGACCAACGTGGATTCAGTTCTCGGTTTCGCTTTGGAGAAATGACTTTGCCTTTGAGTTTTAGTTTCTTCATCTGGAAGATGGGTGGAATAAAGCAGCTGTGCTGACTGGTTGGTGTAAAGCTGAACGGTACTCTCTACAAAGCCCCTGGTGTATAGTAGGTCCTTCAAAAGTGCGGGCAGCTATTATCTAGTGGGCAACTTGGTATTGTCTGCGCTTTACAGAGCCACTAACTCAGGAACAAAAGGTGGATGGCCTGCGGTAAGCCAGCAGCAGTGCTGAGAATCCCTTAACATCCTGGGTAGCAGTGGGCTGTCTTTAAGAGAATGAAAGAGAATGTGTTGGATTAAAGAGAATGAAAGCTTTAACATGAAGCACTATTTCAGGACTGCTTATGCCTTTCAGTTGTGACAGAAGTACTGTCCACAGTGGAGCGCGTGGGATCCCAGAGGCGGCACTGTGGCTATTTCGGAGGCAAAAATGTCCAAGTGCACGTGAATTACCATGTTTTTTTTCTTTTTAAATTATGTATATTTGGGTCTTGTGGAGGGCAGCTCTAATACTGCTGATTTAGAATTTAAGAGAGAAGCCTTATTCCTTTGTCTCCCAAGGGCCTTGCTCATGTGTTTCTTCCTCCTTTATCTTTCCCACTCACTTTATAATTCTCCTGAGTTCCTGGTGTACGAAACAGGGGTTTTCCTTTTTATTATATTGAGCATGCTTGCTGGGTACACACAAATCTTAATCAAGATACCTCATCTAGGCCAGTGTAGCTCCTCTCAGAAAGCTCTTGAATCCCATTTGCCATTTAAAAAGAAAAGGTTTAAAGTTGTGTGAGATGGTATGACTTCAATGTTTGTGAAGTCTGCCTTGGCTGAATATCTAATACCATGAACTAAGGGGAATAAAAAACTCATTGTACCCAGAACAACACTGGCTCTGAAATGTGTTGGGCAGAACATGACCACTTAGGCAGCAAATGTGTCAAGGAGGGGCAGACCCCAGTATACAGGGAGGCTATTTGCTCCTTGGGAGGCATCAGTGGCCCTCAGGTGGGAATAATTATGGAGGAATGGCACTGGTGCAGCAACAGTGCTATCGGGGTTGCTGGTGTGGTGGGAAGAATGACCTAAGGATTAGAGTTTGAAATTTGAATGTGGAGTTTAGTACTCTCATGAGCTTGGGGGGATGAATAAGTGTTTTATCCATCCATCCATCCATCCATCCATCCATCCGTCCAAATACTGTTTATGGAGAAAGGTGAAACACTTCACCATACTTGTAATGCATTGTCCTAAATAAAAGGAGGGTGTTTTGTGAGTCTCTGGAGTTGGAGGACTGTGAGTCTTGAAGATGTGCTTGTTTAGTCACAGACTGCTGTGGAGTGCAGGGCTGGGCTTCATCAAATGTTCTTTTAGGAAGAGATGGAGCATAGAGAAATTAGGTTTGGTGTGAGCTACAAGGCATCCTCAGGACACCATCTGAGTTTCTTAAAGGCTGTGTGGATGCTGAGAACTACTCTTACTTGTGATTTGGAAAGGATTCTCCCATTATTCCATTGCTTTGGGGATACACACAGCCATTCACAGATGGTTCTCTCTGAATTGATGACACAGAAAACAAATACCTTGGAAAAGCACACCTCACATGAACACCTAGATGTTTAAATGGACATATGACCCATGATGAAGCTGAGACAAAGAAAGGCTCATCTCTGAGTCCATTGCATTAAGCCCTCAGTTCCAAATCACAGGCTCTGCTTCCTAATCTACCATGATTCTTTGACATTCAGTCTTGGTCCAGCTTCAGTAATGAGTAGCTATGAGGATAAAAGCCTAGTTTAGATCATATCACTGCTCCACAGTGGTCAATATCTTTCTAATTTTTTCAAAATAAAGTTCTAATGTCTTTGTGTGGTATTTGAGATCTTCCTTTTCATGAACCTTATACTCCAGGAAAATGGAACCAATTGCATCGACCCCTTCTGTGCTACAATATCCTAACTTTCTCTGCTTCTACTCATTCTAGTTTTGCTCTGGAATGTTCTCCTCCACATCTCTCTAGAGTCAAGTCCTTCCATTTTTCAAGGCTTGTTTCACTGGTTGTCTCCTTAGGGAAACCTTTTCTGAACTCTCTGCTGGAAATGATTTCTTCACATAGAATTTGGTTTCCATCTCTCTTACAACAGGGCTTCCCATACTTTTCTAATAGTGGACTCACCTGCAGGTACTTGTTAAAAAAAAAAAACAAAACAAAACAAACCTGGGCCCGCCCAGACCAAGAATGAAAATTTATAAGAGAGGAGCCTGGGAAGGAGTACTTTTTTTTTGGGCGGGCCGGTGGGGGGGGTTCGGCAGGGGGAAGGAGTACTTTTAACAAACACTCCAGCTGATTCCTATCCTCAGAGAAGGGAACCCTCTTAAGACACTTTCTATGCAAACTGTGGACCATCGTCATCATCTGGGTGCTTGTTAGAGATGCAGAATCTCCAAAGTAATGAATCAGGATCTACATTTTAATCACATCTCCACACAGTTCCTGTGTGTGTTGAAGTTTGAGAAGCAGTATCCTATCCTACTTTTTACTTGCCACTTCTATAGTTAATTATGCAACCAAAACCCTTTTATTATCTCATTAATTATGCAAAGGACTATTATTCCTATTTTTTTTCAGATTGATGGGACTTCAGTTAAGTTGACCCATGTAGACTTGTAAATATTAGATGGCTTTTTGCCCTACCTACCAACAAAAAAAGGCATTTTCATATGCTTCAACTTAATAGTGAACAGGGTTTAGAACTGGGGTAGTTTGAATCTGGAGCCCTCTCTTAAGCTTTATACTGTTACTATGACTGTAATATATGCCAATTAACTGCTTATTTTTTAAAAAGAAAAAACCTTAGCTTAAAATACATTTTTGAGTTCCAAAGTTAGTATGCAATAGGGTTCTGAAAATGGAAGTGTGCTTATATAAACAGTATGGATGTGAGATGGATATGAGGGGGTGGGGGAATGAGAGAGTAAAGGAAGCAACTGAAATTATATGCTTTGACCTCCCCTCAGTCCATATGGAGTTGGAGACTACAGGTATTAATGCTAATTTTCTTCCAGACATATGAGACTGAGGTATCCTTTGTTCTCACTTGTAATTTTCTGCTTGGTTCCAAATCTCGAGAACTGCAATTTTAGACTATGTCTGGAATATAAAGTTGCTCTGTCTATTAATTTTCAGGCAGAGTAAGTTTACAGTAATAGGCTTGTATGGTTTTGTGTGTTCAAGGGCCAAAGTTTATAAAATCTGTGGGAAATTAGAAAAGGAAGGAAAGATTTCTTGCCAAACTCTTTGATAGTTTGATGTTTTCATGTGACTAAATTCAGGATGAAGACACAGCAAAGAATAGGCTTCCAGCAAAAGGTCGGCCTGTAGTTGCATCCCTGCCCCCGAAACAGGGTATAAAAATGTTTCCTATTTGAGGGTTATAATCAACTAATTTTTAGTGTGTGTGGTTCACAGAAGATTGAAACTTCTTAAAAGAAGTACTTGTTTCTTTGTGGTTTTTGCTGACAACTCTTATCGTGCTACAGTTCTTAGTCTTAACAAAAGGGCTTTATATGGAAAAATGCTTGCTGTATGTTAACATGATAAATGAGTCAAGGTGGTGACGGCTGGGGCATAAGAGGAGAAATAAGGTATGCTCTAAAGGCGGGTAGGATTACTGGATGGGGCCCTGGCAGGAGTCACTGGAGATAAAAACTTCATGACTTGGAGTCGGAAAGGAGTCTGTGAGAATCCCGCTGTGGAAGTGGGGCAAATTGCTTTGTTAATACAGTTATGAGGTGCATATGCCCGAGTCATTCAGCGGCCCTTGGTCTCGAGCAGCTAGCTAAAAATGTACCTGTGGAGAAACAGTATTCTGAGTCCATGTTCATTTCTTTTTCTTTTTATGTGGTTGATCTCTCTGCTTCTAAACCCATGAAGAGTAGCCTTGAATTAGATCAGATTGCTGTAGGACAGTGTTATTTGGGAGCTATGACCTAAGCACTTGCAACTTTGATCTGGTAAAAAAGTGCATTTGTGTTTTCGTTTTATTTTTATATAACCAGGAAAAGAAATGTATTCTGTATGTTTGGTGACCGAGCCTTTGTATATCAATATATCTCACATACAACCATATAAATAGGGACATTCTTCTGGTCCTCAAGCTGTGCGCCTGGTCTTATTCTTATATATGATTTAAAGTATGTTCTTGAACACTCTACCTTTCTTTTAATATTCTAAAATAAATTCTCCTTTGGGAAGTCTAGAAGGAATGAATAAAACTAAAGTATGAAGAAGAAGTAGGAAAATACATTATTTAAGAACTTAATAAATTAATGTATTCACATATGGGCTTGGGGGGAAAAGAACATAAGGCAGAGTAGTTCTAGCTCTAGTTCTGCATTAATAATGTGGTATCTGGTGTTTTTCCTTGTCTAAATTGTATTATTATTATTATTTTTTTTACTCCTGGCTGAGTCCTGAAAATATCTTACCTTTGTTGTGACTTCACAGGACTTGATTAATAGGAATAAACAACTAGAAATCTCTAATTCATCATGACACTTAATTTACAAATAATAATAATACAATAATATAATAATAACAATAACAATAATAGAATTCTCAATCTGTCTTCGTATCCTCAGGATTAATAAGAAAAATTTGTCAACATCACTCTTGCTATTCCCATTGGAAAGAACATTAAAAGTCGAGAAAATAGTTCATTGGGTCAAATGAGTTTTGTTATTGGTTGGCACTGGCACAAGAGAAACCTGTGAATGCTCTAAGAATAAAAGTTGAGACACATTTATTAGAATTAAACCATGAATGTCAAAAGGCTTTCCTTGGAGAACAGGTGTTATTGGTTGAATCTCATCTCCCCCCAGTTCATATGTTTAAAGTTCTAACTTCTGGGTCTTCAGAATATGACCTTATTTGGAGATAGAGTCTTTACAAAGGTAATTAAGTTAAAATGAGGTCATTAGGGTGGACCTTAACCCAATACACCTATTTTTCTTATGACAAGGAGAAATTTGGAGAGAGACAGGAACACAGAGAGAACATTAGGTGAAGATAAAAGCAGACCTTCAAAAGTCAAAAAACATCAAAGTTTGCCAGAAAACCACCAGAAGACAGGAGAGAGGCATGGACAGATTCTCCTTCACAGCCCTCAGAAGAAACTAACCCTCTCAATGCCTTGATTTTGAACTTTGAGCCTCTAGAACTGTGAGACAATAAGTTTCTGTTGTTTAAGCCACCCAGTTTGTGGTGCTTTGTTCTGGCAGCCCTAGCAAATTAATACAGCAGGGTAGGAATTAGGCCTTGAGATTCTATTCGCAGGGGCCGGTGCTATGACTCCAAGGAATTCTAAGACCTTGGCAAATAAAGCTCAAGAACTAATCGTATATTGAACTATCCTGAATGATAGCCTCATTTAGCAATGTCTTAAATACAACCTTGCCTAATTACCTTAGCTGCAGCAATAAAGCTAAGTGAAATTGACATGAACGATCTTTTCAGTTCACACACCGGAAAC
This sequence comes from Ailuropoda melanoleuca, assembly GCF_002007445.2. Taxonomy (NCBI): domain Eukaryota; kingdom Metazoa; phylum Chordata; class Mammalia; order Carnivora; family Ursidae; genus Ailuropoda; species Ailuropoda melanoleuca. The sequence goes on from NC_048220.1 coordinate 37,499,345, forward strand.
TGAGAGTTCTGATTTGCTAATGAAAGTTAGGCTGATTGAACAAAGAATTCCTCACTGAACATAGTCGCTCTCATTTTTCTAGGTCACTAGATCATAGAAAGAGGCTGGCTGATTCACACCTGAATTATACTAATTTACATAAACTAATGAAATCTCAAGTCAATCATTGATGTGAGGAGTTATCCAATTCATTATGCTGACAGAGGCAGGGCATGAGAGAAGGGAAAAGACTGTCAATCCCCTGGAAAGCCATCAGTGTTACTCTGCTGTAATCTAAAAGATGTGGGAGACTATTTTAAATGTATGAGTCATCTCAACCACTGGTGAACAAGCAGCACTGGTATAGGAAATAAATATACGCAGACGTTAGGAACGTGTTTGGTTCTTGAAAGGATCCAGCCAAGAAAGCATAACACAAATCAGATATTTTAATAGAGGGAATTTAATATGCTAAATTCATCATGAAGGTGTTAGAAGAGCTACACAGGCAGACAGAGGAAGGTGAGGCCACCCAGAAATTGGGCTGGAGGGACAAAGGGGGGCAGTGGTGTCTCTAGAGCCTGTGACCCTGGGTGATATGAGAGGAACTGAGACAGCTGGAGACATTGCCTGGAGGGGGAAGAGGGAAAAGTAATACCCTGGCTTCTCTCTTTTTCCCAACCTCCAGTCTTGTTCCAGCACCTCCCATTGCTGAGCAGAGCTGTAAGCCTCCAGGAGGCCTGGGAACATGGTTGGCTGGTGTTAGCTTCTTCAGTGAGTGGGCAAGGAAAGAATTATCAAGTTTGCTTTGCTGCTGTAGCCAGTTAGCACAAATTTAGTGGCTTAAAACAATACAGATTTGTTCTGTTATAGTTCTGGAGTCAGATATCTAAAAATCAAGGTGTCAGCAAAGCTGTGTTTCTTCTGGAGGCTTCTGGGGAAAATCTGTTTCCTTTTCCAGCTGCTAGAGTTTGCCTGCATTTCTTGGCTCTTGGACCCTTCCTCCATCTTCCAAATGCATCATTCTAACCCCCAGTTTCATTGTCACATCTCCTTTTTTTTGTGACTTTGATCCTCTTGATCCATCTTGTGATTATATTGGGGCCACTCAGTCTGGGAGAATCTCCCCATCTCAAGATTCTTTTTTTTTTTTTTTAAAGATTTTATTTATCTATTTGACAGAGAGAGAGAGAGAGAGAGAGAGACAGCCAGCAAGAGAGGGAACACAAGCAGGGGGAGTGGGAGAGAAAGAAGCAGGCTCCCAGTGGGGGAGCCTGATGTGGGGCTCGATCCCAGGACTCTGGGATCATGCCCTGAGCCAAAGGCAGACGCTTAACGACTGAGCCACCCAGGCGCCCCCCATTTCAAGATTCTTAACCAAGTTTCTGAAATCCCTTTTCCCATGTAAGGCAGTGTATTCATAAGTGCCAGGTTTTAAGATGTGGACATTTTTGGGGACCATTATTCTATCATAGGAGGGAAGGTAATAGACCTGGGTTTAAAGAGTAAGTAACTGACACAAAGGCCCTTTGCCAGTGCTTACCAGGCCTTTTCTATCATCTCCAGATGCTTTTTTTGCACTTAGTACCATAGTATTTTAACTAGCCCACTTCTTATATAATATTCTTTAGATCATTGTTTGGAGACAAAGCAAGCTTGCTCATGTATAAGGTACTGACTAAAGGCTTAATGGGATGTTATCATAGTAGGCCTTATTGGAAATGTTTATTTAATATAATTATTTTTGAACCAGGCAAAAATTGTATCTGCTGAGGGGCGCCTGGGTGGCGCAGTCGTTAAGCGTCTGCCTTTGGCTCAGGGTGTGATCCCGGCATTATGGATCGAGCCCCACATCAGGCTCCTCCGCTATGAGCCTGCTTCTTCCTCTCCCACTCCTCCTGCTTGTGTTCCCTCTCGCTGGCTCTCTTTCTCTGTCAAATAAATAAATAAATAAAATCTTTAAAAAAAATTGTATCTGCTGAAATAGAAACAGCAGGTGAAGAAGAAAGTAATAGCGTTTCCTTCAGTCCAGGAGCCTCTGGACATTTGACTAGCCAGATCCCTAAATGAGGAGAGCCTTGTATATAAGCTGAGTGGTTGTCCAGAGAAAGGGTCTGGTATCTTAGCCTGCTTGTTATTTTTGCTTTATTTTGTTTCGTGTCTTCTGTGGGAAGCAGACCAGCAGGAGCCTTCTGGTTTTTGGTCTTTAAACTCTTCCCTTGGGATGGTTGGAGCAAGCATGCCCCATCCAGCTGCTCCACTCAGCCCAAGTTGGCCACACACAGAGATGAGCTATTTCTAGAGAAGGTGAAGACCCAGTTAGACAATGGATCTACTCTAGGCAATTGGAAAATGTGGAAATATTTTTTAGGGACAACAAACCCAAAACTCTAATAACATAAAGCTTATAAATAATTGCTTTTTTACTTTTCTCTTCAATCCTCTGAGAGTTTTCTGAGTACTCTTTCTCCTTTTCCACTAAAGAAGTCCAGCAGAAAATTCTGATTTGTGAGTGGCATTGCCTTCCATATGAGGTTTCCCAAGGAAAGGCCCACAGAATAAAGGTGGCAGAATGCCATATGTTTCCAAAGCAACCTTATCCCTATTAATTCTATCTAGAAATTTGGGAAGAGTAATAAATTTGAGACAAGCTCAGACTCAAGTAGGCCCTACACCAGGGTGGGATTTTATTTTTGTTTTTGTTTTGTTTTATTCATTGAGACTAGTCTATTCAGTCTTCGTCTTTGCAGTTGTGGTGGTCTAACCTATGCAAGAGTGTATGATTTTGCGTCTGTGCATGGGCCGTAAATAGAGATCCAGATTCTCTGAAGAAGACCCTGCATGTCGGGAACATGATGAGCACTCAGCGGTCAGCTCTCTGATGAGTCTCTGTAGTCATTCTCTGTTTCATACACTGTGAGGCGCGGCAGAGGGAAAGGTACAGGCCACACAGGCATTTACAGTCTATCTTGGTTTTTTGGAAATGGGAGTTTCAGAAGGAAAGAGAGGCCTGGGATGAAAGGGCTTGCTCCTCATGCAATAACTGGCTCTGACTGGTACTTCTGTTAGGTCACAACCCCCAGCTTGCCTGCTGAGGGAAGGGACAGTGTTTTTAAAGGTGTGTGTGTGTGTCTGTGTGCACGTGCGCGTGTGCATGTGCGTGTGTGTGTGTGTGGAGAAAGAGAGAGAGAGAGACAGAGAACACAGACACACAGTGAGAGAGAGCCTGTGTGTTTGGCTAGCTGGGGTGGGGGGTGGTAGGACAGGGAAAAGGAAAATCTGAAAATAACAAGCAGAATCTGGAAACAACACTCTTCTACTGAACATTTCAAGGGTCAAATGCCCCTGTAATGTCCTCCTATTTGGCTATCAAATAACATAAGTGGACAACTAAGGAGCTATATGTATGGGTCTGGTTTAATGTTCTCATGTGATGTGGGGCTAAGTTGGTACCATTTGGCAGTAGAGATATATTTATGTCTAGAACTTTTGCAATTGCTCCTACATTTTTGATCCTGGGAGGCTTATTGTGCCTGCTATACTAATGGACCTTAATCTTAAATGAAAGATCTGTTCAAGTTTGTGTATAAGAATTAGTGTTTTTTGTTTTTGAGTAGCCCGAAAATATGTTGGTTTTATCTGCTTGGAGTCAGCTGTGTTGCCATGACAACTAGATTGTAGCCCATAGCACCTGATTTCCCCAGTGTGCAGTATGTGGTTGTAGTGGTGGGTGTGTGTCGAAAAAGGTTATAAAGGAGTTATGGAATTAAATTATAGTCTCTGTATCCCTTGGTCTTCTTCTGAGGTTATAGAAAAAGGATTTGAGCAAGAATCTCATTTTCTACAAAAATAAATCTTTCTGATACTTTTGGCTTTTGCAGTTCTGTACACTGAGCCCAGGGTCCATGTTTCCCCAGCCCTGCTTACTTATCTCTGACATGCAGAATGTGCTATAGTATTCTCAGTACTGAATGGAAACTCAGAGAGAAGCTAATGGCAAGATAATAATAGTAAAGTAATACAGTTTCTTTGTTGGTTCAAAGAAAAGAGTGTATGTATAAATGCTTAGTAAGCTAAAATGAATCCTTATTTTTAGCTTAAATTCAAACATTTGATGTGTTTCAAGAATGCCTCTTGAAATGAGGAAGTGATTTTAAAATTGGGAAATTGAAACCAGTATATTGACTTGAAAATTAATTGTGGTAAAATTACTTGTTCTTTCTGAAATTTGGCTATTTCCTGAGAGAATGTTTCTTCTTCTAAAGCCCTTTCACACCAAAGAGCTTGAAATTGGTCATATCTTCTTATCTCTGGTTGCTTTTCTCAAGAAAAGGTCCCTTTCCCTAAAAATCCTAATTATTTTGAAGGCCCTCAACTTCAAACCATACCTCATGCTACTTTTCCTTATAAGCAGAAGTTTCCACACCACCTGTCACTCTTCCTCCTTCAGTGAAGACTTGTTCTCTTCCTCTTCCTACTTAAGTCATAATTCCTGGTTCTCATTATCCACTTAGTTCTTGGACCTTCTCATTTTCAGTGATCATTTTCTCCATTCCCATGGTCATCTTTTAGATCTTGCCATATACAACAACTGTACCAACTTTGAAATCTCATCGTTAAGCGATTATGACCTCCTGTCTTTCCAGCTCACTACTCTGCTAGCTTGGTGGCAACAATATTTAGACCTTTCAATCTTTTGGGGCCTTTAGTCTTTTAACCTGCCAATTTTTCTCTGTTTTACCACGTGCTTCCCATCTGTTTTCACTGTTCTTCTGACCCAACCTAGAGGCTGGGGTTCGTCACCATGATCATCCAGTTGTAAACACTCCCAAACTCCTTTCTGTCTCTTACTTTTTACCTGGAAAAAACCTTTCCACCCCCAGTTAAATCCAAATTTCCAACTTCTTTACATCTAAGCAACTGAATATAGATAGAGAAAAACACAGTCTTGCTAACTGGCTTCATTTTTAATTTAAAACCAGAAATTTCATGCATGCTGTCATTATTGCTCAGTAATTCTAATATGTATCCCCAATAAATTTGCCTTTCCATTTTCCTGATGAGTAGTTCATACCTTCTTCTTCTCTCTCTCTTTTTAAAAGATTTGTTTATTTTTTTAGAGAGAGAGGGAGAGAGAGCACAGGGAGGTGCAGAGGGAGAGAGAGAATCCTGGAGCAGACTCCCCAGTGGAGCGCAGACCCTTCCTCAGGGTTCAAGGCGGGCACAATCCCAGGATCATGACCTGAGCCAAAATCAACAGTCAGCTGCCTAACTGAGCCACCCAGGCACCCCATTCTTCTCTCTCTTAAATCAATCCTCCAACCTCTCTGACCCATCCCTATGTAGCTCTTGTTTGACTCTTATTTTGTTGGAAATAAAAAAGGAAGTATAAATATCCTTGAATATTTCCATCTACTAACCTACCTGTATCCATAGTCATATTCTCTGTCTTGCCTCCTGATACAATGGACAAATTGTCATATTCTCAACCAAGGTGAATTACTACATACCTACTAGCCTCCATCCCCCTTTACCCACTTCAGGGGACTTCCCCTGAGGTTTTCCCTATTTATTCTTGTATCATCAAAATTTTCTTTTTCTACCAGATCATTCCCAAAAGTCTACTAAAATGTAATATTCTTGGTGTTGAAAAAGTCCTTTCTTGACACTGTATTCCCCTTAAGTTACCCTTTGTACCAGCCCCAAACTCCCATAACTTTCCTTCCTTTTACAGTAGACGTTTCTTGGAAGAAGTATCTATGTTCACTGTTTCTACTTCCTTGTCTCCTGTTCTACCTATGACCCACTTTTGTCAGGTTTTTTAACCACATACTTCACAAAAGCCACTCTAGTCAACAATAATAATAATGATGATAATAATCCACTCTTGGTCAATAATAATTAACAACTTGCAAAATCCAGTGACCAATACTTTGATCTTACTACAGTCTCTCAGCAGCATTGTACAGAGGAGACCCGTACCTTCTTCTTATATATCTTCTTGGTTTCTAGAGAACTATGCTCCTAATTTTCTTCTACTCCATTGGGTGGCCTTTTGTGTCTTTTTTATTAATTCCTTTTTTCTCTTCCTCATTTCTCTATTTCAGAATGACATTTCCACATTCATCATATTCCACCTGACATTCCTTTTGAAAACAGAAGCTCATTTTACAGTAGAAGAAGGCAAATAAAATCTAAAAATTATATAAAATACTAAGAAAAAAGAGAGGGAAAATTGATCAATCTACACAAATATATAAACTTTAACCACAAGGAAGAAAATATATATAGTTACTGCTGTCCTTGTTGTTTCATCTGGTCATGAGGCTATAGTTGGAATTGATAACTGTCTTCATTCATGTTGTATTTGCCCTCATCCAGAAACTCAGTTAGTCAGGATATTTTTTACCTGATGAGGTAACTAGACTGTCTCCTGAAAAGTCTGAGCTCTAAAATGGTCTTAATTATGTTTGATTTCATTAGGGCCTGAGTCATTAGATGTCCTATTTATATTTTAAACCTTTTATTACAGGGCATAATATAGTGGAAGGTGCTCCAGAGAAGCCCCTGGGTTCCAGACGTCATCTTTTTGCCCCTTTTTTCAGTAGCAATCCTAATTTCCTTTGATAATTATGAAGTATCATTCCAGGAGGGGAGTAATCCCTTTCTCTGGTGGTTGTTCAGTGGCATGAGAGGCCTTAAGTGACAGGAGGCCAGCTGCAACTTCCCATTTAATGGAATAGTTGTCATGTGTTCTGGTGAGACTCTTTTTCCCATGGGAACCAGTACCTCTGTCTGGTGGACTGCAAAGACCTAAGGAAGGTACTGAACATTTCATGACTGGTTCTAAGTTGTATTAATGAGAGAAGCCATCTCTACTTCTATGCTTGGCTTCTGGACTTACTGTGACTAGGGTAGAAACAATGCCATTTGTTGGATGTTTTTTGGGAACATATACTACAACAGCCTGGTGAGGTGCTGTTTCTCAGATGGTATTGTAATTGAGTTTTCAACAGACTGTTCCATCATTTTAAAGCACCAGCTTCTTCTGGGCATAGGCTACATAGTAAGACCAGTGGACCTTGCTGGCATGAGCCTGTTTCCTCCCTTGCACATTCCAGCTCTCACATGAGTTCATCACAGTGGGTGAACCTAACTGTACCCAGAACCTGCTGGCAAGAAAGTGTAAGAAATGTAGATTTCCAGCCTCTGTGATATGGTGGAATGCATAGAAGGGAGTGGGAATGGATGCTGATTATCACTAGACACCATTAGTTTGCACAGCTTGCTCTGCTACATTGTGTAGATTTCTGCACAGACATAACTTCTCTAGAAAGAACTTCCCTGGCCACCTCATCCAAAATATCACCCCACTTCTGTTCCTTACTTTGCTTTATTTTATAGAGCCAAGATAGTTCTGTAAAACAATGACATTTAGTTACGTGCTTGGTTGTTTATTGCCCATTTATCCCACTATTGTGTAAGCAACGTGATGGAAGAATAATAAATCTAGAATTTGATTCTGATGATTTTAACTCAGGAGTCCAAGTACAGAAGAAATTAGCAAGTGTGCTAAGATATTATTCTTTTCATTTCCTTTGCATGTGTATGTGGGCATGTGTGTGAGGATGACATGTACATACTTATTAACAGTGGAGATTGATAAGGAAATGTGTTTAAATATATATGTTAAAATCTGATACTAAGAAGCTTCTAGTTAAAGTTGGTGAATCAAACATATTTGTTTTCCTCCACTCCATTTTGAAAACCCATTATAATTATAGGAAAAATATTTCCTAAAGCTATAATCCCACAAGGAAAAATAGATCCAGAGAGGAGACAACAACACATTTGCAGAGCTGGAAAGCAGAAGGATGGGTGGCTGCTGATCCAGCAAAACAGAGGAGCTGATTTTTTTTTTTTTTTGGTCCATGCAATACATTTAATTATTTTATTTAATTTAATTATTTAATTAATTAATTTTAAATTCTAGTATAGTTAACATACAGTGTTACATTAGTTTCAGGTGTGCAATATAGTGATTCAACATTTCCACACATTCCCAGTGCTCAACATCACAAGTGCCCTCCTTAATCCCCATCACCTATTTCACTCATCCCTCCACCCACCTCTCCTCTTGTAAACATCAGTTTGTTCTCTTTAGTTAAGAGTGTGCTTCTTGGCTTCTCTTTCTCTCTCTTTTATTTTTTTTCCCCTTGCTCCTTTGTTTTGTTTCTTAAAGTCCACATATGTGTGAGAGCCTATGGTATTTGTCTTTCTCTGACTTATTTCACTTAGCATTATACTCTGTAGCTCCATCTATGTCATTGCAAAGGGCAAGATTTCATTATTTTTTGTGGCTGAGTAATGGTCCATTGTACACATACACCACATCTTTATCATTCATCTATTGATGGACACTTGGGCTGTTTCCATAGTTTGGCTACTCTAAACAATGCTATAAAGATAGTGGTGCGTGAATCCCTTTGAATTCGTGTTTTTGAATTTTGGGGGTAAATACCCAGTAGGGCGATTACTGGATCATAGGCTAGTTCTATTTTTAACTTTTTGACAAGCCTCCATACTGTTGTCCAGAGTGGGTGCATCCATTTGCATTCCTACCAACAGTGAAGGGTTTTTTTTTTTCCTCCACATCCTCACTGACCCTTATTGTTTCTTGTGTTAGAGGAGCTGATTTTTAGATAAGCGGGAAGGAAATTGGAGAAGAAACCTGATACACATCATGGAATCCCTAGTCTCAGGAACTGGCAGAGTGCCATGCACCCTGGAAGTGGGAGGTTGAGGCAAGGATTAGTTTAGTATAGAAGGTTGAAACTTGTTTATACGTAGTAGACTCCCAGATCTTAACCCATTCCATGTAGTTGCAGCCTGCCCCCATCCTCTCTGGCAGTGCTGAAAGTTTATTGTCTGATGTATATAAACAGAGGGTCTAGCCTGGGGGGCACTAGGCATAATTGAGGGTGGGGTACCACATTGAAAAAAAGGGGTTAAATGAAAGTTTACTTCCTGACTCTTAAGACCATCTACCTTCTTTCCCAATGTTTTAATGTTTGGATAGGATTATGGCCCTCCTACCATGACCCCTACCAGCCCTAGAAATGACCTAAAAAAGACTAACACTGGGGCTTCCTTGACATGGTGGCGTAGGCAGACCTCCCTGACAGTGAAGCTCCGTGCACAGAGCACATACCCAGTTTTGTATGTGAGTGGATGGCAAGGATCATGAGACAATTAAGGGAAATCTATGATGTGAAACTTAAATCTATGATGTGAAATTTTAAGATGGAAACTTAAAAAATAAAATGGAACAAACTTAGTCTCAATAATATCCTTGGAGAGATAAGGCGTTCATTCCACTGATGGTATAAAAAGTAGAAGGCTATAAAAAAAAACATTTAAAGGACATAAATAAGGTGGTTTGGAAATTAAAAATATGAAAACAAATATAAAAGTCTGTAGAAGATTTGGAAGATGAAATTGAGACAATCTCCCAGAAACTGTATGGCAAACATAGCAAAAAATAGATTAGAGAGAAAAGAAAATAAACTTAAAGGACCAATTTAAGAGTTCCAGATGTTTCAGAAAGTGAGAATGGAGAAGATAGAGGGGAGTACATTATTAAATAATCTGAGAACATTTCCAAAGCTGAAGGAAAGTTTCCAGATTGAAAGGGTATAATAAGTGGATAAAAATTTTGGAACTCTGTGGATGTGGGGGGGTGGTGACAGGTGGGCAGAGTGAAGGAGGGAGGAGGGAGAGAGAGAGAGAAGTTTTATACTTTTATAAGTTTTCATATATTTATAATTATGCGGAGACTTAAAGAGGTTCACATACTTTACCGTGCAAAAACTTAAAATTCATATCCACAAAGAAACCAATTAATCAATGGCAAGCATGAGACTAGGAGAAAATGTTGAAAATATATGACAGATATATGCTTGAAATGAAGGCTTAATCTATACAATATAGAGAATATATGTAAGTCAATGAGAAAAAGATATTCTAAGAAGAAAATGGGAAAAGGCTAAGTGGCTAGTTGGAGAAGAAATACAAATGTTCTATAAACATCAGGAAACTGCATCTTACTGTTAATCACAGAAATCCAAATGAATATATTCAGGTACTGTTTTTACCTATGAGACTGGGGGAAACATTTTAATGATTGATAGTATCCATTTTCACAAGGCAGATTGTGCAGGGATATGAGAACAGTGTAAACTAGGTAGGGTGCAAATGGCAACTACATTTAAAATAAAGTACTTTGTTAGTATCTATTAAACTAATAAATATGTAAACCATTTGACCAATCAAAACCAATCTTCAGCATCTGTCCTACAGAATACTACCAAAGGGGCACAGAGATGTATTTATCACTATGATCAATATAACTTTGTTCACAATGGTGACACAATGAAGGGATGAATCTAAGTGTCCACCAATAGGGAACTGATTAAAAACAATAGTAAGTTCATACAATCAAAGAGTATATCCTCAAAAAAAAAGAAAGAAAGAAAGAAAGGAGGCTAATTTCCATACAAAAATTGGTATACTGAATTTATTAAACAGTTTAAGGAAAATTTAGTCAGTACTAATAGTTACTCAGGCTCCATAGTGTTCTGCTGATGAGGATAGTTGCTATGGAAATTTAAAGTAAACCAAAACTCCTTTGGGGAATGGGTTAGTCTAAGCAGTCTTTCTTGAAAAAAATGAGTAGGTGGGAAGTAAATGTTGAGCCAGGAAAGACCAGAAAAGCAGGCATTTGGGGAGGGTGGTATAAGGACAAAGATGGTGTGCAAAAGAGAAGAAAAAGGGAAAACAGATCACTTTAGAGGATGGAATAGAAACCTGCTCACCAAAGTGAAAGATCTTGGTAGAGACTTGTCTTCAAGTTGGGAAACAGTGGGTTGAAGAATGTTGCTGCCTTTTTTTTTTCTTTCTCTTAAGATAAGAATTAAGAAACCTAAGAAGAAGATGCGTTGGTAAATAGATGAATCATGTAATAGGAGAAAGGTGTTTTTTTTTTTTTAATTTCTTAGGAAAACAAGGGTGCCTTTTTAATTGCAATCAAATATGCCAACTGAAGTCCATGTGTTCCCTGAGCCTGACCTGGAGCAGGTGGTGCACCTCACTGGGCCATGGGGGCCAGAGCGTGGCCATTGCACTTTGCCCCACCGTGTCCCTCAGCCACCATCTCCTGTGCACATGGCCCAGCCTTCAGTGACTGGGAGGGGGGAGGGGCAGAGGGTGAGGTGTGAAAATAGAAGAAAGTTCTTGAGTGTCTTCCAACTGTGGAAGAAATTATGTAAGTTGTGCCCCCAACATAATTTAAAAATAAGATAGTCAATTGCCTCTCTCTTACATAGTCTAGCTCAGGTTTTGGAAATCTTTAGATATAGTGGGCCAAAGCTCTAATTCGTTACCTGCTGGCATTAAGAGGGCAATGAATCACATCCTGCATCCTGACCTGCCTGTATAGGTGTGAGTGGGGCAATGGGAAAGGAAGTTTTGATGGTAAAACGAGCAAAGTTCTATTACTTGCCCATTTGTGATCTCTGAATACAATGAGAGGACAGTGATGGCTCACCTTCTGTGCTGGAATCTTGTTCGCCCCTCCAGATTCAGCCCTCCCCTTTCAACCATGCTTCCTGCTCTGGGAGGCTGACCCATGTAGTAATCTGAGAACCCCTTGCATTTGGACTTCTGTTTTGCTTCAGCCAACAGGGGCATCTGCAGGAGATCAGCAGGAGTGTTGAGAGGGAGTCCGAGGTGTGACTCCTGGCTCCCCTTCTGCTAGGCTGCCCTGGATTGGCGGTGTCTTTTCAGCAGAGTTCCCTGCGCCTCACATAGTGGCCTCTCTCTATGCTAGAACTCTCCTCTGGGCCATCTTACTGGTCAGTAATTTTTGTGACTCTTTCTGAGTCTCTTTTCATTCTGCCATTTACTATATGTGTGACCTCAAGTCTCAAAACATTTTTGAACCTCAATTTCCTTATCTGTAAAATAGTNCTTACTGGTCAGTAATTTTTGTGACTCTTTCTGAGTCTCTTTTCATTCTGCCATTTACTATATGTGTGACCTTAAGTCTCAAAACATTTTTGAACCTCAATTTCCTTATCTGTAAAATAGTAAAAAAAAAAAAAGTTCTAGTCTTGTAGGGCTCTTGTGAGAATGAAGTGAGACAGTTGATGCAGGGGTGGGCATAGCCCTGGTGCCACTGGGGTGAGTCACTTGTGTCATAGGACTTGTCAGCTGCAGCCTTCTCTGGCCTCTCGCCCCTCTCATTCATTAGCATCATCACACCTCTCCATTCCCTCCTGGATCTTCACTCTAACAGTTTCAGAAGTGAATTCTGTCTCTTGCCAGTTTGTACTACTAGTTACTTCTAGTATTTACTATTATATTTTGATGTTTTGGTAGGCTTTTCCCTACAAAGCATCTTCCAATTTCATACCTCTAAACAAGGCAGACAACTTATATACTCTGATGCATACCTGAAGGACATCGTCAGATTTGGGGATGGTGCTGGTGGGCAATATCAATGGTGGTACAGGTCTGGGAGGCCTAGAGTGAAGAAGGAGCACAGCTTACCGCTATGAGGTGTTGTCTAAATGCTGTATTTGGAGAAAGTATTACATTTCACTGACACATTTCAATATGCTGCAGAGACTGCCAATTGCCTCCCTAAATCCATTCTCTGCTTCCTGCTAAGCTGATGTTAAAAGATAAACTGAGGCATATTATAATTTTTTTTGAGTTTGAGTGAAAATCAGTTTGAATCAGGCAGCACCCAATCCAGTAGATAAGAGCTCTGATTTTTCTAGAGTTCAGTGTCTCTTATAGTTTGCTTCCCTCTCTATTTTCATCTAATTTTATTTTATTTTTCCTTCCCTTCCCCATCTTCATCTGTTTCATTTCTTAAATTCCACATATGAGTGAAATCATATGGTATTTGTTTTTCTCTGAATGACTTATTTCACTTAGCATAATACCCTCTAGGTCCATCCACCNACATATGAGTGAAATCATATGGTATTTGTCTTTCTCTGAATGACTTATTTCACTTAGCATAATACCCTCTAGGTCCATCCACGTCATTGTGAATTGGTATTATATGCAAACGATGAATCACCAAATTCTACCCCTGAAACTAATAATACAGTATATGTTAAGTACATTGAATTTAAATAAAGAATTGAAAAAAAAAGCAGAATAGACACTAAACATATCATGAGCACACATGCACTCAGTAAATATTTGCTGCATGAATGGTACACTTATAGTTACTTTACTTGCCAAATAAAAGGCAAAGGAATGATTAAAAAAAAGGAACTCTGAGAAGCTGTATAAAATGAAAAACTTTTATAGGCAGAAGGCAATGGGAAGGAGGGAAGGTGTAATAAAGTGGATTAGTTATTGCAGTGTTACTTTCCTTTAGGGGATGGCTGGGGTCTATCCGACAGATTGCTTAACTAGTGCTGATCAGGAGAGTCCTGACTAACTGGTTTAAGATAACCATTTCGGGCAGAGCTGAAACTGTAATTAAGTCTTGGTTTGGTGATGTGAGGCTTAGCATAACTAACTCCACTTTGGGCCTATTGTCTTGTTTGTAACACTGGGCACTTTGCTACTTTACTTTTGCTTACTTCCTTGTGACAAAGGTGTGTGGGCGTGTGACTTAGTTTAGACCCTGTAATGTGATATGGAAGCTGTGTTGAGACTTCCAAGGTATTCTTTAAGGAAGGGAGCATGTTCTTTCTCTATTCCTTTTCCTTGTTTGAAATGTGGACAGGGTAGCTGGAGGTCAAGGAATCATCTTAAACCATGAGTTGGCAAGCTAAGGATGGAGAAGGCCCACAGAGTAGAAGCCTGGGTCCCTAACTATGGGTTGATCAGATCAGCCCTCAACTGCCTGACTCAGGCTTTTATTATGTGTTTATACCACCGTTGTTACTGTATTTTTAATAATGCAGCATAACCTAGTTTTAACTGATGCATCCATTCTCTGGATTTTGGAGTTAAGAGACAACAAACAGCCTAAGGATGGTTTCATTTATTTTTCGATCCCACTGAAACACTTGGAGAGGTGAAATTAATACTCATTTTTGGATTCCAGAACCTTTTTTTTTTTTTTTTGCCAGAGATCCATGGTACCTTTATAATATTCTCTCATTCTCTCTTGTTCTTCCTCCTCCTCCTCCTCTCTCTCTCTCTTTTTCTTTCAGATGCTGAAGTTCAGAGTTAAGTATTCAAATCTGTTCCTTATGGGATTTGGATTAAAGGGTTATTTGAAGGAGTCTTTAATGTGTTTCCAAAACCGCTGCCTAATTGTAGAAATGAAGTGTCAAAAAACAATAGAACCCTGCTGTAAGCAAGAGCCCAATAAATTATTCAGAGCATTTAAAAGGATGCTTTTTCATCAGATGTTTATAGTTTTATGGCCTGAAAAACAAAGAACACACAAGTACCCTTTAAGCCTTCTTTATGATGGTGAAACGTTACTAGGAGCTCTGCCCCTACCCCCACTGTTTGCTCACCCTGGGATTTAATGGAGGTGGCGGTTTAATTATTACCAGAAGCCCACCCAGATAGTTAAATACAGATCAATAATAACTCAGTGAAGAAGTTGAGCTGATGCAGCACAGAATGGGGAACAGCTAGTCCTTTTCGGGCCAGAGAAAAACCAATATTATAACATAAGTTTGGAGCAATAACATTACCATTTTCTCTAAGTCATGGTAAAATAAACCAGAATCTAAGGAAAATAATGAGATGTGTGTAGGACTGCTGCACAAAAGACCTACAGAGGGATGTGGATCAAACAGTTTTTTCAATGTACAACCATGTGATTTGAATGCCAAATTAAGAAAAAAGAAAAAGAAATAACGAGTCCTCCAAAACAAAACAAACCAACATCTTCCCTCTAAACACTAGTGTCATAGATATTTGAGATGTAAAACTACTAAGGTTTTTTTCCCCCCCTTTTTGCCAGCTCAAGGGAAGTGTCTGTGGGCTACAGCTTACAAAACAATTATTTGTAAGTTATAAAAGCAATGCCTCTCTTTATGGGACCATATAATCGCTACATCTTGACAGTTAGGAGGGAGAAAATATTATAAATAAGCCCTCCCTTGTGAGCTGAAGGAGAGTGGCTCGTGAGACATTTCCAGATTGGTTCTTTTTGGTGTGGGGTGAGAGTAGGGAGGGAAGAAAGGGTGATGAAAATTGGAAAGCCTGAAATTCCCAAGTAATGTTTGATTTGTGAGCAGAGAATCTGTGCTGTTGCTCTGTCAGTCTGTTGAGCTCACTCTTCCGTCTCCTCAACCTGTGTGTGTTCTTTAGTTCGTGTTGCGCTATCATTCATTTTCCATCCACCCTTTCTTAAAAGCACTCCTTATGTGCCCCGCCCAGCTGTAGAGTCTAGTAGTGGGTGAGAGATGGATGCAGGAACCAGAGTCCCCGCGTTAGAAACTTGGCCTCCAACTTCCTAGCAAGTGATCTTGGGCAAGGTACCTCCCTGCATCAATTTTCCTGCCTGTGAAATGGAGATCTGGATTGTTAGGATTAAATGAGCTATTATTTGTAAAGTGCTTACAATAGCATCCAGTGTATAGTAGGTACCATATAAGTATTTGTTACATGTTTTTAAAAGCAATTCATGTGAATTTCAGAGCTATCAATTTACCTACTCAGAATAGATAGCTGAATAGGGCATTCCTTCTCTCCAGTTGAGGCAAAATGAGTGTGTGTGTGTGTGTGTGTGTGCGCGTGTGTGTGTGTGTGGTGAGGGGAATGGTCAGGGATGGTGATGGGGATTTGGTGGAACTAGGAATTGTGAAGGATGAAAATGCCTAAGAAGCCCTGGGCTACATGCTCTAACCAGTATCTGATCATGGCATCACCAGCAGTGAGGGCCTCACCAAAGATTCCCTGGGTTTCAGCGTCAGGTGAAGAGAAGAGGCAGTGAGGTGTGCACTGCACTGAGCTGATAGACCGTGAGTCCATGTGGGTGGACATGGGAGTCATGCTCTGCTGAGGCAGGGTGGTTAGAACAAAAGCATTCAAGACGCACTGAAAGACAGCCTTAGAAGCTGACGCCTCACCACAGAGCGCCCTACGCCAGCTTGCTCGCCAGGCCAGCACAGCAGGGAGCACCGAGCAGTGGTGGCCCCCGAGCTGCTGGCTGACCCCAGCCAGGCCCAACACACAGTGGGTGCTCTGCTCTTGATCCTCTGACCTTCACTTATAGTGAGGATTTTAATAATACTTTCTACCTCAGGACGCCTGGGTGGCTCAGTCGGTTGAGCGTCCTGCTCTTGGTTTCTGCCCAGGTCATGATCTCATGGTTGTGGGATCCAGCCCTGTGTCAGGCTCTGCGTGGTATGGAGTCTGTTTTACGTTCTCTTTCCCTCTCACTTACTCTCCCTCTCACCTACTTTCCCTTTCTCAAATAAGTAAATGAGGTCTTTTTAAAAAAAATAATATTCTCTACCTCATGGATTTGTTGTAAGGATTTAAAAAAGTGAGTATAAAAGTTCTTTGTCAATAGTATATTTTACTAATATCAATTATTATTATATAGATGACATATATATTTTGCGGTTTGTTTATACAGAATTGACATGCTGTCTATTAAGAGATATTCCTGAAAAGGTGTGTAAATATTTTCTCATGTACTAGACCAGGACCTCCCTTTAGGAGACAAGTCTATGATATATTAATTTCAGTAAGCATTCACTCTTTTGTCCTAACACGGTGCTTTTTCACTAATTAGGCATGGAACAGAGTATTTTGTGCCTCTAAAAAAATCCTACAGGGAAGAATCATTTTGTAAGGGAACTTAGTGCCTCATTAGCAGTTTTTTAAAATCTAATTTTTAATATTCAGTCTGCTTAAAGTAAGATATTGGCATTGTTAGTTTATTTACACACATCTTCTCACTCCCTCTCCTCTACTCTCCTTCCCACTTCTATCCGGTACCACAGCTCTATCCTTGGGTGACAGTGTAAGTAGGTGACTTACCAAGATTTTAGAAAATGCCTCATTTTTAAAGTTGTGGAGACATTTAAATTGAAATAGTCTCCTGCATTTTTCTGGGAATAGTCCTTTTTTTATAAAGCACTATGTTTACACTATTTATTATATGACTTTTAAAAATCAGTTATTTTGATAAACCTGAGATGAATTCAAGTTCATAGAAAATTGTAAATTATTTTGAGTAACAGTGTACGCTCTGTTATCTGTTAATTTGTACATTTTTGGGGCGCCTGGGTAGCGCAGTCTTTAAGCGTCTGCTTTCAGCTCAGGGCATGATCCCAGCGTTCCGGGATCGAGTCCCACATCGGGCTCCTCGGCTGGGAGCCTGCTTCTTCCTCTCCCTCTCCCCTGGTGTTCTCTGGCTGGCTATCTCTCTGTCCATAAATAAATAAAATCTTTAAAAAAAATTTGTACATTTTTAATTTATTTTTATTTTTATAATTCCATTAACAAAATAAAATCAAGGGATGGAACAAGACCCAGAAATTCTTATAACATTAAAAAGAAACATCTGCGATGTCTTGAGTTTCATCTTTTAAAAATATGAAAGCAGAGTGGAGTTGTCATCTATGAAAGATAAAGATAAATCACTGGAAAGGACTTTAAGAGTTCATAACTGGAAAAAGATTTGTGAAATCTGAAAACTAGGAAGAAAGAACAGAATTAATCAAACATTCTCTTTTTTGACACATCTTATTTGGAGTTTTTTATGGGCTGATTTTTAAAATATGGGATTTGATGAACTGTGAAGTTTGAGCTAATTTTTTCAAATTCCTCCAGTAAACTTGATTTCAAAGGCAGACTCTTGTCCTAATGAAATATCTATCTTTATTTTTTAATGTAGGGTTTTTTTTTCTCTCATGGAAATACAAATTCTAATCTGTATTCCATATTTTACCCAAGGAGCTCTCTTTTTTGAAAATTTTTCCCCAACAAAGAAACAAACTAAAAAATGATATGTATGTGTATGGGACATGTGCAAAATTTTAAAATTTCTTTCCTACATGTATTTAGGTGAAAAACATGAATTTACTCCTAAGTGCAAGATATGCTATATTGCTTTTCTTTTGTTTCCAAGTTGAAATAAATCTGGCTCCATGATCACATTTGGCAAAATTTTGTCATGCCTAACTTAGTCATGGTTTTGGAATTTTCGTTGTTCCCTAGGCTTACACCATGGGGTGGTTGGCAGAGGATTCATGAGGCCCCCCAGATCATGGACTAACACTTGGATTTAGTGTTTAGTGGTCATTTTGCTTCCTCTGCAATGTTTTCTTTCTTTTTTTTTTTTTTTTTAAAGATTTTATTTTTATTTATTTGACAGAGATAGAGACAGCCAGCGAGAGAGGGAACACAAGCAGGGGGAGTGGGAGAGGAAGAAGCAGGCTCATAGCGGAGGGGCCTGATGTGGGGCTCAATCCCATAACGCCGGGATCACGCCCTGAGCTGAAGGCAGAGGCTTAACCGCTGTGCCACCCAGGCGCCCCTCTGCAATGTTTTCTAAGTATTGCGGTTGAGTGTCCCTCCATCGTCTGTGGGGTACCCAGTGGGCTCATATTTGCTTCTCACAGCTGCCCTCCCACTGATTCAGGCTGGGCCACAGGTACCTTCTGTGTTATTCCCATGGCTTCAGAGACTGGCTGTCTCTGAGTCAAAACTGGTATATGAGTGCCCTCCTCTCCAGAGCTGCCCCGACAGCCTTGTTTCTCTTTTTCATACATGGGAAACCCAGAGCCCTTCTCTCTTTACTCACCATATTGAGTTCTTTTCTCATCTTTTACCTCCCACCCTAAAACCTCTAGGAGTCTAAGCTTTTCAATGCAAAGTCCCATAATCCTGTTGTGGGACAAGAGAAGCTAGGACTTTTGGGCACAGATGTTTTGTAATTCACTGACGTTGAGGGAAGGAAAAAAAGTCTGCACTGCCCCCAATAAGAACAGAATGTGGATGGATATCTCCATCGATTGTTCTCCTTGGACATGTGTCAGGTGGAGAGTAGGACCATTCACAGGAAGCCACAGTGGCTTAGGATGCTTTTGTGGAGTCCTGGCCTTTTGTGGACATTCTGTGATATTATTTGGCAATATTACTTTCTTATTGCATAGAGATACGGTTCTATGGACCTGCTATGTGAGCCCTGCACAGAGAAAGTAGGGGCTTTGGAGTAAAGCATGAAATTCTATTCCTGTGTGGGTTGTGAAATCATTCTTATTACTCTTTACTCATACAATGGTTAGTGTTGCAACCCAACAAAACTTACAACCAAGTTGATCTCATACATTGATGGAAGATTGGCTCTTCACTGAAAGATATATTTAATAGTGTGTTTTCATGGCTGAAAACAAACTTTCATTTTTAATTTATTTTCTTTAATATATTGTAAGTTTTCTAAATAGGTGTTGATGGTGACCTTTTCTTTTCACCAAGGCACAAAGATTCCAAAAGTAAAGACCTTGTGATTGGTTCCACTATGTTTTTCCCACTTATGCCCATTCTGTCTGTAATTCTCTTTCATGAACGTTCTTTCCTCTCTCCCCTCCAAGCAAAAGTTTCTTAAACAGTATATCCTAGCCCCAGGCTATGGTAGGGACAGCAGAATCATAGCAGCATACCAGGTACTATATTCCTGGGATGGTAGTAGGGACAGATAGAATGAATGAGTCATGGGGGTGGAATGGGGCATGGACAGAGGAGGAAGAACCAGGTCACATTGAAAGCCATTGGGAAAAGGAGCATCACAGTGAGACTGAAGAGTTTTGGATAATAGGTATTTAGTGGTGTTGGGATAAGGAATTGGTGAAAAGGAGAGAATATGAGAACAGGCTGGCTAGAGTCCAGGAAGGGAGGACTCCGGGTCTCAGGCTACAGGAAGCCAGCAATGCTGAGGCATATTCTTGAGCAGGGACCAGCTGCTGTGGTAAGTGAAATAAAGCCCTTCCCATCTCCCTCCCATGCACATCCTAATCCTCAAAACCTGTGGATATGTTCCTGTACATGGCCACATATTTGTAGATGTGATAAAGTTAAAGATTTTGATATGAGAAGATTATCCTGGTGGGCTCAGTGAAATCACAAGTATCTCATGCTGGACCTGAGATTTAGCAGACAGAAGCAGGGCTGGAGACGTCTATGTCATAGTCACCAGGGTCTGCAATTTGATCTCCTTCAAACTTTGCAAAACAAATCACTAGTTCTGGGGCTGTCCGAGCCCACAACTGGTGTCAGGGGGACAGGGTGGCATGTTACATATGGCTTCCAATTGTCATGGTGCCACATACGAACCTCTTTTCCACTCCAATCTTTTCTAGAATGTTTTTTACCAGTCAATTACAATTATCTGCTTGAGGTGCTGACTCCTTCTTTTTCAGAATTGTTAAGTTTAAATCATTATTTTCCACTGAGGGGACCAATATTGACTTTTAAGCTGTATTGACTTTTGTATCATTTGTGTTCTTTTATTGGTTTCCTTTGCATGGAATAAATTGAAAGACTTAAAAACTAAGCATTTTGAATTTAGAAAACAAGTGCTCTTCAACTGTAACAGCCTATGATTAGCCCTGGTAATTACCCTTAAGTTTGGTTTCATTTTCCCCAGAATTTTACCATGAGCTTGCCCTACAGGAATTTGGAAAGATGTAAAATGAATTCTGTGTTTCAAACTCTCCAGCTTTGGGGTCTTGCAATTCTTCAATTAGGAATAGAACAAATGTCCCCAATTAAGAATGAAATAGAATTAAATATATTGTTTCTCTGTTACAAAATGAATTATGAGGCTTTATTTGGCTTTGGAAGTCTCATAGTACATGCTTGTTACATTAGGAACAGGGCAAAAAGTAAATGTAACAGTCAGATCTCGCAATTGTGTATGAAGTTGGGAAGAAAAACCTGTGTGAATGAGAAGAAAACAGTGAAGCATACTATATGGTAAATAAATAAAATATCACATTGAATATACAAGATACATGAAATAAAGCTTATATTTAATAATAGCTATGATGATTATGATGATAATAGTAATAATGAAGTTAGAATGGCTAGTGCTTATGCAGTGCTTATTACAGTCTAGACTCTATTCTGAGAGCTTTATGTTTATTGAGTCATTTGGTCCTCACAACAACTCCCTGAGTTAGGTACGAGTATTACCTATATATTATACATTAGGAAAATTGTGCGCAGAGGCATTAAGTAATTTTCATAAGATGTTATAAGTAACTTGCATAGTGAGGGGTGGTATTTAGTTACCTTACTTTAAATGACTGAATCAACACTTCAGTGAGCTTTGTAAGTGCCTCACTTTGACTGTTGGTGCAATGAAATAAATCAGCATTTTCAAGACAAAATCTAGCTTGGAAGTACACATAAGTCTGTGAGTGAACCATTCTAGAGCTTGAAGCATTCCAAACGCATGCATATTTCCTAGTAAATAAATGTGGGCAACACCATTCTTTCCAAACCCACAAATAGAAAATTTGTAATGCTAAAATTTAGGGAGATTGATAAGCTGGCATTTACTTTTCTTACTTCTCATGGATTTCAAGTATAAAGGAATGGCCAGAGCATACACTGTACGCGTTATGTTTGGAACACTGGAAGAGCATCAGTTGCAAAAAATTGACATGCAAATTTTAAATAATACTTTGCTTATGCTGTTTGTTCTCTCAGTCCCTCTATTTGGTAACAGAAGACTTATTCACAGCCTTCAACTTCACAGAACTGTTTAGTTACTGTCACTCTACTCAAGACTCCTTTCTAGAAGAAACACAGAAGCACTCAAGTGTCAATATGTCCCCACATATTCAGGGCCTGTGATTAGCCTAAGTATAATAAAATGGATTTAAAGTATAGGGTCACAGGTGCCCTGAAACACAAATCAAGCATGGTTATATATAATTCAAGCTTATACATGGAAAACTTAGTATATTGTGACTATGCCTTTAATTTTTTGCAGTCGTTCATTTGAACACACTCAGAATTTTGGTTGGAATGGGGTTTTAATGAGATTATTATATATTGTGGTAGAACTATGAAACTTGATATGAACAAAAGCTGTAACCCTCTGCACTCCTGATAACTTTTTTGTAATCTGTTATGTTGTATTTGTAAACAAAAATACCTGTTAGAGTTAGAGTGACATTGGGTACTTGCAATGGCCTTGGGCAGTTAAGTAGGCTATATCATTGGATGGTTGTGAAAAATCATCATCTAAGTGTTTTCTAAATAACAGGAATCATCTTTACATTAACTCACTAATTTAATCACCACCAATATGAGGTAGGAACTAACATCAGCCCTACTTGGTACAGGAGAACAGAAGCCGAGAGAGGTTAGGGAATTTGGTAAGTGGTGCATTTGGGTCTAAACGCAGGTAGGTTCTGCGCTCCGGAGCTCATGCCTTTCATGGTCTAAGATTATGAGGATCAAGTGGAACATACACACAAGCCTCTGAAAAGCACACAGTAGGTTCTCTGTGTGAGTGAGATGTGAGTACAATAAAAGATATTAGTGATAATAGTGAGTGGATTAACAGCGAACATTTTGCATTCTCTTAAAACAAATTTGTTGAGACTTTCAAGTTGTTTTTTGTTTAAAATTTTATTTATTTATTTGAGTGAGAGAACAAGTGGGGGGAGGGGCACAGGGAGAAGTAGACTCCCTGCAGAGGATGGAACCTAACTCGGGACTCAATCCCAGGACCCTGGGATCATGACCTGTGCTGATGGCAGATGCATAATGAACTGAGCCACCCAGGTGCCTGAGACTTTCAAGTTTTAAAGACAGTAAACGTAGCTCTTACCATTGTACATCAGTAAGAAAAAGATGCTCTGTCTGTCTTGGTTCCCAGAAAAATGTCTCTGAGGTCGAGGGTTGTGTACAGAAAGCTTGTTGGGGGTGCTTTCTAGAGAAGCGGGGATGACATGAGTAGGCAGAGGGAGATGCTGACAGGAAAATTTACTGATTTACTGGGAGTTGGGGTGGCCTTTCAGAGTTGTCCCCAATTCAGGCTGAGGGTCAAGCCTTCATATTACCACATCAGGCAGTCACAGTCATGTGCTGCCCCGGAAGCAGGAGTAACCGTGGGTGAGCCAGCGTCCTGTAAGTGGAGGGAATTTCCAGTGAGGGATGCAACTGTGAGCCGTTAACAGCCAATATTCCCAGTGGCTGGGAGATAAATGCTCCATCCCTGAAGAGGAGGTCTGGGTGGGGCACCACAATATCCACTACACCCCCCATTAGCAAAAGTGGAAAAAGTCACAGATAATTAACTAAAAGTAAAAATACAAAAGGAAAAAAAAAGAGAGAGAAAGAATACAAAAAATACAAAAGGCGAAGAAAAATTTAAAAAAAAACTTAATACTCATTAATGAAGAAATGTAAATTAGGACAACCATTTCCTTCTAGGAAATAGGCATAGATGA
This sequence comes from Ailuropoda melanoleuca, assembly GCF_002007445.2. NCBI lineage: Eukaryota > Metazoa > Chordata > Mammalia > Carnivora > Ursidae > Ailuropoda > Ailuropoda melanoleuca. Next base: position 37,522,795 of record NC_048220.1, read on the forward strand.
AAAAAGGCAGCCAATATTCACCCATGAAATGCTCCAAGATAGGCGTGCCTTTTTATTCAGCAATTTATTTTGAGATAATTTCGAACTTAGGACAAGTTGTAAGTACAGTAGAAAGAACCCTTATACCCCTTTGCTCAAATTCTGTTAACATTTCACCACATCTGTGCGTTGTGTGTGTGTGTGTGTATCTTTCTCCCCACCCCTCTCTATCTCTGTATCATATAGTGCCCCTGGTAAACAGAGTTTTCATCTCTTAAACCAAGAGGTTAAGAGCAGAGATTTAGAATTCAGACCTGGGTTTGAGTTTCAGTCACTTGACTTTGCACGTGACCTTGGGCAACACAGTTTTTCTTGGTATCTCTGTTCCTTCAGTTCCAAAATAGGGATAATGGTAATTCCAGTGTTCTTCTGGTTTCCTTTGGTGTTAGACTAGCTCCACCACACAGGACTTAGCACATGATAAGGTCTCAGTCCATGTTAGCTGCTATCATTACTGTCATTGTTATTATTGGCTCCTCAAGTTCAGGAACTGTACCTAACACATCACTGTGAAACCTCAGGGTTGACTGCAGTACCTTGCGATGGTGGGTCCTCAGGAAACATTTTTAGATTAATTTGCTTCTTTGGTCAGCACATTATGAGGCTCAGGAACATGCGGGTGGTGGGAGGGGGGCTCATTTCCAGGCCTGGAGACATCCCTTGGACTTCAGTGGGAGAGGCTGGAAAGAATGAAAGCAGACTCAGAAGCTGGAAACTTTAATGATTGTACTCCAGCCAAAATAGGCGATTCATTGGCTGACGAAAATAAAAGGCTATTATTCCAGAAATTCTCCTCTCTCCCTCTTTCTTTGAAAGTCCTCATGAATGTTTGGCCTGTATATATTATCTGCCATACAGTATTCTGGAACAATAACAACAAAAACTGGAAAGAGGAGAAACTTCTGTCATGCTCTGGCTTCAATGTTTCTTAAAGGGAGTATTTATAAATTGCTCGCCCTCTCTGACTATCTCCTGCAGCGGGCTGGTCTCCTCTACCTTCTGAGCCTCGGGGACACCCAAAATGTGGTTTTGGCAGCACTTGCACATCACGGTCAAGAGGCTAACCCAGGAGGGTGACGCCAGATGCCAGCAGAAGTGAAGTGATGTGTGCAGGAGGGGAGGGCTCCTGTGAGAGACCGTGTATGAGGTGAAGCAGGAGCCTACATCAGCTTTGCGTTGCTTTTTGTTGCATGGTTGTATATATACCCAGTGCCCTGGCAGATTTTTTGTTTGCAGTGACTGGCAACCAATTTCAAGCAGACGAAGCCACAGGGAGAGTTATTGGTGTAGCTGGTGAAATTCAAAGAAGAGCTAAACAAGTGAGGGTGACCCCTGGGACGTCTGAGGGTTTGAGCCTGTCAGGAGTCTCCTTTTCATCTCTGCTTTTCTCTGAGCCTTGACCCTATTTTCTCAGCTTCTTCTTGTGGGGGAGGTGGAATTATGTGGCTGTGGCAGCCTGGATCACATCCTCACAACCACTATCAAGGAAGACAGAAATTGTTCTGTCCCAGCAACTGTCTGAAAAATCTTTGGGGGAGGACTATTGCCTGGCTGGTATTGCACACCCACCCCTAGTCCAAAGCCCTGTGGACTGAGTGTGAGAAACTGTGATTGCTGAGCCCACCCTGTGTTCAAGGGGACAGATCTATTCCCAGATGAAGATGAGAAGCCAGAAAGCCACCCCAATTTGGAGAACATTATTTCTGCAGGGAAAACTGGGGTTCACTGTTACCTCTCCTATACCACTTCTGTTACTCCTGCAGCATTTTGTCCCAATAGTTTAAGACACAAATTTAAAGCCTTTCCTCCCAACTCTTAATCTGTCCATCCTTCCTTCTAGGGGTGCACCCTGCATCCCAGCCTTTAAAACTGGCCACCTACTCATTATCCCCAAACTAGGTCCAATCTAAATGAGTCTTTGGCCTCTGCAGCCCCACTCATGGAAAACGCCTTTGGCCTTCTTAGTCCTTTCTGATTGTACTTCAATCAGTCCCCCATTCCAGGGCTTCTTGCCTTCTGACCCCTTTCACTTTTCTCAGAATTCTTGCCATGAACTGGACTTTAGGACTTGACAACAGAATGTGGCTTCTCCTGTGGTTGTGACCTCAGCAGCCTTTGGAGTCCTGTCGGGGAGCCTTTCCAGTGTTTTTGGTCTGTATCCTGCTGGCTCAGCTCTGGCCCATGGGACACCACACTAACACTGTAGTGCCCCTAGAGTGAGGGGTGGGGAGAGCTCAACCCCAGAGTTGTAGGGGATGGAGTTTGCACCACTGAGTGGTATTTCTTGCCTCTGTTGTGGGAGGATTCAGCAGAGAGGATCCCCATTGTTTCCTGAGGATCCTCTGTTAAGACCATAAAGGGTGTTACCTGCAATCCCTGCTCAGGCATAGAGACCACATCATCCTGAAGTGCAAAGGCTTATCTCTGTATTCACATCCTATACCCTTATTAGAAATAAATCTTGCTGTTGATTTTTCTTAAATATGCCCAGCATTGCCAGTTCTGGCATGAGAGTAACATATAACCGTGAGGTTGGAGGGTGCTGGCATTGGTTTGCTGTGATTTAGGATTCATCAAGGGGATTTTTAGATGGGGCCCCTATTTTTATATTCTTTTATTTCTTGGCTCCCTTCCTGCTAGTAGATATTTATGAAATGATTTTTTGGGTCAGAAATTTGTGTTAGGTATTATTGGAGATGAAAAAAGGAAAAACAGTCTCTACTCCAGAGACACTCAGAGTCTAGTTAGAGATAATTAACAGACAAACATACTATTACACTACAGTGATAAGCACGGTAATAGAAGGCAATATATGAAGAAAGTGCAAGAACCTCAGTGTGGGAGCAGGGAATCGTTTATAAAATGAGGTAATAGGATGTACATGTGTCCTCTTGCTGCTGTAACAAATCACCACAAACTTAATGGCTTAAAACAAAACACATATATTCTCTTACAGTTATGGAGGTCAAAAATCTAAAGTCTATGTGTTGGCAGAGCTGCATTCCCTCTGGAGTCTCTAGGGGGAGAATCAGTTCCTTATCTTCTCTAGCCTCTATAGGATGCATTCCTTTGCTGGAGGACCCCTTCCAGCCAGCTACTGATTCCCTCTGATCTTTGCTTCCAGTAACACATCCCATTTCTGACCCTCCTGCCCCTCTTCTTTTACTTATAAGGATCCTTGTGATTACTTTGGGCCCACCCAGATAATCCAGGATAATCTTGACCTCAAATTTGTTAATTTAATAACATGTAAATTCCTGTTGCCATGCAAGTTTATACAGTCACAGGTTCTGAGTATTAGGACATGGACATCTTGGGGGGAAGTATTACTTTTTCTACCACAGAGGGCTAGATTGTCTTGAAGGTCTAACTCCAAAATTCCACGGGTTGATTGGAGCCATGTCAGCATGATTTGTTTCATTTAATTACTAGCCCTGACTGTATACTCTCATTGTGTTTCACTGTGCTCAATGAAGAGACAACTTTGTGGAGTTCCAATTCCTTCTGTATATCTTGACCTTTGGGCTGCTACAGAAGGAGTCATGTGGGGGAATTAGAATATTTAATGCTGAGGGTTTTAAAACCCAAGCTGTTTTGTGATAAACACAACAGTAACTAAAGGACATCTTTTGTCCCCTGCTCAGTTACAAAGAAAATTCTGATCCTACAAGCATACTCTTTCCTCCTAGATCACGGACTATCTGTATCAAATAAGGTTTGGAAAAGAGTCACAAGAGAACATACTCTTGTTACTGTGGTCTGAAAAGTGTGGGGACTATGGGAGGGCAGAGAGGTGGAACGTAAAGATGGCTAAGTATGTCTGCTGGAAATGGAGCAAGAAGCTGAGTAAGGATTATTTGATTCTTCACCATTTATGCAAGTAAGCAGAGGCAGCAGAGGTCCAGATATACTGAACAACAGATATTTTGAAAGTTATTGACACTCAGCTTTGAAATAGAATCTTTGTTTTTATAATGCTTTAACGTTCATAATGACCTATTGCTTTGGTCACTTAAAATTAGATGGTTTTCCCTGAGCCAAACCCGTTGTGGGGCTGATGTGAAGCTGAGGAAAGCCGGCTGAGGACCGAATAACTGGCTGAGGAGTTATTCCTTCTTTAGGGTTTTTAAGCTTTCCCCCTTTCGGTTCCTTCTTATTTGTACTTAAATGAAGTTGAAGTGGACCCTGTGGGTTGCCTACCCGGCAGAATTCCCCGTCCTCTTCCCTCTTAACAGAACAGGAGTGTTTTCCTGGTAGCTAGCTCACCCTGCTGCAAAACAAGTAGCCCAGGTTGCGGCCTGCTTCCTCAGCTCTGGAAAAGGGAACCTTATTGGTCTAAATGTAACTCCAACACCTTGGTCAGTGATTGGGTCAAGATTGGGCACGTGACCCTAGTTCAGCCAATGAGATGCAAGGGGAGTTGGCTGGTAGCTGTGGGGACCGTTTGGTGCTCTTAAGAAGGTGACATGGATAGTAACTCTGTTTCGCTTTATGGGTGGGGATAAAGAAGCATGTGGGTTCAGATACTGCTAGCGACAATTACGTAACCATGAGAAAAAGACAAAACCACACAGCATTATAAGGACTCTGATAGCGTACATGGAAAAAAAGGAGACAACAAAAACAAACTGGATGCTTGCTCACAGCTCTGAACTGTGTTGATCAGCAAACTTTGGACCTTGCCTTTATCCCTGAATTTTCTGTTGTATGAGACTTTCCCCTATTGTTTATGCTACTTTGAATTAAGTTTTCTTACTTGCAGCTAAAAGGATCCTGACAGATAATGCTCTTCAATTAGTTACTGCGGCTCTACTGCCTCTGGCTCGAGTAGCCCGAGGTTATGAACAATTTCTCATTGGCTCCAAGCCTCGGCTCCTAACTCAGGAACTCCAGCTCCTTTCAGTGTCCAGCTAGTATTTTGGGCATTCTAGAGGTTCTTGAATTGATTTGGGAAGCCCCCAAGGCTGTCCTGGTGATCTCTGTACTATTCCTATAGGAAGGACCTCAGGTGTTGTTTAGTTGCCTTTTTAAAAAGGCAGAGAATGCTCTCTCCTTCTGTTATATGCTCAGTGGGTGGCAAGAATGGTCCCAAAGCAGGGTTGCTTGAGTTCCAAGGTATAAAAGAGATTAATAAGCCAATTTTATTATTATTATTTTTTTAAATCAGGTACTCAATTTCCTGTTGACCTTCAGGATCTGTAGCTGTGCTTGGCTAGATCAGCCCTGTCCCACAGAAATGCAGTACAAGCTACAAGTGTAATTTTAAGTTTTCTAGTAGCCACCTTTAAAGGCCACCTTTAAAAAAGAATCAGATAAGGTTAACTTTAGTAATGTATTTTATTTAACCCAATATACCCCAAATATTATCATTTCAAAATAGAATAGATATAAAAGCTATTTAGGAGTTATTTCATACCATTTTATCCCCGCAAACCAAGTCTTCACAACCTAGTCTGTATTTTTTCCACATAGAGCATATCTCAGTTTGGTTTGCATTTCAAGGGCTTAATAACCGTGTGTGTCTTGTGGCTGCCATATTGGATAGACAGGGCTATCCTCTGCCGAAGTTATTCCTACGGAAAGGATTTATTACAAGTGGATCTTTAATCCTTTCTTGAATTCTGATTTCTTTATTTACCTTACTGATCATACTCCATTTTTTCAGATCTTTGTTTGTACGTCTGAATTTAATTATAAACATGGCTGGAGCTAATTTTTCCCCCAGAAACCTCCTCAGATCTTTTTTAAATCAATAAATTTAATTGTTATAAATATAGAGGTAAATGGGTGGGGAGGAGGTGTTTATGAATGTAAACATATGTTTACTTGGGGGGAAAGGTGTTATCCAATAGAAATTTCTATTACCAGGGCAATAATTCCTTTCTTCATATTAATCCTGGTATATACTTTCCAATTCTTTTTTTTTATCTGACCTGTCTTTTGACCTTGTTGAACACCATTTTCTTCCTATAATTCTTGCTTCTCTCGGCTTCTATGATATGTGCTTTCCCCAGTTCCTCTCCTATCTCTCCAACTTCTTCCTTGCAGCTCTTTTTTTCCTGCCTTTTCCTTAATGGTGATGTTCCAGTGGTTCCATCTTTGACCCTCCTATCTTTGTACTCCATATGTTCACCCTCTATTTTCATCCATCTATGACTTAACCATTATTTATATACAATTATTTCCCAAATGTGTATGTCTAGCCCATACTTATCTTCTGAGCTCCAGGCCCATTGCTACCACCAACAATTCAGTTGCCCACATCTGAAACTGGGTATTATTCTAAATTAAATACTTCTCTGTCACCTTCCACATCAAATAATCTCCAAGTCCTTTTGATTCAATTTAATTAATAGCTCTTTATTGTTGTGCATATTCCCCGCTTCTCATTGCCACTATTTTGTGTTTCCTCAGTTAACCTTCTGACTAGTTTCTTGCCTTCAGTCTTGCCCCTCTATCCATCCTCCTTACTGCATTTAGAAGACCCTTTCTCAAAAAAAAAAATTGCTAGTCAGTCCTTTGTTTCTTTGCATAAAGCTAAATTCCTTCACAAGTTATATAGGGCCTTTGTGATTTGACTGCCTCTTTCCTCTCCCACCTTTCTGCTCCCTTGTACTCTCTATTCCACTTACATTCAACTTGCATTTCTTCTTTGTGTTCCAGGCCTTTGCCCATGCTGTTTCTCTGTCTTGGATAGTCTTTCCCCTACATTCTTTCTCTGGCTAAGTTGTTCCCAGAAGCTCTCATACTGATTTGTCTCAGAATACTTTTAAACTGTTAAAAATTATTGAGGCCCCCAAGAATTTTGTTGATGGGGTTATAACTCTCAATATTTACTGTATTAACAATTAAAACTAAGAAATTTAAAAATAGTTACTCATTGATTTTAAAATAACAATAATGACAGTAACAAATAACATTTAAAAATGACTGTATTTGACAGGACAAAAAAATTTAGTGCCAAGAGTGGCATTGTTTTACGTTTTTGCAAATGTCTTTATTGTTTGGCTCAATAGAAGACACTGGAGTCTCATATCTGCTTTTGAATTCATATTGTTCTGCAATATGTTGTTTTGGTTGAAACACATGAAAAATTATCTGGCCTCAAGCAGGTATGAAGTTATGTATATGTTCACTAGGGGTGCCGTAACAAAGAACCCCAAACTGAGTGGATTAAACAACAGAAATTTATGATCTTACAGTTCTGGAGGCTCAAGTCTGAGATCAAGGTATCAGCAGGGCATGCTCCTTCTGCAGGTGCTGGGAGGATTAGTTATCTCTCCGAGTTTCTGGTAGTTCTTTCGCTTGTCCCAGGATAACTTCAGTCTTTACATGCCATTCTCCCTATGTGTGTGTGTCAAAAATTTCCTTTTTACAGGGATACCAGTGAGACTGGATTAGGGCCTACTCTAATGACTCATTTTAACTTATTTATTTCTGTAAAGACTCCATCTCCAAATAAGGTCACACTCTGAGGTACTGGGGGTTAGGACTTCAAGATATCTTTTTTGAAGAATACAGTTCATCCCATAACAGCTGGAAAAGGCAGGACTTCACAGGACCCTTCTGAGAGAGGCTCAGGGTCTCCAAGATGCCCTTGGATTACATTTGGAGAAATGCTGCTTTAACTCATCCTTTGTACCTCAGCTTAGAAGTCTCTACTCTGCAACACCCTTCCTGACGCAAGCCCATGTTAGGGGCCTCCCTGGGGTACTCTGCAGCATCCTGGGCTTCCTCCCCTTGTCATAGGGTTTACTATCCTCTTCTGGAATTCCTTGTTAAATAATGTATTAGTCATCTTGGGCTGCTGTAACAAAATACCACAGTCTGGGTGGCCTACACAACAGAAATGTATTTTCTCACAGTTCTGGAGGCTGGAAGTCCAAGATCAGGCGGTCATCAGGGTTGTTTTCTGGTGAGAGTTCTCTTCCAGGCGAGTAGATGGCTGCCTTCTCACTGCTGTGTCCTCACAAGGCCTTTCCTTTGTGCTTGTGCAGGAAAGAGAGAAGGGGTGGGAGGGAAGGAGGGAGATGACTCTGGTATCTCTTATTATAAAAAGACAACAGTCCTATTGGATGGGGGCCCACCTTAACAACCTCATTTAACCATAGTTACCTCCCTAAAGGCTTTATCTCTTAGATACATTGGGGATTAGGCCTTGAACATATGAATTCTGGAGGGACGTAATTTAGTCCATGACAGGAGGTCACTTGTCCTTACTGGATGTGGCCATAAAAATTTGTGATCAGTTGACCTGTGGTCAGGGATCACTATTTTTAGTTTTATTTTGATCAATGTGGTAAAATAGAATTTAATTTGCCTTTTGTAAGTTTAAAATCTTTTAGAAAAATCCCTAAACTCTCTTTGAGGGGATTGCTTAAAGTAATCTTAGTACAGAAAATCTGTAAGGCACATCATTTAGATCAGTGGTAGTAAAGGGTAATTTAAAAGAGTCAATTATTAATATGTTCATTAAAATGCTTAAAACCATTCTGTGGCAGATATATTTGCCAATGTTGGTAAAAAGAAGTTTTTATAGCTCCATTAGAAGTTTCTGACATATAAATTGCTTATAGAAATGCATGAGACAATAGTACTGAAGGGACTCTAATTTTCTACAAAATGTTTGGGATGGGGCGCCTAGGTGGCTCAGTCGGCTAAGTGTCCAACTCCTGATTTCTGCTCAGGTCATGATCTCAGAGTTGTGAGATCGAGCCCCACTTTGGACTCCTTTCTCAGCTGGGAGTCTGTTTGAGATTCTCTCCCCCTCCACCCCTCCCCCTGCTCTCTCTGTCTCTCTCAAATAAATAGATCTTTTTAAAAATGTTTGGGACATCACGTTACTAAAAATGGGATTATTTATATGCATTTCAACTGTGGTTTAATGAACAATGCCCAACAACGCAATGGAAGAAACTTGATTTGTTTATTTTGGACCAAAATGTTGGAGGAGATTCATCTGTTGGTACACAGATAATTGTAAATGTCCTACTCCTGTTCTCTCCCTTCTCTTTTCCATATGATTGTCAAAAGTAGTTAAATCTCTGTGCCAGCGTTGGTTCATGAAATTCTATGGCCACCTGCCTCCTCAACTCTGTTCATGGACCTGCCCTCTTCAGACAGAAAACTCCAAGTGCTTCTAAGCCAAGAATGTCAGCATCAGTGAAGATCTATGAAAATGCACTTTGATTAGAAACATATTTATTTTGACCTAAACTTCAAGTGATTTAAATTTTATTGGCTGTATTTGGCAAGATGGTCACTGCTGAGGTTACAGCTCCTTTGGCTGCTGCCATTAGAAGTTGGAATCAGCCCTTGTGGCTGATGAGGATGGCAGAGCGTTCTGCATTTCATCCATTTTAACTTCCAGAAGAGGAGTTACGACACGTGGGATCGTAACCCAATGTGGTAAAGTTCTCCATCTTGTCCACTGGATTGATTTGGATTCCTTTGCTGCCATGACCCACAACAAAAGGGAGAGAGTTCTGGAAAAGATTTCATTGAATTCTTACAGCCTGACTCACTGCTTCTCCCCTTCTTTCTCCTTTTTCAACCCAATTCTCTGTAAAACTCTCCCAAGTGTAAATCATTTTTCTGAGATTATTAATCTGTCTGTCCATCTACCTAATTGGAGATATGCCCAGACTTATGTGAATGTGATTTTGGTGATTGTTATTTTAGATACTTGGATTTGGAGTGACTTTTGGGATTGGGATTTTTTTCTTGTATTATTATTTTTTTTACTTTCAAAAAAATGTTTTTAATTCTGGTATAGTTAACATACAGTGTTACATTAGTTTCAGGTTTTTTAATATTTTTTAATTGGTTGAATAATAAAAAAATAGCAAGTATTGCTTTTATAAAAATAATGCTAATGCTACTTTAAGAAAATTTATTGAGTTAATGTATTTTTTTAATCAACCATTACTAATTGTATGTGTGAGCTTTTTTTTTTTTTTGAGAGAGAAGAAGAGAGAGTGCATGTGTGCAAGCAGGGGGGCAGGGACAGAGGGAAGGGAGAGAGAGAATCTGAAGTTGGTTCCACGCTCAGCGTGGAGCCAGACCCAGGGCTCGACCTCACAATCCTGAGATCAAGAGTTGGATGTTTAGCCAGCTGAGCCACCCAGGCACCTCTGTTATGTGTAAACTTTTAAAACTGGTTGGAAAAAGTAACTCTCTATACTAGAAAATAAGACTTGTTATCCTGTGATTTTTTTTTTTATTATGTTATGTTAGTCACCATACAGGTCTTCATTAGTTTTTGATGTAGTAACCTGTGATTTTGAGAGATTTAGTTAATGAGAGTATTAAATTAAAGATAAAAAATAGTAGTAATAGATATAGAGATGTAGTTAAGTAGCTTACTCAGAGCTGAGTAAATGACAATGTTAATAACTATACTGGCCCTTTATATAGTATCCCTCCATACTAGGCCCATGTAACCCTCCAACAACCCCTGAGATCCATTCTAGTGTTTTTCTATTGTACATCAGAGGAGGCAAAGCACAGGGCAATTAAGGGGCTTGTTCAAGGTTACACAGCTAGGAAGTGGTGGGGCCGAGGTTCAAAACTGGACAGCCAGGCTCCAGAGTCCTTAGAAAGGTAAACTCTAGAGGCACATTTATGAGAGAGTCAAATTTTGTATTCAGCACCTAGTTATCTCAGTTTTGAAGGTCTTCCTCTGGAATGTACAGGGCACTCATTCTGATTTCCTATTGCCCAAGCAACCCTACCTGGCCTATACTTTGTGTCCCTCTTCATCCTTCTGACTTTCCTGTCATCAGAATCTGTCACTTTTGTTTCTCAGTCTTCAGAATTCTGACATTTGTATGTTGGTTTTTATTAGCAAAAACAGGTCTGATGATATCACTAGAGACATGTAATTGCTTCTAGTTAGGGAACGTCTGACAATTTATAATGTGCATGCATCCAGTAGTCTCTAATAAATAGTAATAACAATAAAAGATAATGAGGATTTCAGGTCCTATCAATAACTGCTATTTATTAGGTGCTTGCTACATGCCATGGACCTCTATAGGATTTCTAATTCTTTTTTTTTTTTTTAAAGAGGGGAAGGTATTTTATTGGAGATTTCTTTAAGAAGAAAATTTCTTTTTTTTTAATTTTAATGTTTTTTAATTATGTTAGTCACCATAGTGTACATCCTTGGTTTCTGATGTAAAGTTCAATGATTCATTAGTTGCATATAACACCCAGTGCACCATGCAATACGTGCCC
>NC_048220.1:37534171-37548958 GCF_002007445.2 Ailuropoda melanoleuca
ACATAGTACTAGAAGTCCTTGCAACAGCAATCAGACAACAAAAAGGGATCAAAGGTATCCAAATCTGCAAAAAGAAGTCAAAATGTCTCTCTTCACAGATGACATGATACTCTATATGGAAAACTCAAAAGAATCCACACCCAAACTATTAGAAGTTATAGAGCAATTCAGTAATGTGGCGGGATACAAAATCAGTGCTCAGAAATCAGTTGCATTTCTATACACGAATAACGAGACTGAAGAAAGAGAAATTAGGGAATCCATCCCATTTACAATAGCACCAAAAACCATGCGTTATCTTGGAATTAACTTAACCAGAGACGTAAAGGATCTATATTCTAGAAACTATAAATCACTCTTGAAAGACATTGAGGAAGACACAAAAAGATGGAAAAATATTCCATGCTCAAGGATTTCTAATTCTTTAACCATACCATGAGGTGGGCCTTATACTCAGTCTATAAATAAGAACATAGGCACAGCAACCAAGTTCCTTGCTCAGGATCACACAGGTGTAGTTGGGGCTTTCTGACTCCTGGTTCCCTCCTTCTTTCACTCTGTCTTCTGGCTGCTCCCACAGGGTTCCTGAGACATAGAGCTTCATGTACCAAGTCTGGGGCTCCATCTGAGGTAGCAGTAGCCTCAGAGAAGAGCACAGCTTGCCTTTTTCCCTCTCTTCCACCTTTTCCTTTAGGAAATGCTTTATGAAAGGGGTTCTCAGTACATTCTTCTTTTTCTTTCAACACAGTACATGGCCATTCTCTAATTTTTAATTTTATTTTACATGGAATTAACAATCCAGAAATGTTGCCTTATTTACCAGGGTGTTTTTTTTTTTTAAGATTTATTTATTTATTAGACAGAGGGAGACAGCCAGCAAGAGAGGGAACATAAGCAGCGGAGTGGGAGAGGAAGAAACAGGCTCCTAGTGGAGGAGCCTGATATGGGGCTCGATCTCAGAACGCCAGGATCACGCCCTGAGCCGAAGGCAGACGCTTAATGACTGCGCCACCCAGGCGCCCCTATTTAGCAGGGTTTTAATCACTTGGTTGCATTTCTTTGGAGTAGTTGTAGCTATTGCTTTGGAACTTCTGTCGTGTTCTAGATTTCCTTCTTGAAAGTTTTAGTTTTATTTGAGCAATGCGTATAAATGGCATTTTGTCACTTACCTTTTTATATGGCGTGAATGGTTTGAAGCATTCAAATCAGAATTAAAATTTGTTCAAACGTCAATTCTCTTCTAAGTAATGGAGTAATAGGGGAAACCTGCACTGGGTGATGAGCAACTCTTTTTTTTTAAGGATGAATAAGTGTCATATAAACTGTCCTTTCCTTTTCTGTGCCCTTTATGGATGCCTAAGCCTGAATCTGACATACTCTCCACAGCACATCTAAAAAAGTGCCACGGATCATTTTCTAAATGTTGCACCTCTGAGTTGAGTCAACTGCTTGTGTGTGTTAAATGTGTTGCTGAGCAGAGAGTTGGGGTATTTTGGGAATGAAACAGCTTGCTCCATTAGTGCTTCAGTGAGATCACATCCCCCCTTTTTAACACCCATGCTGCAATTCCTACTGAGAGTGGAAGTCGGCGACTTCTCCCCCAGGAATATCGGGAACATCTGGCCGTAATTTATATATGAAGAGATAGAGTAAGACTGTCCTGGGGTGCAGTGATCTAATGTCGTGAAAGTCCCCATCTGTGGCTGTTAGTCACTCCTCTCTCCCCCAGGTGCCTGTCGTATTCCCTTTGCACACAACATCCTTCAGTTTCAAGTATGCTTCCCAAAAGGGCTTCACTTTCCTGCTCACTCTGTGGCTCCTAACATGATCTCTTCCCGGGGTTATTCCCCTGCATGTGACAGGCCCCTGGATCATGGTCTAGACGCCCCGTTATAGGATCTAGTGCTGCAGAATCCCTGAATGCCAGAGTTGGGAGGGACATGGAGGTCATTCTGGCCCAGCCCCTGAATGGGTGAGAATTAGAACTGGAGACATAAGGTAAGCTGCCACATTGGACTGCTCTCGGACTCCTCAGCTGAGCCAGTGAACATTAATCCTTCCCTATTGGAAATGCTTTTGTTTGCACTTTAACAGGGCCTTTAAGTGCTTGGACCAGTGTTTCCTGAACTTGGCTAATCATTCAGATCACCCCCGTCTTGGCTCTGATTCTCTAAGTCTGGGCTGGGGCTCAGAAACTGTGCTCTTAACTGGCCCATGTCATGGTGATGATTAGCATATGCTGGAAAAACACATTAAACCCAAAGCCCGGCCTGTAACACTGTACATTCCAGGTAACCAGTCAGGCTAACGGACTGGGCAGTTTGAGGCAATCCACCTTTTCTAGCCTGGATCGGTCCACTCACAAGGCCAATATTGAGTGGAAAACAGAGGCAGCTCTCCCTAACTGAATACTGAACGTTCAGAAAATGGCTCCCTAAACTCAAAGGACCCCAACTTAATATTTGTTGACATGGGAAATATAAACACAATCATGGAATTGGGTGAAAAATAAGTGCCTTTCCAAGGTGGCACGCCTAAAGAAGGGCCTGTCTTTGTTGAGAGCTGTATCTCGGTAAGGCATTTCAGGTAGAAGGTGAGAAGGAAACTAGAGAGGTTGCTCATTGGAAAAGAATGGGAATTTGGATTTGGGGAAGAGCAAAGGTGAGAAGGGAGAAGAGAAGAGGATGAGGACAAGACTAGACAATATAGTGAAGTGACAATAGCCCTGGGGAACGAAGTGCCTCTTCTGCAATTTTCGGTTGTTTGTGCTGCTGCCATATTAACACCCTCTTTCTCCTCAGAGCTCCAGCTAAGTCACTTCACCCACAGCAGTGAGAGTAAGGACAGAAGGTGAGATGTACATCTGAATTCACAGGTGGGAAACTCCCAAGAGAACATACAGGATTGCAAGTAGACTTAATAAATCAAACCAATTCAGTGAAGGGAGAGCTTGCACTGAGGGATGCCCGTGGGTCATAGGATTGTCAGGCATTCTGTATGTATGGAACATGCCCTTGTATTTCATAATTTTGTCCTGAAGCATGTATTGATTTTGTCAAGATGTCCTAAATAGCCTATATTCAGCGTTTTTCACTAAATTGAAAAATTCTGCTGTTGAACTGGGTATCCTGCATGTTTATTTGCTGAATCTGGTAACCCTACCATAGGACCATAAGTGCCTTAGTAAACGTGCAGAAACCTTGAAAGGACATTTCACTTTTCACAAGTGGTGAATGGAGTTCAATCTTGCCTAGATTATCTAGGGCAGAGTGATTCCAGCTGATACTGAAGTTATAGTTACAACTGGCCAGCCAAATCCAGGGCCTGTCCACCTTGGCTCATGTTAGTCATCTGGGAACTTAAAAAGAATCATGCCCAGGCTCCATCCCCAGCATTCAGGTCTGTATGCTCTGATGTGGGCCAGCTCTCAGTATTGTTAAAGCTTACCAGGGCATCCAAGAGGATGCCAGGATTGAGAATGAGTCATCTGCAGAGAGCCTATCCTTTGTGAAGTCTTATGTATATATAGCTGTGATGGGCAAGTGTCAAAGACTGGAGGTGAGGTTAGAAAAGAGGGAGAGGAGTGAGTCCCAGTGAGGGAACTATTTCTACTGGGATCTGACTGCCTGCTGGAAGGCCTACACCTGGCTACACCTGAAATACATGTCAGTTGGAAGCCTATGGCCTCCTCTCCTGCTATATAATTCTATAACAAAAGGAGAAAAAGCGAAAAGTCTCCTGTCTCACTCTATCAGTTAGGTTTGAACCAAAGAAACAGGGGTGGGAGTTATCGATTAAGAGATTTATTTCAAGGAATTGCTTTATAGGATTGTGGGGGCTGGTCAGGCAAGTTCAAAACCTAAGGGTTGTCAGAAATCCATATGACAGGCCCTTCGGGAAGAGTAGGCCGGAACTCTTAGACCTGAGGTGAAGCTCCTGTCTACAGTCAGACTTTCTTCTTCATCAAGGAAGACTAGGTTCTGCTTTCTTTCTTTTTTTTTAAGTATTTATTTATTTTAGAATGAGAGAGAGAGAGAAAGAGAGCGCGTGCACGCATGCATGCGGGGGCGGGGGGGCAAAGGGAGAGAGAGAGAATCCCAAGCAGACTCCATGCTGAGCATGGAGCCCAACTTGGGGCTCGATCCCAGGAACCCAAGATCACAACCTGAGCCAAAACCAAGATTTGGACGCTCAACTGGCTGTGCCACCTGGGCACCCGTCGGCTCTGCTTGTAAGGCCTTGGAGCTGACTGAATCAGTCCCCAGACTATCTAGGATAATCTCCCTGAGCGTCAGCTAATGGTAGATTTAGTCACATCTACAAAATGCTTTCACAGCAACACCTGGATTATTACCTGATTGAACAACTGGACACTATAGTCTAGCCATGCTGACACATACAACTAAGCCAACTAACCATCACCCCTACGTCATGCTTTTTTTTTAAAAATAAAAACATGTGACATAAAATTTACTCTACTAACCTTTTTTAAGTGTACAGTACAGTAGGATTAACTCTCTGCACATTGTAGTGCAATAGATGTCTAGAAAATTTTCATTTTACAAAACCGAAACTCCATGCCCGTTTAACAACAGCTCCCCTTTCCCCACACTCCCAGCCTACCTCATACTCGTAATCCTTTCCCAAAACTCCCACAAAGCTGCTGGAGTGCAGCAGTTCAAAATAGAAAGAGGCAGTAGACTGTGAGGTCACTCGGCTGTGGTGCCCCGTTGTTTGTCATGACTCTTCCAGCCAGTGTGGCCCCTGGCTGCAGCACGGGGAGGAGGGGAGACTCAGGCTTGGTCCCTGGCTCTCTTCATGGTGGGGAGTTGCCAGGGAAGAAAGAAGGCCAGAAAAGAAATGAGAGGCGAGGAGCTGAGGTCCTGTTCAGAGCCGATGGGCTAGGGAAGAAGCAGGTGCACAAAAGAAGCTAGAGACCCATTTATAATTTTGTTTGGGCAGTTGAGTGTGAGGCCCCAGTTTCTTTTATTTAAAAATACACTTAGGTTTGCTTTCTTTAGTGCACAGGTGGTGTTAATGACATTGAGGTGGTGAGTGTGATTTCTCTCTGAGTCATTTAGCTTCACTGCTTCACAAGAACAAATTGCACCTTTCACCCCATAGAGGCCTCTTGGATGCTGCCGTGACTGCTAGGTACAGAAGAATGTAAACAGCTCAGTCCAGAATTTATTCCTAATATGGGGGGGGATGTCTTTCTCAGATTCTCAACTTCCTGCTTATGTACATTCTTTGCAGAATGAAAACACCCTAGGTCAAGAGTTAGGAGGTGCACATGCCGGTGTCTGGGTCCATCATCAGCCATTTAGTTGTGTGTTCCTTTGCTCTTCGCTGAAATGGTGGAGTTGCATGAATTGGAAGGTGGCTTCAAGGCTGTAGGCTCCTTGATTCTAAAGGGTAGTGTTCTCTGTCCCATAAGTGTCTCGGGTGAATGGTTGCAGAGTGGTTAGTTGGCCCCTTAGATTTACTGGGGTCCCAGTCTTATGTTTAATGCACTATGTCTGGAGCAACTCTTGTTCAGGATTGGTATGAACCTTAAGCCAAAGAATTTCAACTTTACTTGTGTTTCAACAATAATATTATTGCCCAAACCTGGGACACTTTTGAGAGTAAAAGTGGGTTCTCTTGAGATTTGTGTCAGAACAATCGATGTAAGTTGGGACTCTCCGGGGCAAACTGAAACTCCAGGTCACTTGGGTGGAAGACAGTGAGGAATCATGGGACAGGTTTGATCAGGGAAATGATTTAGTTTTTCTCAGATTGCTCTAATAAGTGGGAAAATACACATCAGCATATGTCAAAAGGCAAAGTATACTTGCTAGTTTTGCTTAAGGAAGATTCATTTGCTGCAAAGCATTAAAAGAGTAGGGGAAGAAAGACAAGTGGCAAGAAGCTCATTAAGAAACTACCAGAATAATCCAGGCAAGAGGCAATTGGTGGGGGCGGAACAGTCTGGGAAAAGGCCTGGGAATTCGTGTTCTTAGGGAATCAGAAGTCATGATAGCAAGGAAAGTGAAGCCTGCTCAAGCTATTCAGAAGAAAATCATTAGCTAGACTTAATGAGTAAAGAGAATAGTCTGATCTTGTGGATATTAAAAATGTCATAATTTAGTGACTTTAAATTCAGGGGTTGGTTCTGAACAATCATTTATTGCTCAGGAGTACGAAAAAGGCATCAACTCCCTGAACCTTGCAATTCTGCTCTTGCCTTTTCTCAAAATAGAACCACTTGATAGCTTTCTCAGCCGAATGCCCTCACTTAAAGTTAGGCCAGTCTGAGAGATGAATTGGATGAATGTTTCTGGAGATATTTGGTCATGAGACTATATCATTAGGACTTGTAAAGCATGTCTAATTTACTTAATGGATTATAATGTCTTGGAAATGACTATAATGATCTATTTACACAGAATGCCTGAGTGCACAGACCATTTGTATAAATAAGCAATTATGTTCCCTGCTGTCAGGGTATTTTGGTCTGAAGATCAGTTACCTGATGCCTTTCCTCTATAGTGTTAATTCGGGTAGTGATTATATTCTGCATATTATAAATCTTCAAATAATCATTATGAATAGCAGCTGCTTGGGGCTTGGCGATTTTTACCCAGATATAAAAGCCTGCCTGCAAAATTTCATTTAAGTTGGGAAGTGATATGGAGGAATCCAAAGGAACATTCTTGGGTCTGTTTTATATGCAGTCTTGATATGTCCTGAAGTATGTGTGTGACTCTTTCTTTTTCTGGAAAGGAGTGAAAAAAAATACTTAGGCTAATATGGTAAATGCTAAGAACCACATTTGAGTACATTCATTCATTTGTTGTGAGTGCCTTACCCCCAACCTGGGATTTTCTAGTGTCTGCAACTTTAAAGCCATTCTCAACAGCAGTTTTTTGCTGTCTGTCTGTACTATTGAGCAGAGAGCTGAAGGAGGCCTGATAGAGTTATGTTGGAGAACTCTTTCCGTTTTATCTGCCTGGTGTACTTCCAAGGGTGTTAATTTTATTTTTATAGTATATATGATAAAGAGCAAATAAATTTAAAATAAGAAATGCAAATAAAGGGAAAAAATATAGGAAAATACCATGGAGTCAGAAGTGAGATTAGTCCACAGAAGGCATATTATAAAGTCCTATGCTGCTGTCACAGGTGGGCCACAATTTGCGCTTTAGATATTCTAACAGCCAGCAGGAATGGGAAGCGTGACGTGAACAAGTTTCACAGAACCCATTAAGTAAAATCAGGTAGTCATATAGGTGAAACAGAATTATTTCTGATCTGAATTCAGAAAATTTCCCTTGTATTCTTACAGAGAGGACTCTGAAATGTGATAAAAGGTGGCTTTGATAATATTATTACATACCATTTTTGAAAGATCAGGTGTTTTACTTGCCATATAGGTTCTGGTGAATTCCCATCATTCTCTAGTTTGTACTAAGACCTCCACATTTGTGCTCATTGAGACCTGGTGTTAAGTCTGGTTGACCCTCAGTGAAGGGGTTATCACTTTGGCTATCCTGTGAACCCATGATCTTGTGATTCTCCCAGGAGTCTCTATAGTTTCTTCTATGGGGTGGGTGACACTTGCAGCATGTGTTAGTTTCCTATTGTTGTAACAAACTAGAACAAACTTAGTGGCTTTATTTTTTAGTTTTATTTATTTATTTATTTTTATTTTTTAAGATTCTATATGTTTATTTTATGTTTTTATAATAATTTTTTATTATGTTATGTTAGTCACCATACAGTACATCCCCAGTTTTTGATGTAGTGTTCCATGATCCATTATTTGCGTATAACACCCAGTGCTCCATGCAATACATGCCCTCCTTAATACCCATCACCGGGCTATCCCAGTCCCCCACCCCCTCCCCTCTGAAGCCCTCAGTTTGTTTCCCTGGCTTTAAGTAGTGCAGGTTTATTATCTTACAGTTCTGGAGGTCAAGAATCCAGAATGGGTTTCATGGGCTAAAATCAAGGTATCAGGAGGGCCTTGAGCGCCCTTGGCTTTTCTTTTCATCTAGAAGCTGCCTGCATTCATTGGCCTCTGGCCTTCTCCAACAATCTTATCACTTCAGCCTCTGTTTCCATGGTTCCATCTTCTCTCACTCTGACCCTCTGTTGCCCTTTGTACCTTATAAGAGCCTGGTGATGACATTGGGTCCAACTGGACAAGCTGGGATAGTCTCCCCATCTCAAGACCTTTAACTTAATCACATCTGGAAAGATGCTTTTACCATGTAGGAGAACACATTCCCAGGTTCCTGGGGTTAGTATGTGGATAACTTGCGGGGGAGGCGGGTATGATTCTTTCAGTCACCCAAGAGAATTGAAAACAGGAGGGGTGGGTTGTGTGCTATCCTCTACTATATGCGCATGCTTGGCAAGTGTTTCATATGGGATCCAGGCAGAAAAACTGGGCTTTTTCCAGTAGGGGAAACTCTACTGAATATGCGAACTTAGATACAGAGATGCTGCAGAAGCTGAAAACAAGGCAAGGTAGCTTAACTCAGAGATGAAGTGCTGGAGATGCTGCTAGCATCTCTAGGATGGAGGGACAACAGAAGGAGATAGTGCTACCAGAGCCCAGGAGCCAGGGCCACCGGCCTGGAGCCGAAAACTCGGAGGACACGTGTCAAGCAGGAGCTGAGGTTGTGGAAGATGCATAGACTCTGCTGGAGACATTGCCTCCAGTGAGGGGAGTGGGAAGAAATACCCTGGCTTCAGGTAAAGGAATATGGAAGCTGTGGTTGGCAGGCTCCTGTGATATAAACCCCAAGAGGGGACAGGCTCTGGATGTGAAAGCAAACAAGAAAATGGCCCACACCTCACACGCAGTGAGATAACCCTCACATAAATAACATGGGGGAAGACGTCTGGTACCATTTTTGTTAAACCTGTACATAAGCTCTGGCTCTTAATACAGTGAAGAAGAGAGGCGTTTGTATGTGGGGAGACAGAGTATGGGGTAGAGAGAGTATAAGCAACTGATTTCACTTTAGTAAGATTTCTCCAAGGGCTAGACTTGAAAAGATTTTCAGCCACTCTGTAAAGGGCACGTTTATTTTTATGACACTGAATGGATGATTTGTTCTTCTGCTCTCGCATCTTTCTTAGCTCCCCCTCCCTTCCCTCCCTCCTCTTCCTTCCTTCCCCTCCCATGTCTCACTTCTCCATTCCTTCTTTCCTTCTTCATGCTCTCCTCCTTCTTCCCACCCTCCTTCCCCCCTCCATCTTCACCCTTTGTTTGTGTTCATTTCTTAAAACGTGGCTTTTATTAGCCAACAGGCACCTACATCTAAGAAGTGATTACTGTTGACTGTCTCCTCCATTCTCACCTTGCCTCCCAGTCTGTGGTCTGCTTGCAGTCTTCTTGAGGCTAGGGCTACAAAATTATTTTCATTACATCTCTTTTTAACCTTCTGCTTTAAGAAGCATTTTAGGACCTCTCCTAGGATGCAAATCAATGATATTGGACTTACCCTATGTCCACTTATCTGGATTCCTCTCTCCTTTCAATTCCCTGATATTTCCTTCCACATTCCAAAGTGTCTTTTGTTTTTGTTCTTGGTGCCCATTTTCCGGGGGGACTATGGGGTTCCAGTGTAAGGCTTGATCCAGCCAAAGATCATGCCTTTGGTTCTAACTAAAAGAAGCGACCAACATAGAACTGTACGCTTCTGTTGAGATTATAAGCATTGTTCAAATATCATTGACTACACATTTAAAATGGTTTAGACTTCATGCTGAAGAGAAATGAGGAAAACATTTTTCATGAAAGATGAGCTTCTGATAGAAAGAAATTGAAGCATTCAATGCAGTCATCCTTATCCAGTTATTCCATAGAGTAATTGGTTGATGAGTTTTGGAACCTTGGCAGCAGCATGTGGAGCTAGTACTCCTCAGCATTAGTATTGCTGCTGACCTGAAGCCCCAGGAGAGGCAGCACATGTAGACTCTCATTCCTGATTTGCTCGGTTTCATGTTGGTTTGATCACTTACCCGCTGTGTGACCTGGAGCAAGTTACTTAACCACTCAGTTTCCTCAATGAAAAAATAAGGATAATAATAGCGTTTGCATCCCAGCGCTGTTGACAGAATTAAATAAGTCAATGTAAAGCTCTCTTAGAAGAGTGCCAGGCACATAGTAAGGGCTCTAAATGTTTCCTCTTTATTTTCCTTTATTTTGCCCCCTTCCTTCCTGATAGCCACTTCCACTGGCATGCATATATATCTATATTCATGTAAAATATTTAGTGTCAAGCATGTTTGCATGTGTGTGTGCCTGTATGTTTGATTTGGCTTTAGGCTATATATTTTGTTCTATTTTTGTGTTTTTGTTGTGTTTCAGTTGGCTATGTTTGTATCTAGGTCATTACTTCTGCCTGCCTCATAGCACACTGTAGTGTATGTCTATTACATTTACTTATCCACTGACCCAGTGGTGTCACCTGAGATGCCTCCAATTCCCTGCCGCACACAATTCCATGACAAGCACACCGTATGAGAAATGGAACCACTGCGTCACAAGGCATTCACATTCTCACGGTGAATAAGCCAGGTCACTTTCCAGAATGGCTGTAGCAGTCTTTCCAGCAAGGCATGAGAATTCCTGATTTGACTTAATTTCCTGATCACGAAACATTAAGTATTTGTTCTAATTTGGTGTAATGTGCTATTTTATTGTATGAATTTTCAGTTCTGTGATTATTTGTGGGACTGTACTCCTGTGCTTTTGCCTCTTTAGCCAATGGAGTTCCTCCTCTGTGTATTGTTCAAGGACCTTGAGCTTCTGCTTCCAGGTATGAGTGAGTGCTTGCAGGCACCAACGCTCTCAACAAGGGTTAAGGGATTTAGAAAAGCCACGTTAAAAAAAAATGTTTAAAGGCATTGGAGAGCTTCCAAGGGAATCAATATTTAAGGGGACAAAATGTCAGGAAAAAGGGAGGTGAATGTATGTTCAGCAGCAACCTATCCTTGGGCTTTTGCCAGTTCTAGGTGTGCGGCACATTTATTTTTGGCTTCTGGCCCCCAACACTCTGAGAGAATATATTTATATTCTTCTAAGCCACCTGGTTTTAGGTCATTTGTTGCAGTAGCCACAGGGAACTCATACATGTTATAAATATGAAGTCATCTATATACCACCTGTTTTGCTAGCAAGCATTCTTGTACTTTCTTGGATAGATGGGAGTTCTTCCTTAAATACTCCTCAAAGACCCCAGGAATGTTTCTTCCGAGGGTCTGAGAATGAGTTCTTTTTGTTACTCATCTGCTGCTTCCTGTTGCCATCTACTAGGTCTGAGTGATGCCGTTCCCCAGCCTGATGTGTCTGTCCTAGGAAGTGTGCATTCTAGTTCTCCTGCAGATATGACTGCTGCCAGTGTCAGAAGATAGTGGAACACAGAGCATAATTCACAACTGCTGTAAGATGTGGCAAATTTCAGAAGCTACGTGCTCTACATTGCACAATTCCAAGGAGATACCATTTGTGTTTTTTATACATGAAAGGTAGCCCCTTGGGGCAGTGTAATGCAGTCCTTGTATAGGCCCTTCTTGTAGATTCCCTTCCAGATGCAGCTCCTTTACCTAGCACCACATCTCAGGTCCCAACCTGATTCTAGCTGTTTGGAGTGAATTTAAGTACCCCCGTTATAGTCCAGAATAAAAACAGCCATGAAAACAAAACAAAAAACAAAAACAAAAAACAAAACAAAACAAAACAAAAAAAAAAAAGGAAAAAGAAAAATTCCCCCTTTGAACCAGTCTAAGGCTCACCTTCTCAGTTTTGTGTCTCGGGATCAGCCTCTTCTGATTAATGATGGAAATACCTTCACCTTTCTGAGATAACCTCATCTTCAACCCACTGTAACCTCACCCTTTAGTGAGGCTAGTAACATCAAAATTCAGCTGCACATCACTTCATTTCTAACAGTCTGTGTAATTCAGTCTTGTGATCATTCACTGAAGATCATGATAGCTGTCTCTAAGATGGCCTCATTAATGCCTTTTCTTCCTGAATAGTCCTGTTGATCCCACACCAAGAGGTGGAGAATATTCCTCTATTCCTTTCAGTCTGATCTGATCTTTAATGCTTTGACCAATAGAGATCTGCAGAAGTGATGTGCTAACCCCAGGCCTAGCTTTTAAGGAGACTGGCAGCTTCCGCCAGAGCCCCTGAGCTGCCAGCTGAGCAGGCAGGTAAGAATTCCAGCTCTAAGGAAGTTTAGGTCGAGCTTTGCCTAAGCTCGTGCCATTCCTTTGTATGATGCTTCTCACAGTGTGCTCTCCTGCTGTCTATTTTATGTCGGGTTTTGGGCTCTTGTCAGTGTGCAGATAAGATACATAAATACCTATACACCCTTCACTAGAACAAGCAATAATATACCCACATAGCAATATCTAAAGCAATACTTAGAAAAGAAGCATTCCTTCTTAGAAACAAAACCCCACAGAAATATACACCTGATTCAACTATACAAAAAAAATTTCTATCACTAAACCATCTAAAACACTTGCAATCAGATTAACAGTTCTCAGTTTTCTCCAAGTGGAAACTTGCCTTTGCATTTGTGTTTTAAGAGTCTATTTGGTTAGTTTTCTCTGAACAAATAAAGGAGCTTGCCCTGAAAGAATAGTCACATTTCTACCTCTTTTAAGACTAACGCTCTGTGCAGCTTTGAAACAATTATTTCCTGTTCTATCACTTCCACCAAGATTTGTAGAGCCTTGGGAATGATGGTCAGGGCACATGTTACACTGACGTGCCTGTAGAACCTGCTGTTTCATGCTGAGAAACTTGCCAGAAACATAGGGAGCATTACATTGCTCTCCATGCTTGATTATCTCTAGAAAATGTCAATGCGAAGAGAAAGTGAAGGAAAAAGCAGAGACCTGGAGAAGACATGAAAAGGGTTCTCCCAGAGGGGTCTAAGCAATTTCAGAAGCATAAAAGCCTAAATGAANAAGCCGAAATGAAGATACGGAATTCCATTTCTAGTCTATTTCTTCTTCTTCATATTCTTCCTGATGGCTATACACATTTCACAGACACATCATCAGGACCCATCGTATAACTCAGGCATGATCTTAGCCTTAAGTATTCTAAATGAATTTCAAAATTTCCAAATACCTGGAATATTCCAAAAGAAAATAATCCACTCCTTGAGAGCTAATCCCAACCGTTCCTTAGTATCTACCAAGTGACAATATTCTCATTGTCAATTCTGTCACGACTATTTCTGGCTATTTACTAAGTCTTTTGAAGATAAACTGAGTTCACTGCTTACATTGTAGAAATTAATGCTCAATTTATCCAAATTACAGTAACAAGTGTTTGTGATTTATTAGCATAAACAAAAAAATGTTATTCTGAATGTTTTGTATTCAAATTATTTTTAAGGGTAACTTACCAGCTTGCCTCAAACATAGAGTCTATATTTATTGTTGATGCTTAAGAAGTAACAAAAGCTCAAAAAACATGTTTTATAACCCCTATGTAATTATAGATAAAAATCTCAGAAATCAATAATGCAGTTTGACTATGGTCCTTCAAAATCCCAAGCTTATACTAAGCAGTAACTAACAATAAACTCAGCAATAATGAATAAGAAAATCGATGTGTCTACAAAAAAAAAAGTTATCAAAGCCTTCAAAACCCACAGACAGAAACACAGGCACAATGATAAAAATTTTCTTCTTATTTCTTCTTAAATGTACAAAATTAATGTATTTCCCATTTCCACACTCTTTAAACAGTCTGATAGTTGTAATCTAACAAAATTGTAGGTGTAAAAAGCCAATTTTAGGAATTCTTGAGACTAGGAACAATATTTAATTTAATAGTGAATTAGCAGTTGAAATAACACCTAAATAAAAAGAAAAATACGTGAAATCTAATAGAAAAATGGCAAAGTCCACTAGCCTATATTCATCTAAATATTTTAATCATAGCTATGTTAAAGCCCTGTCTATCAAAGATTTGAGTCACTGGTAGATCTGTTCCTATGGTCTCTTAACCACCCCCCACTGTCTTACATCATTTGTTTGTGATCCATGGTATGCCTGGTAAATTTTAATTCAACACCAGATGTTGTACATGAAAAATTGTGGAGTCTGGATAATGTTATCTTCTTCGAGAGAAGCTTGGCTCTTTCCTTTGCTAGGTAGATAAAATAGAGGCTGACTACCTTAATCCAATCCAGTCATGGACTGAGCTGTGTCAAGGTTGAGTTGAAGTTCTGACAAGGCTCTGTCTACCTCGGTATGCCTCTGCTCCTAGGGTAAGTATCCTAGGGGTTTCAGGTGAAAACCTCTTTGTGTTTACCTGGTGTGTCTAGAACTCTAATCCTTATCCTCTCAGACCCTGTCCTGCTGAAAATTCCACTCTGTTTTGGGAGCTNCTGACTACCTTAATCCAATCCAGTCATGGACTGAGCTGTGTCAAGGTTGAGTTGAAGTTCTGACAAGGCTCTGTCTACCTCGGTATGCCTCTGCTCCTAGGGTAAGTATCCTAGGGGTTTCAGGTGAAAACCTCTTTGTGTTTACCTGGTGTGTCTAGAACTCTAATCCTTATCCTCTCAGACCCTGTCCTGCTGAAAATTCCACTCTGTTTTGGGAGCTTTTCTGCTCGGATTTTTAGCTTCCTGCCCATTTATCATCAACACTTAGTATCTAACAAACGTCTTAAGGGGAAACTGGCGGTCTTTTGGATTCAGTTCTCTACTTCTCTCTTCTCCAAAGAATTCTGACCCCTCAAGGCTCTATGTTTTG
>NC_048220.1:37549058-37667566 GCF_002007445.2 Ailuropoda melanoleuca
GGTCTTTTGGATTCAGTTCTCTACTTCTCTCTTCTCCAAAGAATTCTGACCCCTCAAGGCTCTATGTTTTGCCTTTCAAGCCCCACTAGACTGGCAGA
This sequence comes from Ailuropoda melanoleuca, assembly GCF_002007445.2. Lineage (NCBI taxonomy): Eukaryota > Metazoa > Chordata > Mammalia > Carnivora > Ursidae > Ailuropoda > Ailuropoda melanoleuca. The sequence continues at coordinate 37,549,157 of NC_048220.1, forward strand.
AACTCTACTGGTTTCTCTCTTTCTTAGTGATAGTTCTCTGCCTCTGAAGGAGAATCCACTCCATGACTCTGTCCTAACTTCTGATGGCTATGGGCAGTCCTTGGTATTCCTTGACTTGGAGACACATCACTCAAAGCTCTGCCTCTGTCTTCATACACTCTTCTCTGTGTGTTTTCCCCCTGCTTCTCTTTATAAGGACCTTTATCTTTGGATTTCGTGTCCACTATGGTGGTTGAGATGGCCTTACCTAGAGATCCTTAACTAAAGTACATCTGCAAAGACCTTTTTTCCAAATTAGGTCACATAAATGTGTTCTGGGTAGACAATATTTTTTGGGGTGGGGAACATTATTCAATTCACTATAGGACATAAATATAAGTAATTGTCCATACTGGTCTTTTGAAGATAGCTATTGAGGCTCCTATGGTATAAATGATGATTTGGGGGGCACAATTCCAGACATTTAAAGGTTATTTTTACTAAAATAGCAAAAGGTTGTGTGTGTATCTGTGGGTATATATGCTAGAGAAAGTTTCTAAGATTTAGACAACAAACCTATGATAGAATCCCAAATCCACAGCCTCATACTCCTTCACTCTCTGTCTTTCTTTATCTGGAAAGAGAAGAAAAGTGGAAGAGCAATAAAAAATAGGAAGAGAGAGAGAGAATAGAATTCATGCTTCACCTAGGTTACTAAATAGTTTGTGATAAACTTTTACTATTTAGTTGTGGATTTTATTTTCATTTTCTATAATTATGTTGTTTCTGCCTGTCATGCCTCACCCAAGTAGATTCTAAACAAGGTGAATGCAGAAGCCATATCATAGTACTCTTCCCAGCTCCAAAACCACTCTAATTATGTGGTCAGAGTTGAAATCCAAGGGCCTATTCAGTGGGGGGATAGAGAAGCTCAGCTCCTTCTGTATACCTAAAATAAGGGTTTCCCTGAGGAGCCATGTTTTCCCGGAGAGATTGGCTCTCGTGGATAGTAGTCTTGGTCTAGATGGAATTTTTTCTCTGCCAAGGGGCTGATGGAGACCTGCCCTCTCTTCTTAATGGCTCCTGCTTGCTAGAGGTTGAACGGAGATTTATTTTACAAGTCATGTGAACATGATGTTATTTTATTGTCCTGACTCACTCTTATTCTCTAACTTCTGTACTTAGAGAGTAGTGGTGACTCCTCAGTACAGTTTGCATTATTAGGGGGCCTAAACTCTATAACTACTCTGATCTATATGTAATACATCCTCTATTCAATACGAACCACCTTCGGGACTCTGTGTCTAAGCTGTTCCCACAAGGGTTTCATGCTTATACAGCACCATCAATTCGATCTTCATAGCACTTACTAGAAGCTTTGTTTTGCCCTTGACTGTGAAACCATTTGTTCTCATCTATTTGCTTATATGTCCCATCTCTTTAAAATTTGTTCAGCCATTTGTTTAGTAAACATTTTAAATATTGCTGCTATGGGCCAGGCTCTGCACCAGGCACAACAGACTCAGAGAGGGAGAAGACGTGCCTTGCCCCTTGAGGCTTACAGACACTGCAGTAGATAGTCGTGATCAACATGAGACTGTTAGGGAGAGGCACTGGGTGTCAAAAGTCAACAACCTTCTCCAGGATTAAGGGTTCTAGGAAAGACTCCTGGGAGTAGGTGATGTCCAAGTGGAGTTTGGAGAATGGAGAAGAAATATTCAGGTCAGGCAGGAGGAGGTGGGTAAAGAGCATTCTAAGCAGAGAGGCTACTAAGACCAAAAACATAGAAGCAAAGCAGCCAGTTTGCATTATGCAGGAAAGGGGAGACAACTTGGTCTTAGCTGGAGTAGAAAGTGAGAAGTGGTGGGATATGTACCGGGCAAGGTCCTCTGAGGCCAGATTTGGAGTCCTTGTCTATCATGCTGAAGAGTTTGGACTCTTTGCTTAAGGCCCCAGGAACCCCTGAAAATGATGAATGGGAGAGAATATGGCCAGTTTCACATTAGAGAAAACTCTCTCTGGCTACATGGTTTTGAGACCAATAAGCCGGAGACAGGAAGGAAAGTGTGAAGTGACACTGGAATGGATCAGTGTGCTAGTGGCAGAGCTGGAGAGGAAATGATGAAAGAACGCACTTAGTAGAGTTGGCACTTTTGGCTGGTGGGGTCTACGTGGGGTCTGAAGGAGAGAGGGCTCAAGCATGACTGCAAAGAAATCACAGATACAGGAGCGAGGGAATAACGGAGGAAGCAAATTCCAAACAGGCTGATGAGATGGCTCAGGACCAAGGCCAGGAGGCGTACATTGAACGGGACAGGCGATGCTGCCTAGGATGCTAGCCAGGTCTTTTCTCCTGCTTGGCCTCTAGTTTTGAGACGTCGGGTGGACTCTGAGCTCTAATACCTCTTGCTCACAGAGGCCTTTGCTTCCTGTTTTGGTGAACTGTGAAGTGCTTTTTAATTTTTAACTTTTCCCAGTTTTACAGAGAAATAATTGGCATACATCACTATATGAGTTGAAGGCCTATAGCATGATGGTTTGATTTACATATATTGTGAAATGATTACAGCAGTAGGTTTAGTTAACATCCATCACCTCGTACAGATACAATAAAAAGAAAAGAAAAAATCTTCCTTGTGATGAGAGTTCTTAGGATCTATTCTCTCTCTCTCTCTTTTGAAAGATTTATTTGTTTAGTCAAGAGAGAGAGAGAGTGAGGGGAGAGGCAGAGGGAGAGAGAATCCCAAGCCAACTCTGTCCTGAGCTTGGAGCCCGATACGGGCTCACAACTGTGAGATCACTACGTGAGCCAAGCGTGCCACCAACTGTGCCCCCAGGCACCCCTGGGTTCCGTTCTCCTAATAACACCCTTGCTATACACCATACAGCAGCCGTGCAAGCTGCAGCCATCGTGTTGTACTGTATATCCCTGGTACTTATTTATCTTGTAACTGGGAGCTTGTACCTTTGACCACCTTCCTCCAGTTCCATCTCTTCACCTCCCACCTCTAGTAACAATAGATCTGATCTCTTTTTCTAGGAGTTTGGTGTTTTCTTCTTTTTTAAATTAGATTCTACATATAAGTGAGATCTTACGGTGTTTGTTTCTTTGTCTGACTTATTTCACTTAGCGTGTAATTCCTTCAGGTTTCACCCATGTTGTTGCAAATGGTAGGATTTCCTCATTTTTTTCTGGCTGAATAATATTCTGTTGTGTGTGTGTGGGTGTGGTATATAAACATATACCACAGCTTGTTTATTCATTTGTCCATCGATGGACATTTAGGTTGTTTCCATGTCTTGGCTGTTGTAAATAATGCTGCTATAAACAAAGGGGTGCAGGTATCTTTTCGAGTCAATGTTTTTGTTTCCTTTGAATATATTCCCAAAAGTGGAATCGCTAGGTCATATGATAGTTCTATTTTTAATTTTTTGAGGAACCTCTGTACTGTTTTCTATGGTGGCTGTACTGATTTCCATTCCCACCAGCAGTGCACAAGGGTTCCCTTTTCTCCATGTTCATGCCATTTGTTACCTCTTGTCTTTTTAAGTCATGGTCATTCTAACAGGCATGAGGTGTATCTCATTGTGGTTTTAGTTTGCATTTCCCTAATGAGCATCTTTTTATGTACCTGTTGACTGTTTGTATGTCTTCTTTGGAAAAATGTTTATTCAGATCCTTTGTCCACTTTTAATTGGATTGCTTGTTTTTTTGCTGTTGAGTTATATGATTTCTTTATATATTTTGGATATTAACTCCTTATCACATGTATGGTTTGCAAATATATTTTTCCATTCTGTAGGTTGGCTATTCACCTTCTTGATGATTTCTTTTGCTGCCATAGAAGCTTTTTAGTTGGATGTAATCCCACTTATTAATTTTTTATTTTGTTGCTTGTGCTTTAGGTATGATTTCCAAAAAAATCATCAAGACTCATGTCAAGGAGATTTATGTCTGCTTTCTTCTGGGAGTTTCATGGTTTCAGGTCTTATGTTTAAGTCTTTAATCCATTTTGAGTTAATTTTTATGAGAGGTTTAGAGGTCAGGTGTCATTCTTTTACATGTGAATATCCTGAACAGATTTTTATAACTACATCTTATTTGTTGTTTGATCACAGAGTGCAGAGTGGGGACATGTGAGAAGAAGTTGTAGGGAGATTCAGCTCTCCATGATCTGATTCTGCCCCCTTGGAGGGAGAACTGGTCAGAGCAAGAAGAGGGGGAAGCTGGAAGAAGGTGAGACAACCTCTTGTCTATAGTTTGAAAGCTATGTAAAGCCAGAGAGAAGCCTGTCTAAATGGTCATCAGAGCAATCTGAGTTTGAAGTGATTATCAGCAGCTATGAGCTGAGCCTGGAGTTTAAAGAACCAGGAAAGTTAAGAGTGTAGCGCTTTTGCCCAAATTAGGTGAATGGAAGTGGGGAAATACAAGATACCATAGGCTGGTAGAAGGTTTTTGCCATGTCTCTGGCAATGTAATGCATAGATAGCAAAGATCCTTTGCTGGGTTTAAGATAGCAAACGCATATAGAAAAGTTTCCTCAAGCTGGAGTTGTCCAGTGATGGTATAAATGGCCAGGGAGTATGTCACCGCTGAATTCTTGACTAGGTTCACTGACCCTCTTTTGGGGGTTATTGGAACGAGCTAGCTTCACGCAATAAGGTGGATTGAGAGATTAGGTGACATCTGAGTCTCCACCACTTGAAGGTGCTCTGGTTCTGTAATGTTCCAGAAATAGCTCAGGGTGTGGCCCTCGCAGCATCCTTGAGCGTTGCCTGACTCAAATCAGGGTTGTCACAGAGAATGACAACAGAGATTTGGACCTGGCTTTTCCGTATAACTCAGAGGGAGAAGTTATGTTAACTGTACTAAGCTTAAGTTCCCTTCAGTGGGTATTACTCTAACAGGGAAATAAGATTGTTTTGGTTTGGAATTACATATTCCAAAGGGGTTCTTCTAATGTTTGTTGAAATAAAGTTTTTCAGCCCTTCTGCCATGTGGGCACTGCTTGAACAGCATTTACCAGAAGTGGGGATTGGAGTCAATGCTATGTTTAAGGAACATTAGTGGGCTTTACTGCAATTTCATAAAGTTAATGAGTTCATTTGGTGGGTAGTTAGGTGGTTTGAATTTTTCAAAGTGGCTCTAAGCTCCTGGGGAATTGCTCCGCTAACTTATTGGTCAAATAAGGGTGCTTAAGCATTAATAACCCTTAAGTAATTTGTGTGCATGTGAACAAGAAAATCTTTGGTGACTCACCTTATTCCAGTAATTGAGATACTCTGATCAATGTGAAGAATACATTTGAACTATTTGCAACGAGGCTAGTAGTTAATCTTGAAAGATCATACATGTGGTAACACTTACAAAAACGAAGCAAATGTAATACAACAAAAGGCAACAAAAACAAACGTAAGCAAAGTGTACTGAAAATCATACAGCCAGAGACTTATTTGGAAGACTAATGTTTTATAGCTAAGCTCAGAGCACATTTTCCTTCTGGTTAACTTGGCACAGAACAGTGCCACTTCCAAGTGTTATTTATTGTGTGTTCTCTCAAGATATCACTGTATTAAGCAAAATGAACATATTAAAATTTTATATTAGCTCCAGTTCCTGTCCTCAAGATACAGTGTTTTCTTACTAGAACGATAGGATTGCCATTGCTGCATTTAGTGTTTGACAGATATGTAGAGGCTTGGGCTTCTAAGTGAATTTGCATAATAAAACTCTCATTGAATTATAGTTCAGTGAAGGGGAAAGTACGAACCTAATTTGATTTGACATTTATACACTAAAAGTTTCTGAAAAGTGTCTCCTCTGTGTTGCCAATTCCTATTTCCACACAGGGGTGGTCTGCCCTGCTCTGGAGGACAAAGATGGAGTTGAGACATACGTTTCCTTGAGTAGATTAAAATGAAAGAGTTGATTCTGTAAGCTTGAACAAAGATGTAAATTTGTGTTGTTCTGCATGTCCTCTGTTTTGGATTGTGAGAACTAGTCACTATCGTTAAGTGTTACATGGCCATCATTGAAAAATATGTGACTTTCATATTTTTATGGATGTGTCCACACCAGGGGTTCTTTCCCACTCCATTCTGGTGCTCAGGCCAGATTCTGCAGCTGCCTGAATGTTTAGCCTCAGCCTACACAGAATTTCTCTTCATGTGTATTGGCCCGTTGCAGGGAGCAAACATCCATCGCTGATGTGAAGACATATTCTCACTCCAGGCTTTTCAACATTTGAGTGGACAGTAAACCTGGAGATATTCCCCAGGTGAAAAAAACCCTTAGATAGGCCTCACAAATATTTGCATTTTTTAATCTTGTGTTTGACCATTCCCCCCACCCCCGTGACTGGGAATATTTCAGCATGGCTACATTGTGTTTGGACAGTATGATTGATTCACTTGATTAGTTAGCAACTTTAAACAGCGTATTAATCCCTTTACCCATGAAAATTTGGTTTCCTGATCTGAATTCTAAAACAGGAAGTATTGATCTTTATCTTTGAGATTATCCATAATTGTTGAATATATCTGTGGAAGGAGCAGACTTTGGAGACCATATTTGTAAGATGTTAGGGTTAGTAATGCCATATCTTAGGCCCTAAAAGCCCCTTAAAATTGTCAAGGGCTCCTTTCACATACATTTTTCTGGATGAATACACTTTATTTTAGGCATACTTAGCAAAATCTGGAAATATAATAAAGAATCCTCTAGTTTCTCCAAACTCCTATTCCAATAAGAAGCTTCTCCCAGAACCGTCATTTAGCACACAGATCCTAAAACAAAATTTTTTTTCTCTTTTCTTTGTTTTTCAGTTATCAAGCTGATGATTAGTACATCTTAGTTTGTAATATCATGGATGCTGGAGCTGTAGGAGACCTGAGATTTCTCTATCCATTCTATCAATTTATCAATGAAGAACATAACATGAAACAAAAGATTAGACCAACTTCTATAAGATTCCAAGGTCTAGAACTGAACTTGGAGAATGACCATAATTAGAATTGGAGAGACTTAGGAGAGAAAGTTAAAGCTGTGAGAATGACTCAGCCTGGAAAGGGCTAGTAAGGACACTTCTAATAATGCTATATACGTGAAAAACTATTTCAGCTCTGCAAATGGATTTCAAAAATCATGGCAATGCCCAAATTGTATACAGCCTATAAAGTTTACATTGGCTCCTTCCTCAGGTTTTTGTCTTCCTTTCCATGCTTTGCATTAGTCTTCATCAAACGTCACATGTTAGTCTCACCCCTTGATGTTCACCTGGAAAGGTACATGGCCCACAGAGCCTGGGACACAGCACCAGGCTGCTCATGATTGAGGAGGATCCAAAACCATGCCAAAGTGGGGCCTGTCTGGGAAAGTAAATAGAGGGAGGATGCAGTGCAGAGTGGGAGGAATGAGCTGAGGCATTAAACAGAAGGCTTAACTGGAAGGGCATATGGAGGAAGAAGCTACATAAAGAAGGGATAAGTCTCAATCTCTCTCTCTGCATGTCTTCTCTCTTCTCTTCCATCAGCCTGGTGACTTTACACTTTCGCTGCTTCCTTGTAGTTTCTGTTCCCTGAAAATATCAACTTACATATGACCTCACCTTGCTGTGTTCTCTCTGGCCCCTCTCTGTCACATGACGTATCCTGTTGCCTCTTTTAGCTCCTCCCCCTATTAACAGCTCTTTCAACTCTGTGCCTAGTGCCTGTTTCCTAGTGCCAAATTCTGAAGACTGGAATTTGATTTTTTAGATCATCTTTTCCCATCAAGGTCAAAGATCTAAATCCAGCCTGTGGATGGATTGTCATATTTTTAAGGACACAACTCCTGATCCAACTGGCTGTGGGTCACATGGTACAAATGTGGTCATTTATGCCATAGAGGCTAGGGGGCATTTTCCTTCAGGAAGGGTTGTGGGTGACAGGCCTCATAAATCTAGTAGTGTCTCAGAGAGGTCGGCTCAAAGCCACATAGTTATGAATGGTAGGAGGGACTCTTGTTTTTACCCTAAGGCTTTTCTTTTCTACCTCAGTGCTTCTGCTGAAATAATGTTGGATAGGTTAAAATTCCTCACTTGATTTTTCCAGGAGATGAAAAAGAGCCTGTCCTGTATGTATAGATTTTTCAGATGTTGCTTACTCCACAAAATGAAATGTCAGGGCAAAAGAAACTCATATATATTGTAGAGCATGAAAAATATGCTGGAGGAAATATTAACTGCCGATTTGGGTCTCCTGCTAAACTTGCCTCCCCCCCATACCATGAGGCAATGGAATTAGGATTCACAGAGGGAGACTTCTAAGTAAGGCAGGAGAAGAGGTGGAAGCTGTTTCTTTGGCATTCTGGATCTCTTGAGGGGTTGAGGCAGAACCCTGGGTTGCCTTGGTGCCATCTCATAAGTCCATCTGTGGAGCATCATGCTCTGAGAATGGCACAGGTGCAAGGAGAAGGTAATTGCCATTTTTTTAAGACACACTTGTCATGCAGTTTGATAATGCCGCTGGCTGTTGTAAGTTTTATTGATGGAGAATTGGAAATCTGGCTCAGTATTAAGGATGTGTGTGTGCATGTGTGTGTGTATGTTGGAGGCCTGGATATTTTTTAGACATTCTGACCATCAGAATTGTGACACAGAATGTCTAACAGACTTCTACCAGCCATATATTAAAAAAAAAAGTTTTATTTTTTCATTGCTATACTTCCTAGATGCCTCAGGTTTGTGTAAAACAAATATTCTTAGGACAAATAATTATATTAATAATTGCTGTGATTTATTGAATGCTGCTGCAACTCCAGATCTTTGATACTTCACAAAAAAACCAGATGAATTGATATTTTCCCCAGTTCATAAATTAGGAAGCTGAGGATCAAAATGTTCAACAGTGGTTGACCTTGCAGATGAAGTTGGCATTTAAACTCCCCTGCCTATCATGTTTCTATAAAATTTCACTTATTTTACCATTCTGAACCTGAGAAATCTGGTGCTCAAGTTATCATTCTATTAACGCTATTGTTCTTTGAACCAACAATTGTAAAAAAGCTCATCCATAATTATAGACTTCTTGTAATCCAGAGAGGCTAGAAATAAAGAAGAGAAGAGAGAGAAGAGGGTGGAGGAAGTGGGGGAAGGAGGCACAAAGGACAGGAGGAAAGGAAGGGAGAAAGGGCTGACTTTGAACCTCAAAGATTAGCTGGTTCAATCCCCTTTTTTTCAAAGTAACTTGGAGAGATTTAATATCTCCCCAGATTACATGAGGGCAGAAACTCTAGGATTCTATTTGATCCCTATTCCAGGCTGTCACATATGACAGGAACTGGCACAGATCCCTTCTTCTCTATCACCAGTCAACCTATTCTCTGATAGTAGAAGAAAGGACACTAAGTTCTTACCAGAAGATCCTGAACACTCAGGCAAAGCAGGAGGAGGAAGGGGAGGAGAAGGACAAGGGGTTGGGGGGAGGCACAGGAGGGATGAGGAGGAGGAGGAAAAGGAGAGGTGAATGCTTTGGTTCTTTTCAGAGGGGCAGCTAAGGAGACTTCTAACAGGGGTATGGAGAGCAAATGGCTATATCCTGGGATATGGGCAGGGGAGCAGAAGACAGGGCAGACCGATTATGGTTTTAATTTGATTCTATTTTAGGAGTAAGATGTTGAGGAGATTTTGTCTTTTCAGACCGCAGGGCATTCTTGAGATATTCTTTTTTCCCTTTTCCAGGTGCTAAATATCTACCATTTTCCTTCTTCGAGATATGTATGAGGGTATCATCTCAGGACATTTGTTCAGGCACTTGTTTTCAGGGTTATATTTGACCTCAAGCTGCTTCAGAGTCCTTGGCAATTTCTCAGTAATTATCTCATACTCCTCCATCAAGGGATGCTTGACATTTTTGGGATTTCCATGATGTGTGGTTTCTGACATTTGTTTTTCCCAACATGGATGATAACCTTGACAGTGATTTACATTATGTGCATTTCTGGCAATTATGACTTGGGCTTATTTCCATCTAGGCATTTGTTTCTCTTTTCTAGGCATAATGCTATGTTTTGGAGGCATTTTAAAGCAGAATGTAATTTATTTCACTCCATTCTTTCTTTGATTGAAATATTGTCAATTTAGCAAAATAGCTGAAAGAGCATTGGGCTGTAGTCAGTAGACTTGAATCCTAGTCCCAGATCTGCACTAACTAGTAGTTTGACTTCGAGAAGTCACTTTACCTAAGTTACAGTCTTTCTCTGAGAAAGGTGGAGGATGTAGATACCTCACTCAACATCTCCCCCAAGTGCTAAGATTCTGTAAGTCTATGAATCAGACCGTCAAAGAAGAATACTGCAGTGTTCTCCTGCAAGGGTTGTAAATGGTGGTAAAAGGTTGAAATCTGCTGTAAGAATATTTTTGTAAGATTATATTTGTGTTCTGTCTTAGGGCTATCAGTTTTATAGGAATATGATAGAGAGGAACTTTGGGATAAGCCTCAGCTCACTGGAGCCTGTCCTGGACTATCCGCAGCTATTTGTAATAATTTGAATTCAGAGTTCTTGGAAGATTTTTTTATGAGTAAGGATATATGATATAGAAATTATAGATAAGTGAGAAGTTATTTGTCTAAATGAGAATGTATCTGTGGAGAAAAAGGTGGAGGCTGGGGGGAAAGGAAAAGAGAAAGGAAAGCACTAGTTGATCTATGTAGATGATTCAAGAGAAGGGCGTTAGCTGAAAAAGAAGTTCAGCGTAAGATGGGGGCTTAGATGATACATGCTAAAAAGTTACCCTACTATAAGTTACTATGCTGTGCTATAAGTTACAGCCATCTGTCAAGACAGGGTCTGAGAGAATAGAGCAGCTGGATGTGAATGGATGTATAGGAAGATAAAATTCTCTCCCTAGGTGAAGGCCCAACAGGTGAGACTGCTATTCCAGGCTTATTAATAAATATACTGTACTGTATCCAAACTTTGAACAAGACATTCAGGATGGAAAAGCTTCAGAGACCACTCCAATCTCATATATCATCCCAGTCATCTGGTGGTGTGTCCAGAAATTTCTCAGACCTATTTAGTTATGCCTAGGAAGGTATGGCTTCTTCATCCAAATCGAGGTAATAGACAGCCAGCCAAGAGGTTGCTCACTTTTCTCCAGGAAAATAGAGTTTGGAAGAGAGTGAGAGAAAAAAAAATACAACCTTTCTAAAGATGACAAGGGCCTTTGAGTGTGTTTCTCAATTTGTCCCTAAATAACCTTGCCTACTAATGGAATCAAGTTAAGGTAACTTAATTAGGTTTTTGAAATTCAAAAGGAAGACAAGGAATGGAAGTTAACTGTGTCAGAGATCATTAGATCTTTAGGCAAACAGTTGTACTCACTGGAAAGGAGAGATGATCTTTCATTTAGAAGGAAAGTAAAATTATGAAGGTCATTCAGTACAGAAGGCATTTGCATTAAACATTTAACAGATTCATCTGGAGGAATATAGGGTGGGTGGAGATCCTTAGGGCATTCAATTTTATTTTATTTTTTTAAGATTTTTAGTTTATTTATTTGAGAGAGAGAGAGAGAGAGAAAGAGCATGAGTGAGGTTTGAGGGTGAGGGGCAGAGGGAGAGGAAGAAGCAGACTCCCGTTGAGCAGGGAGCCTGATGCAGGGCTCGATCCCAGGACCCTGAGAACAGGACATGAGCCAAAGGCAGACACTTAACTGACTGAGCCACCCAGGCACCACATAATTTTGTATATCTTATATAGAGATGGAACATAAGTCAACCATTTGGCTATTTTATTGATAGAATTGATTTTAACAAATTTATAAGAAAACATACATTTGTTTAAAATAAAAAAAAAGGTTTAAAAATCACAGTAAACCTCCAAAACTCAATTCATCAAGTATGACTTGAACATTCTTCATTTACTTAACAGGAGAAGATAAGAACTATAAGGATAAGGAAAAAATTGAGTGTTTGAAATATTTAATTTGGAGGAGCTCTTGATGATATTCTAGGTTGAACGGTATAATTGTCAATGTAATATCTAAGAGAATTCAAAGTTATAAAATGAATTCTTTGAGGCCAGACACTATGCCAAGTATGCTATAGACATAATATCATTTAGAAGTAGGGCAATGTAGGAGTACCTGGGTGGCATAGTCGGTTAAGCATCCAACTTTTGATTTTGGCTCAGGTCGTGATCTCAGGGTTGTGAGATCAAGCCCTACATTGGGATCCACACTCAGCGTGGAGTCTACTTGAAATTCTCTCCCGGTGCCCCACCCCCCCAAAAATAAATAAATTAAAATCTAAAAAAATAGAGGTAAGGCAATCTATGTTGCGAGATGGGATGGGTAGGAGAAACCTGCTTAAGACAGAAGTTTTGATTCGAGTCTTGAAGAAACCTCTAAGGTAGGGCTTAGTTGGGGCTTGAGGAGGAGTGCTCTTCTGGACTGGGGGGAAAGGAGCAGTCAGTCAAGACCTACAGGACAGAGGGCCCCCAGCAGGGAGGCCAGAGGGAGGAGTGATGAAGTGAGGAAACAAGATAGGCAACATTTGTCAGGCTAATGGTTGCCAAGTCAATTTAATTTGGATTAATTTTGCAGTAAGAAGTACCATCTTCTTAATGACAGACATTTTGCTTACCTCCTTCTTTTGCTGCTTACCTGTTCAGCATGAAGAAGATGTGAGCACACAGCATAATGAAACAACAGTGGCTATGTTGATCAAAGGAGGAAAGACAGGTGACACTTCAAAAGCTCTACTCAGAAATCCATTGTCCTCATTTTGGGCATCCTTACCTTCATGGTCAACACAAAGTCTGCTCTTTCCTTATTTGCCTTTAAAGCATTGCTTAGTGCTCTGGCATTCCCCAGTCAGCTTGTTACACTTTGCAGTCATACATTTTGTTTTGTTCCATCTTATTCCTACCAGGCATTTAACACTTCATTCAAAATGTTTATGCAATTTTTTTTCTGGTTGTGTTTCTCCTTTCCGGAGCAAAGAGAAAGGAGGAGGGGAAATGACTAAAAGACATTTCAAGAAGAAAGAAGAGAGAGGTGGCTGAGAGGGAGAAAGAAATATCTTATATAACTGCTTATTGTGCTATGGAATAGAAACGTCTTCTGTAGCAACAGTTGTACCAGCGCTGTGCAGGGGACCTGCTTTGGGGAGAGAGGCTACTTTGGAGAAAACAAACCTCAATGCATAATTGGAACATTTGTTCTTTCCAGATTGTTTTGTGAGAGCATGCTGCCAGAAACCATTTTTTTCCCTTTAACTGCTTCTTTTGAAAGTCCGTTCTGTTTTTTTTTAATTTCATTTGAAGGATGTTTATTATTCACTCATTTCTTATTTATTTTTTGAATTATGATCCCCGATGTCTAGATGACTGAGACCTTTAGGTTTCATATTACCTAAGTATGATTAGTTTTATAGCCCATTTTTGCAGGTTTATTCAGAGCATTCCACTGGAATTGAATCTCCAGATCACCTTTGTTTGGTTTGGAGAAATTGAAGGTGTTTCTTGCTAGTTTACCTGCCCCATCTTCCCCCACGAAGGTCGATCTAGCCTCTTCTGTTCATATGGAGTTACTCGTTAGTGATCAAGCTCATTTTCTAATGCACATTGTGCATTTTTGTGTTTTAAAAATGTAAAATACAAAATGTTATGAAGAAGAATTATGATACAATTAAAAAGTAGAGAAAGTGCAGAAGATTTTCATCCCAACACTCTCTGAGTCATTTGAAGAATTTTCAACTTGCTTTTAAGTCATTTGTTTCTTTAAACCTGGAGTTTTGGTTTCTGAATTTGAATTGTGTGTGACACAGTGTATGCTGATTCACAGTCCTTCAATAAAACAATTTTAAAAACTAAAAAAGAAAAAAAAACCATTGAGACATCATCTGAGAATGTAATATTCCAATCATCTACAAAATTGCCTTTTAAATAGAAGAGCCATTTTGAATTTATAGAAGCATCAAGTAACATTAAAATGTTAATATTTTAGTTCTGTGCTCATTTCAGCTTATAGAAAACATCCCATTTTCCAAAAATTACTACTTGGTTATAAAGTTAGACATATCAAATTTTAGGATGGAACCAGATTGTTTGGACAAATTCCGCCTCCTTGAAAATACATGGATACCACAAATAATAATACAAGTCCTCAGAAATATAATGTGTAGCTACTTAGTAATAACCTGTAATGAAAATTCAAATAGCAGCGTAGACCATAAAAATAGATGTGATGTAGTATTTTCTCCCCATTCCTGTTTCTCCTCTACCTATCATTGGTAGTTGAAATGCTTATATTAATTAAGGTAATTGTGAATGCTAGTGACAGAAAGCCAAACTTACATTGGTTTAAACACGTCATCCCACATAGAAAGTCTCATAGTCGGACAAGGCATTATGGTTAGTTGATTTGTAGTTTAGCTGTGTGATCACGACCAAGCTATCACCATCCTTCTGTCTGCTTTTCTCATAGTCCACTTGGTTTTTGGCCTGCCTCTTATCATTTGTGTAAGAGTTGCTCACTTTTGGAACCCAGTCATTCTTTGTGAAGAAACCCAGGCAGCATGGAGAGGCCACATGTAGATGTTTCAATAGACAGCTTGGGTTAAGTTCTAGCTAACAGTCAGCATCGAGGTCAAGTTCTAGCTGACAGCCGTCACTAGAGTGAATGAGACTTCAATTGACTCCAAGTCCCTGCTTTGGAGTCTTCCAATTGAGGCCTCAGATATCAAAGGGAAAAGACAAACTGTCCCCACTGTACCTTGCTGAATTCCTGACCCACAGAAACCCTGAGAGATTATTAATGACTATCTTAAGCCACTAAGTGTGCACTAATTTGTTATACAGAGTCTGGGTTTTAACAGGCTACATGGGATATGGAGAGCAAAGGGTAGACCTACCTAAGGTGAAAACTTACAAAATTACCCTTCCATAAAGGTAGGGCTCCCTACCGGTATCACCAGAGACGGATGGTCTAGGTATATAACCTGTCTGATGGATGCAGTTGGTGAGGATTCTTGTCTATCACAGAGCTCTCTCAAAGTTGGAGAGAAAGACAAGGACCAGATGTTTGAAGTCCAAAGTGACTGCTGACTAAGATGACTTGCAGAGTATATGTAGACAATAGGCAAAGTAAAAAGAAAATCAGAGATGTGGGTAGAGGGAAGCATGAAGATGCATCAATAGGGCAGGGCATCCCACTGAAAGGAGAGAGTAAGGGAAGATTGCCACCAAATTGCCACTGTTTCATATGATTGCTCTAACTTGTGCAGCCAGCAGGAGAGATGACAGTGCTATCCAATCTGAACAGAATGGAAACAATGTCTTTGTTAATGATGCTTTTCCCTTTAATCTCACCAGAGGTTACTGACTTAATCTCTTTGTTTTTTAATGGAAGTACAGCTGATCGGGATGGCATTGAAATTATCATATGATTTCACTCATTTATGGAACATAAGAAATAGATGAGTAGAAGGAAGGGAAGAATGAAGGGGGGGTAAACAGAAGGGGGAATGAACCACGAGAGACTGTGGACTCTGGGAAACAAACTGAGGGCTTCAGAGGGGAGGGGGTGGGGGATTGGGATAGGCCGGTGATGGGTATTAAGGAGGGCACGTATTGTATGGTGCCCTGGGTGTTATACACAAATAATGAATCATGGAACATTGCATCAAAAACTGGGGATGTACTGTATGGTGACTAACATAACATAATAAAAATTATTTTTAAAAAAAGGAAGTACAGCTGAGACACAATTTTACATTGGTTTTAGGTGTGTAACATAGTGATTTGACCACTTCATCTGCTATCAATCATAGTTTCAGTTTGTCCCCAAAAGTCGTATTTGGGCCTTGAGATACGCCTTCTACATGGTTGGAAGAATAATCCAAAAATAATTAAATAACCGTTTACTTGTTTTTACTGAAATCCTTATACTTACCAATATAATTTAACTAAAATGTTTCTTTTATATTGAAGTATAGTTGACATACATGTTACATTAGTTTCAGATGTACAACACAGTAGCTCACCTTCTCTATACATTATGCTGTGCTTACCACAGTGTAGCTCCCATCTGTCACTGTACAACACTATCGCAGTGCCATTGACTATATCCCTGTGCTGTAGCTTTCATCCCCATGACCTTTTCATTCCCTAACCTGAAGCCTGTATCTGCATTCCCTTTTACCCATTTGTCCATCCCTCCACCCTCTCCCCTCTGGCAGCCATCTCTTTGCTCTCTGTATTTATGGGTATGTTTTTGTTTTGTTTGTTCATTTGTTTGAATCTCTGCTTTTTTCCCCTCCACCTTCCTAAAGCCTAAGTATAGTGTGGTGTACCTGAGACTCACTTCTTCCATGAAGGCTTCTCAAATGACTCTTCTTTGAATTCTATATTTTTTGTCACACTATTTGGAACTTAATCATAAGCCATTTTATTTTTCAGTTTATGGTTACTTGGTTTATGTTTTTCTTGTTTTTCCATTTGGATGACAAGTTGTTTTGGGGTCATGGATACCCATAGAATACCTAGCATAGTGTCGAAGTCGAACAATAACACATTTTTAAAAAAGATTTATTTATCTATTTTAGCCCACACAAGAGTGGGGGGGGGCAGAAGGAGAGGGAGAGAGACAATCCTTCAAGCAAACTCCCTGCTGAGTGGGGAGCCTGACGTGGGGCGCTATCCCAGAACTCTGAGATCATGACCTGAGCCAAAAGCAAGAGCCAGCTGTTCAAATGACTGAGCCACCCAGGTGCCTTGAACAATAACACATTCTTATCAATTGCTGGATGGATTTTATATATATATATTTAAAGATTTTATTTATTTATTTATTTATTTATTTATTTATTTTAGAGAGAGAGTGAGAGAGAGGATGCATGGGTGCTTGAGAGCAGGGGAGGGGCAGAGGGAGAAGGAAAGAGAGACCCTCAAGCCGACTCCACACTGAGTGCAGAGCCCAAGGAGGGGCTCGATCCCAGGACTCTGAGATCATGACCTGAGCTGAAACCAAGAGTCAGATGCTTAACCAGCTGAGCCACCCAGGCACCCCTGGGCTATAGTTTTAATAAGAAGCAGCAAACATGATGGGAGGATTTATTTGTAGAAGGTGTAATTTCAGCTATGAGCTCTAACCTTGAATCAGGTGTTTACCACTCCTTTTAAGCTCAGTTTTTTAAAATGGTGAAATAATAGCCATCTGTCATACATGTGTATGCTTGTGGGTGTGTATGTATATATAGTAATTTCTCATAGCTATTATGATGATCACTATTATTTGACCTCAGGCTGTGTCACTTTAAGCTTTGGATTAAAAAAAAATAGGACCCCACTCTTATTAAGCATAGTCAGATTTTAATGGAAGAATTTAGGGTGGTTCAAGGAATTGACAAGGAATGTGAAGAGTCCAAGCTGGGCCTGAACCACAGAGGACAAAGCCAGGCCAAGGACTCCTGGTAGGATCCAGTGTGTTCTTTGGTGATAATCACATCACCACAGCTGAGTTCTCGCCATGGCACTGCTCCACTCCGTTGCCTGTATTTGCCCCGCACTGCTAGACTCCCACCTCTGTGGAGACCATGGAAGACTTTGGGCGTTGCCTACTGCATGTTTGCATCTCACCATTAATATTAAAAATCCTGGGAATATGTGATTGGGTGGGTGAAATCACTCTTTCAGAAAGTAGGGCAGATAATATTTTCCCCTCTTTTCTTCTGCAGTGGGAGGTACCTCCTGTCTACCTTGGAATTCTCTCCAAATATGGAGAGTGCTTAGATTCTGGGAGAAAAAATGACAAGAGTGTTCTTCACAGGAAAGAAAAGGGGAAATTGAAGATGAAGTGAAATGGAAAGTGATACTTTTAATTCATAACTTATATTGGGCATGCTTATATTGCCCAGTGTTACTTGCATTATCAAATACATTGAAGAAAAGGTATAGTTCTATGTGTTTGATCAGAAATAAGGTGTCCTTTCGTAAAAGTGCTGCTGATTTTGTTTTGTCACTCCTGGGCAACAGCAATTTTGACTGTAATTGTCGTGCAGGGTCCACACAATCTAACTTTATGTAAACCAGTACCTGGATGAGGTCCTTTAACTCAGTACATTATAAGGCATCGAAAGCATTAGTTGACAATGAGTTAATTTATGTCTTGTATGAGAATATATAAACAAATGCACAGGCATGCATATACACACAGATTGCTCTAGAGACTGTAGGTATACACGTATACCACAAATTATAAATGATTTATAATAGAGTCACTATATAAATCTCCAGTTCTTCCTTGTTAACAAATTCACCACCTGCTCTTAGCTGAGAGAGTTGCACTCATTCTGGTTCTTATTTCTCTTTTTCTGAAAAGATTCTGCTGGTCTTCCTTTGTGAATCCCATACTGTTTTTGACATTTGTCTTGGGAAGCTACTTTGCTGTTTCAGGGCAGTATTGCTATATCCTGAAATCTCTGTGCCGCTCGGAAAGTCCCTTCCTAAGCAGTCTGTATTTTGCTCTGCAGATAGTGGCTGTTTATCACACCTGCGATCTCTGTCTGTCTGGTGGCGTTCAGTTGTCCAGGCACACCTGCCTGTGCTCCCATCCTTCACTCTTTAGTCAGCTCTCTCTGTATGGTGTGCCCTATGATCATGGAAGAGATTAAATTCTGATTAATTTGTTAGAAAGAACGACTCCTCAACTGTGATCTTATCTAAAGAGAATTTTGTGATTGTGCAGAAGTGACCTTCTCATATACTGAGTCTGTAAATCCAGAAGTGTCATGGAAAAATGTGGAGCGTTTTCCTTATTCTCCCTAAATGGAGTGATGATCTATGAATCAAATACAACAATAATACAAGCTTGGCTTTTCCTTAAGCTGGGCCACCTCTTAGTAAAGACAAAGGCGGTGATACGGAGTAGATGTTGGCAAACTGTGACCTCCCCATTCTGCTGCCCCCCCCCCCGCGCCAACCCACCACAACTAAATCAGCCCTGCTGTTTGTTTTTGTAAATACAGTTTAGTAGGAATGCAGCCACACTTGTGTGTTTATGTGTTGTCTGTGGCTGCTTTTGCACTACAGTGGGAGAGAAATAGGATTGCCAGATAAAATACAGGAAGCCCAGTAAAATTTGAAATTCAGATAAACAACAAATATACTTACACTAAAAAATTATTTGTTGCTTATTTGAAGTTCAAATGTAACTGAGTGTTCTACATTTTTATTTGCACAGTCTGGCTGTCCTAGTCAGAGACTGTAGGGCCCACAAAACCTAAAATATTTACCACCTAAGCTTCTACAGGAGAAGTTTGCTAAATGCTGATATGGAGGTTAAGATTTTTGAACTGGACCTGAGTGTTAGGTCTTATTTTTGTTACGAATTTGCTGTCTAACCTTGGATTAGATATTAGTTTTCATCTCTACCAGTTAGTCTGATGATGTGTACTCACCTGCTTCCCCAGGTTGTTTGGGGATAGCAAGCGTATTGAGGGTGGGAACGCACTTAGATGGGTGTGCAGATGGAATGGGGATGGAGTTTACACCAGGAGGCAAGGTGTATTAAAATTACACTTATGGATCCTTAGTTTACAATTTTGCTTCCATTGATCTCTTTTGTTTCCAGCCTCTGTTTTTCCTCCGAGCAGGGCCAAGAGGCAACAGTTGCACAAAGTTTGGTGCTAGTTAAAAGGAAGGGTGACAGATATTATTCATGAAACCCGGCTAGCTAAACAGGTGCAAAATGCAACCTGAGACCCATCTTTTTATTTCTTTCATGTATCTTTGTGCTAGATATTTACTCTATGAATATTTTATTGTTTGAATTAGGAATGAATGTAACTCTTTTTTTTTTCCTGTCTGGAAAAAATATCTGTCTTTAGAAATCATACATGAGAGTGATCAATCCTCTTTTTCATTTTGACAGCCCTAGCATTAGTGAAGAGCAGAGGCTGCGTTTCAATGGTGTGATGACCCTAGGAATTCGTTTCTGTGTAGAAGCAGAATGAAACAATGTGAAGAACAGAAAAAGGGGAAGGAGGCTAATGCTAGTATTATGCTGCCTTGAGAGAATTATTCCCAGCTACCTAGCGTGCTGTTCTAAACCATTTGACTAGAAGCTCACCAAACTACTGCTCTGTGCTTCAGTAAAAAGTTGCGGCTACTTAGTTCTACTTAAAAAATCTGTGCTAACGAAAACTTTAGGTAGACTTGGGTACTATCTTCTGTGCTCCCATAGCACAGTAAATGTAGTTCTATTGTAGCCTAATAATTTCTTGGATGTGTTTTTCCAGTGGGGGTGATTATTTTGGTGTCATAAATTTATATTCATCTCCATATCTCCCAGCACTTATTGTACTAGTAGGCACTAGATAAATGGTGATCAAATGAACTAAAGAAATTTCAGACTGATAGAAACATATTTATGCTCTAAAATTCTTTACTGCTTCACTTCAGCCTCTATTTTCTGAAATAATTATTCAGTGACTTGATCATAGTTTGATGTGAGGTATTTAATTAGAACTAGAATTATAATCTGACTTGTATTCCTCATTACTCTTTTCCCTTTCCCCTGTGTTTGTCTCTCTGATTTACCAGCATGGATTCCAGTCTTGTCTCAGTGTGACTAACTCCTAAGTAGGGGACTCTAAATGCTAGACCTCCTTTCCACTTTCCAGTCCTGGATATCTCTGCTGGGATGTTCTGCTGATGCCCCACACGGCATATGCAAGGTGTGCTGGATTTGGAGGCAGAAGACCGATTCCTAATTCCACCTTTTCCGCTAACTGGCTGGGGAGCTTTAGCAAATCATTTAGCTTCTCTGAGAAGCTAATAGGAGGCAGTGGCTGCAATGATGGTTTCCCACATGGAGCACAGTGCAGCTCTGTAGAGTTCAGAAACATGACAGAAGCCATCATAGGTACTTAACATTGGCTATATGTTCCTTATGTGAGGTTGTGGAAATGTAGAACTTAAAGGAAATTCATGAAAAATGCATTGTAATTCTCTTAGGCAGTTCTCTGAAGCCATAAAAGGGAGGCTTGGTTTAGAAGGAAATCTGTTTGCATTTTGCCATCGCAGTTCCCCTGGTAATGAAATAGAGCCTTGATATCAGGGGAATGCAATGGAAGCCTATACACTGGGCATGACTCGTGTTACTGTTTGGCCAGTTTTGAAGAAAAGCCTGTGTCAATGCTTTCCCTGATGGTCACTCTGCCTTGTGGAACTGCTTCGTCTCCAACAGCTTGCTTCGGGACATACTGCTCCTCATTACGGCTTCCAATAACCCACTTGCTAGGCCAGGAGATACTGGAATGTGAACACATAGCCCCCTTGGCAAGAAGTACGTATCATCAGGGGCCTGAGGCTGCGTGTCTTTAGGTCGAGATGGGTGGCCTGACTTGAATGGGACTTGGCATCGCAGCATGCAAAGTTATTAACTTTCTGGAGCCATTACTTGGGAATAGGATATTGTGTTTTGATACCAAGTATGTCAAAATGTACCATTTGTTTTTGTGTACATATTTTTTCTACATCCCTTTCCTGATACTTTTTTTTTTAAAGAAATGA
Source organism: Ailuropoda melanoleuca (assembly GCF_002007445.2). Lineage (NCBI taxonomy): Eukaryota > Metazoa > Chordata > Mammalia > Carnivora > Ursidae > Ailuropoda > Ailuropoda melanoleuca. The sequence goes on from NC_048220.1 coordinate 37,570,695, forward strand.
AATGAAAACCTTTTCACCCAGAGCTAACTTGAACCTTTCTGAGTATGATCCTGTCCATGCCATGTCTAGCCTTTATTATCAAGCCAACCACCTCCACACAGTGAACCCATGACCTCATGGAGGCAGGTCGCAGACACACTCTGGTGTTCATGGACAGTGGCTTTGTAATTCCACTGATGTGTTCCTTCCTGGTTACCAATGTGATCCTAGCTCAGTCCCACTCCAAATTTTTTTTTTAATTTTTTTTTATTATATTATGTTAGTCACNAAATTTTTTTTTTATTATATTATGTTAGTCACCATACAGTGCATCCCTGGTTTTTGATGTAAAGTTCAATGATTCATTAGTTGCGTATAACACCCAGTGCACGATGCAATACGTGCCCTCCTTAATACCCATCACCAGCCTATCCCATTCCCCCACCCCCCTCCCCTCTGAAGCCCTCAGTTTGTTTCTCAGAGTCCATAGTCTCTCATGCTTCATTCCCCCTTCTGATTACCCCCCCTTTCTTTATCCCTTTCTTCTCCTACCGATCTTCCTAGTTCTTATGTTCCATAGATGAGAGAAATCATATGATAATTGTCTTTCTCTGCTTGACTTATTTCACTTAGCATTATCTCCTCCAGTGCCGTCCATGTTGCAGCAAATGTTGAGAATTCGTTCTTTCTGATAGCTGAGTAATATTCCATTGTATATATGGACCACAGCTTCTTAATCCAGTCATCTGTTGAAGGGCATCTCGGCTCCTTCCATGATTTGGCTATTGTGGACAATGCAGCTATGAACATTGGGGTGCATATGGCCCTTCTCTTTACTACGTCTGTATCTTTGGGGTAAACACCCAGTAGTGCAATGGCTGGGTCATAGGGTAGTTCAATTTTTAACTTTTTAAGGGACCTCCACACTGTTTTCCAGAGTGGCTGTACCAACTTGCATTCCCACCAACAATGTAGGAGGGATCCCCTTTCTCCACATCCTCTCCAACAATTGTTGTTTCTTGCCTTGTCTATCTTTGCCATTCTAACTGGCGTAAGGTGGTATCTCAGTGTGGTTTTGATTTGAATTTCCCTGATGGCTAATGATTTTGAACATTTTTTCATGTGTCTGTTAGCCATTTGTATGTCTTCATTGGAAAAGTGTCTGTTCATATCTTCTGCCCATTTTATGATTTGTTTATTTGTTTCTCGTGTANACAATTCACATTTCAAATATGAAGTTCAAATTTCATATAGGTAGAGCTTCGGTTCTCAACTGGGTGGCTATTTTCCTCTCCATGGGATACTTTTCGAGACATTTAAAAATTTTCACCACTGTGTGTATATGTGTGTGGGGACGCTACTCACATTTGGTGGGTAGAAATCAAGGATGCGCTAAACATCTTACAGAGCACAGGATAGCCCACCACAACAAAGAATTATCTGGCAAAATGTCAATAGTGCTACTATTGAGAAACCCACATGTGAAGATATGATATTAAAAGATTTTTGAACAAAAAAGTTGTATCCCCAGATTTGTATTTAAAAAATTACTCTGCTACAAGAAAAGTAGATTGGTGGCAGAGTTAGAAGGGAGAAGAATGGAAACAGGGTAGGATACCATTGTAGTGTCCTAGGAAAGAGATACTGGTTTCTTGAGTTACTGTGGTGGAAGTGAAGATGGAGAGAAGCAGATGGTATCAAAATGTGTTTTGGGCTAGAAATGTCAGGACTTGTTGTTGACTGAATGTGAGTGTTGAGGGAGAGGAATGAATCATGCTGGACTCTGAAATTTCTGTCTCCAGAATCTAGGGGAATATGTATAGAATGAGATGGGGAAAATGGGCAAGAAATGAGTTTGGAGCCTGAGTTTAAGAGTTCTATTTGAGGTCTATTAAGTTTGAGATGCCTTTGTGAATTTCAAATGAAGCAGGCAGTTGGATGTATANCCAAAATGTCAATAGTGCTACTATTGAGAAACCCACATGTGAAGATATGATATTAAAAGATTTTTGAACAAAAAAGTTGTATCCCCAGATTTGTATTTAAAAAATTACTCTGCTACAAGAAAAGTAGATTGGTGGCAGAGTTAGAAGGGAGAAGAATGGAAACAGGGTAGGATACCATTGTAGTGTCCTAGGAAAGAGATACTGGTTTCTTGAGTTACTGTGGTGGAAGTGAAGATGGAGAGAAGCAGATGGTATCAAAATGTGTTTTGGGCTAGAAATGTCAGGACTTGTTGGTGACTGAATGTGAGTGTTGAGGGAGAGGAATGAATCATGCTGGACTCTGAAATTTCTGTCTCCAGAATCTAGGGGAATATGTATAGAATGAGATGGGGAAAATGGGCAAGAAATGAGTTTGGAGCCTGAGTTTAAGAGTTCTATTTGAGGTCTATTAAGTTTGAGATGCCTTTGTGAATTTCAAATGAAGCAGGCAGTTGGATGTATATGAACTGGAAAGTCAGAATATTTAAAATGGTGGCACAAATCATATTTCTGCATCCTAAAAGAAGATATGTTTAAGAGGCAAATATTTTGATTGAAAGATAGTTTCTAGCTCAACCTGCCACTTACTTGTGCCGATCTGGACAATACGCTTCCTGTCTCTGATGATACCAGTTCCCCTATGTGTGAAAGAAATATATTAAACTAGATTAGTGGCTTTTCAGCCTATTCAGCCCCAACAATCCCTTCTATTAATTTCCTCTCATTAACCTCATGTTTTGAGATTTTTTAAAAAAGAAATTTACTTATTTTAAGTCAAGCAGAGAAAGACAATTATCATATGGTTTCTCTCATCTATGGAACATAAGAACTAGGAAGATCGGTAGGAGAAGAAAGGGATAAAGAAAGGGGGGTAATCAGAGGGGGGAGTGAAGCATGAGAGACTATGGACTCTGAGAAACAAACTGAGGGCTTCAGAGGGAGGGGGTGGGGGAATGGGATAGGCTGGTGATGGGTAGTAAGGAGGGCATGTATTGCATCGTGCACTGGATGTTATACGCAACTAATGAATCATCGAACTTTACATCAAAAACCAGGGATGTACTATATGGTGACTAACATAATACAATAAAAAAATATTTTTAAAAAATTTACTTATTTTAGAGAGAGAGCAAGAGCGAGAGAGAGAGAGAGCGTGGAGGGGAGGGGGAGGGGCAGCGGGAGAGGGAGAGAGATTCTCCAGCAGACTCCCCACTAAGTGAGGAGCCCAGTGGGGAGCTCGGTCCCACAGNTTACTTATTTTAGAGAGAGAGCAAGAGCGAGAGAGAGAGAGCGTGGAGGGGAGGGGGAGGGGCAGAGGGAGAGGGAGAGAGATTCTCCAGCAGACTCCCCACTAAGTGAGGAGCCCAGTGGGGAGCTCGGTCCCACAGCCCTGAGTTCATTACTTGGAGCCGAAATTAAGAATCAGCTGCTTAACTGACTAAGCCACCCAGGTGCACCTTCAATTTTTAAAAAAATCATCCTAATATGTTGCATTCATTAAGAATCATACACTAATTCCATCTCCGTCATCAACATTTTTCTATTTTAACGTCTTGTCCACATTTTAAAGCCTTGGTAATTACATCTTGTTGGGTAAGATGGTATATATTCTCAGAAATGTAGTTTAAATGCTACCATACCTCAGTATTGTTGACTGCTACTGATCATTAACTTCTCTGTCTTGCTGTCTTTTCTAATCCAGGGTCAGTTATATATTGGATGTGTTTACTTTCACTCCTGAGACCTCCTGGCTTATGACTATATTAATAAGTGTGAAGCAGCTATTAAGTATAACTAATCAAAGCTTCTGATCAGTTATAGAAAACCAGGACTCTTACTCTTCCACATAGTACTACACAGATTTGATAAAATTCTACACAAAAGCAAAGACACTGACATTGTAGCTAGTCTGATATTCTCATTGTGAGGAAATATTTCCATTTTTTTAAATATTAAAAAATATTTAATGATTGTTTTTGCTATATTCATTGGTCCCACATGGAAACCATTTCACTTGATTAATATCTAGTGCTTCCAGATTTATCATTCTTTGATTCATGTCACTTTATATTGTGTTCTAGTTCCTACTAATGAGACTTTTAAATATCAAGATCATGTAGCCATCTATTTGCTTTGCTACTAGATGTCAACTTTTAGCATTGCAACTCTTTAGCAGTGGGACTTTATTAATAATTTTGAGATGGTGTCACTTTCTTCATAAGTCAAGGTTTTATTAAGTAAAATTACATCAATTTCTTATTAAAATAATTGTAGAATATTATATTCTGTAAATCAAATATGTATGCAGAGAGGTGGGCCAAGGTTTTTAGGACTATAATCTGAAAATAATCACGCTTGAGGAAGAGGCAGGCACTGATAAGGTGGTAGGAAATCACAGACCTCATTGTTGATGAGGAGGAAAAAGTCCAGGTAGGTGTAAAGCCACAGCATGAATATACAGGAAATGATAATAGGCAAGCAGACAGCACAAAGAAATCCCAAAGCCAAGTGTCAAGAGCACTGAACAAGCAAGTCTTTGTCATTCCAGGTGGGAAGTAGACATTCAGGGAATCTGGCGTATAGTTAATAGGGCCTCAGTCCTAGAGCAACTAACCTCTGGACAGTTATCAGCATTGGAGTTTAGGCACAGAAAAGCTAGATAAGGAACAAATATCTGAATCATTATATCAGCTGGTATCTCAGCCTTTGGAGACAGCTCCACTTATTAGAATGTGGAATCGGGGTCAAAGCTAGAGGAATGAGTGTGATGATGCCGTCCCCACGTCGTAACAGCAAGTGGCAGAAATTCAGTCTGATGTAGTTCAAGAGAAATGGAGATTGTAGAGGCAGGGGTGGTTGGTGGTTCTAAATACCCACATGTGCTTTGTAGACATTGAACCTAATTCCCCTCTCCCTGAGAGTGGGATGAATTTAATGGCTCACTTCCAGGGAATAGAATACAGTGGCAGTACAGTGTGTGACTTTGGACTGTGACTTCTTATATGTTCATTCTCAGGTCAGTCACTCTGGGATCACTCACTCTGGGGGCATAATGGCATGAGGACACTCAGACAGCCCTGTGGAAAGACACATTTGGCAATGAACCAGGGCCTTCTGCCAATGGCCATCTTTGGAGTAGATCCTTCATTCCTAGACAAACCTGCAGGCTGACCCATCACTGAACTCAGCCACATGAGGTATCCTGAGCTAGACTCAAGCAGGTTCCTGACTCTGAGGAACTGTGGGAAATAACATATTGTTTTAGTTGCTACGCTTTGGGATAATCTGTTGTGCAGCAATAGATAACTATTGAAGGAGGACACAGTTCTAAGCATGGCTAGATCCTGGAACTCAAATACTGAAGTCAATGCATCATGTTCTCTGTTTTTCACCTTAGCTTTCCAAATTTGTTGTTGTTGTGTGTTTGTTTGTTTGTTTGTCCTCAAAGTAGCTCTCTGCATGTGCCATAGGAGATCGCTTCAGGTAATCATAAGCTCATATCTTTGTGGCTTGTGATTTAGGAGAGATATTCTTTTTTTTTTTCTAGGGTTCACATATTACAGCTTAAGAGATAGTTCTTACCTGGCTCTGTTGAGTCATGTGTCCCCCATGCATCCCCTGTCTCAGGAGATACAGAATCATTGTGTGAGTCAACTCTTAGACTTACTCTTGTGGCCACATGTGGAGTCTCATTATTAAAGTTTTTCTCCCAACTCCAGGGGTTGAGGGAGAGGTAATGCTCTCATAACCAGGCTGTTATTGTCAGAGGAAAGGGACTAGGAGTGTGGGTGAGGAGAAAACAAGAGATATTTAGCACAGTGGAACCAAAATGGGTGGGGGGATATGCAAAGAAGATTCTGATTTTTTTTTCATTTACAACTACCCTTTCAGAGCAATCTTGATAATGTTAAATAACTAACAAATATTGACTTCAAATACAGTAGCACCACTGCTACCATCTAGCAATCTTGCATATTCCAGATGAGCTCAAGAACCAAGAAGTAGATAGACACAACAATAGACTGTTTTGTTTTGTTTCATTTCATTTTAGAGAGAGAGAGCACGTGTGTGCAAGTGGGAGGGGAAACGGGAAGGGGCAGAAGGAGAGGGAGAGAGAGAATCTTAAGTAGGCTCCACACCTAGCACGGAGCCCAATGTGGCTCTCCATCTCATGACCCTGAGATCATGACCTGAGCTGAAATCAAGAGTCGGATGCTTAAGTGACTGAGCCACCCAGGTGCCCCATAGAATGGGCTTTATCAAAAGATATGCCCTCTGGCTCTGTTTCTGAGCGCCATTTTTTTTTAACCCACAATTCTTAGAAACTGAATGTGAAACACAGGATAAGGCACTCTGGGAGCTCACCATATCCACAGCCCACTCCAGAAAAGCAGCTGCCAGCGTCTCTTTATGCATATCTAATAATGAAAACAGTGGGTAAAATCTGTTGAGTGCTTTACTGTATGCCTCAGGCCCTCCTCTAAGTGCTTGTATCAGTCAGAGTTCAACTAGATGAGCAGAAGCAGTAGCAGATTGCACGTGTACATTCTTCCCCAAGCTCACTTAGTATTGGAGTGGGAAACATGTGACTCACTTCACTTTAAGAGTTTTAGAGAGAGGGTCTAAAGGAATATTCAGCAGGTCAGCCTGGCAGGGGCATCCAGCATCTTTGTAGTCCAAGGTGGCCTCCTCCAGCTAGCAGGAGGGGGCTCAAGTCTTCACAAGGGGATGCATAACACAGGTGGTATTTATCACTAACAAGTCACAACTCGACATACCCATTGCTACTTCGGTTGGTCCATCAGGGGCATCACCTGGGAGTTTGTGGAGCATGTAGACAGTCAGACGCCACCCACACCACAATCCAAATCTGTAATTTAGTAAGAGCCTTAACTGATTTGTGTGCACATTAAAATTCAACAGACTACATTATTCAGGCATAACAGGCTGCATCTGAACATGTTCCAAATCCTTTTCCCTGGTGATGACAGTCCTAAGGGGCCCATAGTTTCATCCCACCCACTCTGTGAGCCTCCTCTTTGCCTCCCCCATGGAGAATATGATAACTGGGTCAGAAGAACTGGCCCATGAATGCTGGACAATATTCTAGCTCCCCATGAGAGCTGGCATTGGGAATGCTGAGCCTTCTTAAATTTTTCGCGTGTTTTGATATCATCCTCCATTAACGGAGGAACATGAGTGTATGACTGTCCTTGCAACCTAATGGATTGTGACAAATAGCCTGGGTAATTTAATTTGCAAAGCCACGGGGATTATAACTATAGTAAATTAAACAGGGGAAGAAGGGCTTTTAGAAGTAGGTACACCAAGAGCAACAGGAAGCTGTTGACCACCGATAAACCACTCCCGAATACAATAACCTGTGCCTTTTTTTATGGGTGAAAATAGCCCACAGGCCTCCCTGAAAAGGAACTCTGGCTCTTTCTGTTTTGGAGAATGTACAACACATAATGGTGATAAGGATGGCTGAGTCATAAGAGAAAGGTTTAGCTGCCTACAGCATACTGATTAGGAAGGTAGAGAAATTTAAAATACATGTTTAAAAGATTTTCAATAAATATGATAACAATAATACATAATTTGGGGCTTACATAAAATGTTGGCTCTCTGAAAAACAGATTTTCCAGCGTGACTCATTCTCCAGCCTCTAGAGTACAAGGTGTGCTGAGATGCTGAGCACTCCTTCCCACCCTCGGGGTGCGTGTCTCCCACGGCGCTGGGGGAAGCAGCCACAGGTGCTAGTCAGTCCTTTCCTTATCATCGTGACTCATTTTTCCCAGCTGGATTCATCAAATTTACTCTCTCAAGAACCTGAAATTGGGACACATAACCTTTTGTGCGTCCTTGTTAGGGACATGAGTTGAGAAGCCACATGAAGATGGGTCTGGGTCCGCTAAGGTTTGCCAAAGCACAGAAAGTTGGCTGTAGAATAAGTGTGAGGTAAAAAGCACTCAGGAACTTCCTCAGTTCCTGTCACTTGTTCTAATCCTTCTTGATGTCCTATTATATTACCTGCTTTGGGGACCATGAAATACCTTGTCCTTCCCAAAATTACACTATTTTTGGTTAAGCTAATTTGAGTAGTGTCTGCTCCTTGAAAACAGTGTTCCTTGTTGAGAATAAGAGGCTGTTCTATATTAAAATCTGTGATGATCCTTCATATTTTACCAGCAATAGGTCATGGTAGCTATGGGACAAAATGGGTACAGAGGACAAAGCATAGAGGAGGAACTTGTCATAGTCATTTGGGCCAGCCTGGCAGCAGAAGGAACGGTGATTCGATGGCCGATCACAGATACTAGGCTGGAGTCCCAGGCAGAGGTCAGTGACTGAAGGCATATGATGGGTAGGGGACCTAGGAATGTGCCTGGCCTCAGGGTTCAAGCTGGGCATAGGGAATAGGGTGAGGGTGATTTGGAAACAGCATCTGAGGTTGGGGCACAGGTGTGGAAGGTTGGCCATCCAGCAGTGAAAGGGATAGCTCTGCCTGATCACAGCAGCTACTTTAGTGTAGGTGAAGGGTACTGTGGCCCTGGAGATCACAGCAAAGGCCTGCTCCCTCCTAGGCCCACCAGCGGTCACAACATCCATGCCCTCTGGCTCTTCAGTTGAATAATTCTCTTTGGAGGGAAGGCTCTTTCTTTCCAGGCTACTTTTATAGTAAATATCCATTAATGTGGTTAGTTAGGGTCTATTCTGTAAATCTGATTCCCTCTTCCTGGAAAAAAACCCAGTATATTGTTTTTATTGTTCTTTTCCAAGTTTAACCTAATCTTGCTTGTGGCTTGTTCACACCCATTCAATACTTGGTCCAATTGGTATCTCTTAAGTCCACGTTAAAGCTGACCAGCATTTTTTTCTTTATTAATGTTGGAGATTATCTCAGACAAAGCTGTGGATAACTATTGAAAATCCATTTAAATTAACTCTAAGTAGCCTCTGTAAATTCCCAAGTGTTTTTGTTTTTGTTTTGTTTTTTTCCCTGATGTCTGTGACTCCATAGTGAAGAGAAAGTAAATGTCCTGGGGGCTATGTATATGCATGTATGTGTGTGTTGGTACAGATTTCAGAGAACTCAAGAGAGTGTGTTTTTCAAAATTTCTCAGAAATTTCAAATTTTTGAAATTCATGCAGTTAAACAGTGGGAATGCTCAATGTTGTGGCATTTATTAAGATGGGACTAATTTTAGCTATTCAGATACATTAGACTTTATCTCCACTGTCAACTTTTGACTTGCTATCTATTACTCTAATTTTAATATAACAAATTAAGTTTTGACAGACAATTTTAGATTATGTCTTCCTTTTCAGAAGCATGTAATTTTTGAAATTCTCTGACAAATGATCATGTGTGTTATGCATTAACATCAATTATCTATGTAAAAAAGGAAACAGGTTCCCATCTACTTTATTCAAATGGCCTGTCATTTCTTAGAATTTATTGTAAAACATCCATTTATTTGACAAACATGTATTAAGTATGCACTGTAATGGCACCATGCACAGGGACAGTGCTGAACTCTTCTGGAAGTATATCATCATAATTAAGAGCAAGGGCTTTAGAGGCTATCATAGGATGGGTCCCCCAGAAGCAGATCCTGGGACAAGTGCTTGTAGTCTATTGGTTCATGAAGGAAGTGCTTTCCTGGGAGACAAATAAAGGAGATGGGCAGCAGACCAATAAGAGGAGGAAATGAAGCAACAGTATGATCTCAGGCAAAGTCCACACAGGTAGGCTTCACCCTGAACCCCCTCCACCCCACAACAGTCAGTAAAAAGGCATCTCAAAGGAGCTGGGCAAAGCATCAGTATTATTTGTTAAAGAGTCACAGTTTAAATATGAATGAAAAACCAAAAATTAACAGATAGTAGAGAAAAATCTCTAGGATAGATATCAAAGAACAAAGCAAGCCAAAGAAATGAGAAAGGAAGTAAACATAGAGTCTAATCTTTTAATTAATGTCTTCCAAGGTAAGAGAAGATATTATATCCATGAACAATAGGCTATCATAAGGGATATGTAGGAATAAAAGAACAGTTTTAATTAAAAATATGATGGCTCAAATATTTCAGTAGAAGGGTTAGAAGGTAAAGTTGAGGATATTTCCCAGAAAGTAGAACAAAATATAGAGAAACAGTAAGAAAACTAAAAGGTCAATTCTGATTGTGTATCATCTGATGAGTTAGAATTCAAAAAAAGAGAAGAGGAAATAAAGGAAAATTTTCAAAGAAATAGGATAATTTAGAAGCAGATAAACTAAAGCCTTCAGATTTTAAAGGTCTTGTGGTGTGCTCTGACCAATGAATGAAAAATGATTTATAAGAAATTATGCTCTTGTAAAATTTCAGAAAATTAGAAATAAAGAGAATATTTTTGATAAATTAGAAAGGGGAAAAGATTACACATAAAGGTTAGTGAAAACAAATGGCATTGACTTCTCAACAACAACACTGACTGCAAAATGCCAATGGAACAATGCTTTCAAAACATTTTGCCATAGCAGGACGTGTGCATCATTGTTACAGTCATTGCACGGGTCACCGTCCGCCAACACCAAAAGTGATTTGGCTATGACATACCTGAAAATTATTTCTCACATCTTCATGGCACCCAGTCCTCACACAGAATAGCTTTTGAAATAGGAGCCCCTCTGCCTGTAGGCTCTTCTTCCCAATCTTTATTAGAGTTGAGAGGTGTTGACTTACCCCAACTATCCACTGTTCCTGTCACAGGTATTTAAAGACAGACCCTTCAGGAAGGGTGGGGCTGTGGGAGGCAAGGGACAGTATGCAGCCTCCAGAGCTTAGGGGGAAAATGCTGGAGGAATAGCTCTGTGGTAAGAAAAGGGGGAGACTGGCTGTGACAGGACCTGAGGGCATGAGGAGCCGGTTTGGGGATGAAGAGAGAGCTGAAAGTCTCCTTCCCTTCTTTCCTCTGCTTCCAGCTTCCATGATCTGCCCCCCTTCCCTTTCTAGCTTCTGCTCTATCCTGGGATAGATGAGGCAGATTCAGGGGCCCCATGTGGTAGCAGAGAACGGTTGTGCCCTTCTTCCTTTATCGCTCACCTTTCTTGGCAGCAATGAAGGAAACAGTAAGTAGAAAGTAAGAGTTGAATCTGGAGTTAGGGTCTGGAGAAGAAAGGGATAAGTGGAGGCGTATCCCCCTACTATCACTTCAATAAGATAGACATTTTCATGTGCTTGATGAAGGGGATGAAGAGCCGATGCTAATGGGGCTAGAGATGTGAAAGAACAGCTGAATCTGTGCATGGTACCCAGGAGGACGGTCTCCCAGCAGCCTGGCAACCACGAGGAGGTGGTGAAGGAAAGACTATTTCTGGTTCCAGCTGCTATACTGCAACTTGCATTCTTATATAATAAGGTACATAAAGAAGGTGCAGAGATTTGGAATTTTTCTTCATGGTCTTCCTTCCCCTCTTTCTTTAACCACTGATGATATGGGCACTTTCTAAGTTTCTTAACATACAGCATCATGTGAAATCTCAGCCTAGATGTAGGTTTTCTTCTTTTTAAAGTAGCCACAGAAATACAGCGCACAAACCAAGTATGAAGTCATCGGCAGATCCCAAACACCTATAGTTTAAGGATTAGAGTTTCTTTTTCTTTAGCCACATGCACTCATAAACCATTGAACTATTAAACACGGTTCTATTCACACAGTATTCCTTATTTCCTTACGTGGCCTTTGGCTCCGAACTCTGGTTTTATGGTGTGGATGACTTGGGGTGATGCATATTTAGCTGGGAGGCACAAGCAGTCTAGGATTTGGTATCTGGTTTCAGGATGGTGGGATGTTTGCTGCTTCTCTGGTTCCCTCTCTGGTTCAGCTCCTGTGAGAGTCCAGAGCAGTTCCAGAGCCATATGGGGGCAGAGGGGGCATGTGCTAGCTTCCTGTACTGGACCAGGGAAGGGTTTCAAAGTGTTTGTGGATGTTGCATGACAGTGATTAGAATTAGAATCCTACTCCTATGCTTTTCTCTGTGGTTGAATTCAATGGCAAGTGTGGAATTAAAGAGAGAACAAGAGGAGAGAGGAGAAGCGATTAGGGGGAATATGGACTCAAGTGTGTACCATTTGTGGTATTGATTGGATCTTGTCTGGAAAAGCCATGTTAAGTTTTCAAGGCTTTTTTTTTTAATTGAAAAAAAGAGAGAGAATGAATTAAATAGAATGGAAGTAGCAATATATTAGAAGTTAGGAAACTTCCATGCTCATCCTGACTTTGATAATAACCAGTTTTTTTCACTTTGGGCAAGTCCCTTTTGATCTTGGTTTTACTGTTTTTAATCTAACCAGTTGGATTTGATGAACTCTGGAGTTCTTCCTTTTTCTTCCATACTTGTTTGGATAAAGACTGTGGGACAACAGAAATACTGAAGCAAGTAAGAATGGAAGGGTAAGAAAGAAGACATACAGATGGCCAACGGACACATGAAATGATGCTCAACATCACGGATCATCAGGGAAATGGAAATCAAAACCACAGTGAGATATCTCCTAATACCTGTCAGCATAGCTAAAATAAAAAACACAAACAACCAGTATTGGCAAGAATGTGGAGAAAAAGGAACCCTTGTGCACTCTTGGTGGGAATGCAATCTGGTGTAGCTGCTCTGGAAAACAGTATGGAGGTTCCTTAAAAATCTAAAAATAGAACTACCTTATGATCCAGCAATTGCAGTACTAGGTATTTACCCAAGAATACACAAACATGAATTCAAGGGGATACATGCACCCCCATGTTTATAGCAGCATTATCTACAATAGCCAAATTAGGGAAACAGCCCAAGTATACATCAATTGATGAATGAATAAAGAAGATGTGGTATGTATGTGTGTGTACACACACACATTCACATATATATGTACATATATATACACACAATGGAATATTACTCGGCCACAAAAAAGAATGAAATCTTGCCATTTGCAATGACATGGATGGAACTACAGAGTATTATGCTAAGCAAAATAAGTCAGTAAAGGCAAATACCATATGATTTCACTCATGTGTGGAATTTAAGAAACAAATGAGCAGGGGGGGAAAAAAAGAGAGAGGGAGGCAAACCAAGGAACAGACTCTTAACTCTAGAGAACAAACTGATAGTCACCAGAGGGGCAGTCGGGGGGAGGGAATGGGTGAAACAGGTGATGGGGATTAAGGAGGGCACTCTGTTGATGAGCGCCAGGTGATGTATGGAAGTGTTGAATCACTATATTGTAACCCGAAACTAGTATTACACTGTATGCTAGCTAACTGGAATTTAAATAAAAACTTAAAAAAAGAATGAAAGGGTAAGAAAAGCAAGGGATTAAGAAGGTGAAGCACATGTCACAGAAGGGGAAGGATCCAGGGGGAAGGAGGAGATGAAAAAATTTAGTTTTCTGTGTTTATAGGAAAGCCATATAAGATTGAGTAGAAGTTCATAGAAACATTTTGAGGAGTAGAAGAATAATTGTAGATATAAATGAAAGGGTATTAAAAAGAAACTCTTTCTGTGTGACAGACCCTACAGGCCCTAGTTGTCTGAGGAGAAAGCAGCAGAGGGGAGGTGCTTTATTCTCTGGCACTGAGGTTAGATCACCTCTGTGGGATTTTCAAAGGAGATGGTTGAGAACAATATGCATTTTGAGAGGAAGAAATGTTGGTATTTAAAAGAGAAAGATTGTCTTTGGTGAGTCATCTGTGTGCTGGGATTCTACCGCCTACTCCCAACACCAGAAGAATATTGTGCACTTCCCTCTCCCTTCAGCCTAGCGGGAAGGCCAATAGGAGACCAGTCAGAAAGCTTGATATGTGTCCCTGGATTTGGGGGTAATACTGGACTGCTGCCTGAGGCACTGTGGAAAATAGACTCTATAGGAAAGACAGGCTGCAGCCACACATAAAGGCAGGGCAAGAGCAGAGCCTGCACGTTCACCATTTGACAACAGCACATGAACTTCTCATGGGCCAAACAGGTGCCATGAAAGGGAATCGGGTTGGCGCCTTCCAAACAGACTCAGCAAAAGTGGCGGGATTCTGGAAGGATGAGGCTGTGCGGTTCATTGCAGAGGCAGGAGCTTATGTGAGGGAGGTGGCAACAGGTCAGCTATAGGAGATGCATTAAGGGCCTCTGAAATATCCACATGTGCCCCTAAGAAAAAGAGTTAGCTTTGGTTACCCACCAAATAACCAAGAGCATAACACTGAACAAGTCGAGTAGGTCTTTTTTTGTCTCTGTATCCTTTTCCCCCCTCTCCTTACAATCCTGGGCATTTGGGTGTGGAGTAGGGAGAAGCTGACAGAAGAATTGGGTTTATTCTCCTTCCTTTCTCCTGGCAGGTTTTCAGACTCAGGCGCAACCTAGGGGAGTACTGTTTGCTGCCCTGTTTTAAAATACAATTTCAGGTTATTATGAGAGGGCTAAGTAGGAGACAGAGCAGGACTGTCTCCCACATTTTCTTCTGGAAGTCATGAACCGAGCAGGCACAGGCAATAAACCTAGTTTTATAAGCTTGTCAGTGTACTAAACTGCATAAAACAGTGATCTATTAGTACTAAATCTTACATTAGCTACTGGATTTTTAGAACTCAGGGACAAGAGCCAAACAAAGAAGTTTCTTCTAAATCTATAGCAGCTTCAGGCAGCTGAGAGCTACCAGCCGAAGGTCTTACGAAGAGATATTCTGGGATTCCTATTTATAGAGGCCATCTTGTCATGTGGGCAAGCCACATTTTTCTGGCATTGTTCCTTACGTATCATGGAGCTTTACTTTTGGGATGTCCAATTCCTTTCAACAATCTTGAGTGGGTTTTTAGCCAGACCAGCATCGAATCCTGGAATGTAAAGTTTGAAGGAGTATCAGGGCTCTAACTTCCTCATTTTACAGAAGGGGACACTGAGGCCTCAAGAGATTAAAACATTTGTTAGTTACAGAGTTAGGAACACACCCAGGTTTCTTGACTCCAAGTCTCATGCCTTTAACATAAATTTAAACTCAGGATTTTGTCTTGTTTTGTTTGGGGTGGATGAGGTTTGGATATGAGAGGAGCTGAGAGTGGGTTTTATTTTTTATCCATGCAATTTAATAAATTAAAAGTTTTATAGGTATAAGTTTCCCGTATTATTTAAATAGACCAGAGGACAAAAAAGAGACTTATATTCTCTCAGTACTCACCACTCATATAGTAAAAGTAATTTAGAGTGGCATGATCTGAGTAACTTGAAGGAGAGACTCAATCCTGCCCATCAGGTGCGGTTGGAATACATGTAAGTTTATCAGTTGGCTGTCAGTTCTGCCAAGTAGGAGGTGTGCAACTCTGCAGAAGTCACTAAGGTTTCCCGTAACTGTTTACACTGTTGGTTAAAAAAAAAAAAAAAAAGATGAGCCGGATTTGCTCATATGTTAACGATCTTTTAAACTGTAAAACATTCTTTTAAAATTTAAATTCAATTAGCCAACATATAGTACATCATTAGTTTTTGGTGTAGCGTTCAATGATTCATTAGTTGTGTATAACACCCAGTGCTCATCACAATAATTAAATAAATAAATATATAAATAATAAAAACGTTTATAAATGAAAACAAAGTATTACAGTTGTTTCATGGTTGGCCGGGTGGTGATCCTAGAGTGCCTTCCTCTTCCATAGATACCTGTTACCAGGGTCACTGCATGGGCAGCGTTTGCAGGCTGGTCTATAGAGTTGTGTCCTAAGGGTACAACTGGCTTAGATCCCAGTACGAATGGTGCATCAGGGGTTTTGAGCTTTGCCGGGAGTCTGTTAACTGTATGTGTTTATCTCCAGACAGACTCGGTGTGCACACTGTGTAGCCATAGGCATGCTCTGCAGAATGTCTTCCTGCTTAACATGGCTGAGGTAGAATGCCTCTTGATTTTTAAAACTTCAGAGAATATATTTAAATCAGTATTTTTGACCCATATTTAAAAATTCCATTTATTTTCCAACAACAAAATACAACAAATACTTTTTACAACAAAATACTTTTTACAAACTGGCGTGTAGAAATTTCCTGATTTATATTTTAAACTCAACTGATGGGAAGTCAAAATCACATGAGGACAGTTTGAAAATGTACCAAATATCAACAAAAGGGAGCTTGAAGGTATTAAGAGAGACATTTGGGTGTTGATGGTCCTAAAAGAGGCCTCTAAGTGTCAGACATTGTGTGAGCCAATGACCTCGAGGTCCCGTTGTGTGCTTTGCTGGTCCTGAGCATGTTTCCATGGTGATTGACATTGTTTGTCCGCTGAAACAACTTCTGCACTTAACAGTTCCTCTGTATGAGTTTTTTCAAGAGTTCTTTGACAATGTTTTAATCCATCTTTTTTTTTTAAGATTTTTATTTATTTATTTGAGAGGGAGAGAGAGAACATGCAAGCACAAGCAGGGCAAGGGGCAGAGGGAGAGGGAGAAACAGACTCCCTGCTGAGCAGGAAGCCCAATGGGGGACTCGATCCCAGGACCCTGAGATCATGACCTGAGCCGAAGGCAGACGCTTAATCGACTGAACCACCCAGGTGCCCCTTTAATCCATCTTTTCAAAACCAGCCTACTTTGTAAGAGCAACAGTTTTCGCTTTGGCTTCAGCCCTCTCTTCAAAGTCTGACATAGGCCACAAATTACAGGGTTCTTTTCTTACATGCATTCTTCATCTCTTGTGGAAAAACTTTCTGCTATTATTTGTTGCTGAACTCTAGAATTATGCTGTACTTATATACATTTGATTCCACTGGGAGTAGTGCAGTGCCCAGCAAACAGCATATACCTGAGCCTCCCTTGCAGCTAGAAGGTAGCCATGTGTCGGAATTCTAGCCAATGAGATACAAATGAAAGTTGTTGGGGAAGCTCCTCAAAAGAGAAGCATATGCCTATTTATTCTAGCTCTTCCTTCTCCTTTTTGTCTGAAACATGGACATGATGGCTGGAGCTTCAGCAGCCATTTTAGATCCTAAGAATATGAGGGTTACATCTCAAGGATGGTGAATTAGAAAACTAAAAAGAGCCTGGGTATCTGATGATATCTGGGGGCACCATACTGGATCTGGGTCAGCTTCCTTTGTATTCTTTTATGTGGGAGAACAATAAATCCCAAATGGGCTCAATAATATTTTGGGGGGGGGGTTGGAACACAGTTTCTAAGTGATAAGTGTATCTTGCCTATTTTTGTCTACCTTTTTCTCAGATAATTCCCACCACCCTTATTTGGAATGGCCTTACTCCAGCCAAGCCAAGTTCTCCATTTCTTTCAGGACATTTCTCAGAACCACCTCCTTTGAGAGACCTGTTACTCCTCTTCTTCCTCTCTTATCACCCCTATAATTAAAAATGATTAATTTTTTTGATGTAGGAGTCTATCTTTCTTACATATAATATTCTTTTCTATATAGTCACTTTTATGTGTTTCATATCCCTCAAGATAGAAAGTCACTGGGAACAGATTCTATCCTAGTTCATCTTGCTTTCTTACTCTGCAACAGTTGGGACTAGCAAAGTGGTGAGTCTCCAAAAAACTCTGAGTACTGATTAAATGCATTTGGTCAAATCTAGAGAAACATGGGGTTGGGGTGATAATTGAATAGTTCTTGATCTTATGTGTTCACGTGAGTCAACCTTGGGTTGTAGAGCAGGGGATGGTCCTCCTGCTTCAGTCTACAATTGGCTTCAGTGTTCCCCATTTCCCACAGAAGCAGTGAGGACTTCTGCTCTTTCAGGAGTTCAAACCCCAATCTGTCCCTGGACTTCTCCCAGGGCTTTTAGGGCCTTCTTCTTCTTCCTCTTTTCTCTTCCCCCATCCCATCCCTCTTCTTCTTTTTCTTCTCCTTCTTAAGTTGATGCAGTTCTTTTTAAAACAAAACTAGAAAACATGAGTTTCAAACTGCTCTGAAAAAGTAGTTATAAACCTAACCTTGCCTAGGCCATTTCTTTGCCTGGAAATAACCTCCTGCATGTGAAATCACCATCTTGTACTTGTCACTCACATGGGTCCTCAAATTCTTTCTTTTCCAGGAAGTCTTCCATGGCCTGACAGCATGAGGGACAGTTTACTTAGCATTTGTTCATTCAGTTAATATGTGCTAAAGTCTGCTGTGTGCTCAGCACTCTAAGATGCTTCTGGAGTGAGAGTGTGTGTAGCAGGTCAAGTATAAAATGAAGTCTGACTTTGACGGAAAGGTATATACAATCGAGTTAGGGAATTCCCGTCCACAGAATTCAGTAAGGCTATACATCCTATCATAAAGAAGTTTAAGATTAAGTTCATCCTCTCTCGAGCTGCCCATATCATGCCTACTCCTTACTCCTCATTCAGAAGGATAGCAGTGAACTCATGAAGTGCCTATTGAATCCCTCCTTACTGCTCAGTTCATTTTCCACAATTAACTCTTCTTTTGCTCATAATATATGTTCTGCATTATTAAATCCATGCATTTGTAGTAGGATTATTGTTTCAAATAGTAATACTTCAAAGAGCAGGGAATAAGCACTTACATGGCTAACCTAGGGTTGGATATTTTCGGCAAAAATGGTGTGGTCTTGCCTCCTTTCTTCATCACCTCTTCTAAGACTTAGCTGCCTCCGTCCCATCCTTGGCAGAGTTATTGATTCATAGCAGAGTTTCCACAGCAGTGATAGTTATGATTAATGTTAGTTAAGATTTAGTAAGTGCCAGACACTGTCCTAAGTAGTTTACTTGATTATCTCATTTAATCCTACCAATAAGTCAAAGAAATTTGTATTACTTAATTATTCTAATTTTACTGATGAGGTACAGTTAACCAACTTGACAAAGGCTGTAAAACTAGTACATGGGAGAGACATTCCAATGTGGGTAGTCTAGTATAATCATCTCTGGTTTCAAGGTGAAGGAACTGTGTCAGTATGTGTGGACTACCATAAAGGAATACCACAGACCTCATGGCTTGACCAGCAGAAATTAATTTCCTCACAGTTCTGGAGGTGGAATGTCTAAAATTAAGGTCCAACAGGGTTCTGTTTCTGGTGAGAGCATTCTTCCTTGTTTGCAGATAACCGCCTCTCAATGTGTCCCCACATGGTAAAGTGAGAAGAGAGCAAGCTATTTGGGGTCTCTTCTTATCAGTGCACCAATCCCATCATGAGGGCCTACCTTTGTAACCTCATCTAACTTCAGTTACTTCCCTGAGTCCCCCTCTTCAAATACCATCATATTGGGAATTAGGGCTTCAACATATACAATTTTAAGGGGACACAAACATTTAGTCCATAGCAGGAACCAAGGCTTAGGGAGATTATACATTATAGTCAGGGTCAGAGTTATTAGATGACAGGTGAAGGACTGGATCCCAGACTTCTGGAGGTAGATGGCCTCTGTGTTACTCTGAGTCAAGAAGGCAAGAGGACAAGAAAGAACAAGGAGGGTGCATGATACTCTCAGACATTTTGGATTCCCAAGCAACATTGTAGTTCGGGGCACCTTAGCTTCTGATAATTATAAAAATAAACATATCTTTTTTTCCCCTTCTACTGTATTATATTTGCAATGTTTTTACTTACACAGAAAGAAATAGACCTTTTCTTCATCTGATTCAGTCAATGAGTGGTAATGTTTTAGTGAGGCTCTAGTTCTTGCCAACATTTTCAATATTGTATCAGTCAAGATTTTGACAGGAAACAGATGGCACATTAAGATTGGGTAATTTGAGAGGATTTTGATTAAAAGTCTATTTTCACGGGTGTAGGCATGGTTTCGGAAAAGCACCAGGGATGGTGTGTACCCTATGCCAGTATGGGTTCCTGTTAATTCTGTCAGGGCTGAGGGAACAAGTGGAAGGAGAGTTAAGGGCAGCCCCGAGAGAGCTGTGTCCAGAGGGCTTCCTGACAGGTGCTATGGCCAATCCATGGCCCAGCACAGGCACCCCCGGGAATAACGCCCCTGCCCTCACTCTCTTCCTGCTTCTGATCTCCTGACCCTGCTTCCCACTGGCTGAACCTGACAAGAGCCAATGGCAAGGGGTTATATTGAGGTATTCTGAACATATCAGCCAGCTGGGGTCAGAAAGCAAGGTTCAGAGGGACAGGGAATAAATTAAATGGAGACAAAGGGAGGATATCATCACAAATACCATTTTGAATGAGGTAGAGATTTAGAAAGTGATCCTCAGTGCCATTTAAGTTGTTCTGCCTTCTTCTCTTAAACCTCATAGGTGGTAGGCAACCTAGCAGTTGACATGGTTCACTTTCATATGTGAAATAAGAGAGAAGGGCAGATAGGACATTAGATGTCGGCCTTACCTAATGGTAGTGGAGAAGTGGATACTCCATCCTAGCATACTCAAGAACTGGGTTTAGGGTTACTGTAGATCAACAACACAGCTCAAAGTAAACACACTGATTGAGCAAGTGGTACTTAAAATATTAAGTTATTGATGAGAAATTCAAACCCGTTTAGGAGAAGGTATTTTGTAGAAACAGCTCTGGCAGCCAGTTTGAAGAGATTTGGTCTGATCAACTGTGGCTTTTATTTCTATACTCACAGGAAGCAACAGTCCCTGGAGCCAGGGGATACAGGGTCGGCGTCTAGCTCTGCCACTCACTAGGGTGTAGTTAGGGCAAATCATTATCTCAGCTTCTTCAACTGTGAACTGAGGAAGATAATCCTGCCTCCCTCAAAGAGTCATGAAGACACTGAGCATCGTGTCTGGCACAGAAGTGTTTGGAAGATGTTAGATATTCTAACTTGGGTGAGTTAGGAAATCTGGCCAACAAACAGCAGACAATCCTTTTCTAAATAAGGAAATGATACTTCCATGAGAATGCTGGTTTTTTAAAAGTGAAAATGAGGTTTCAAAGGGGACACGGGCCTCCTCCAGAAAATGATTAGTTGTGGATATTTTTGCGGTCCATGATACCACACAAATAATTAAATCAAAATTTGCCTGGAATATGTGGAAACTGAGAGTCAGAAGTGCACTCAGAGATATCGAAACAGGATGGAGGGTAAGAACTGAGAAGCAGCAGAGTAGAAGGAGGAGAAGCTGATCAGGGGCATTTTGCTATAGGCGCAACAGCTAATTCATACCTTGAGGGTCAAATGCAAAGAATATATGCACGGCTGTCCTTCTTATGACTATATGAGATTCAGGAGATGAGTTCTCTCTTTTTTGGCAGCCCCCCTTCTGCGATAGGCCTCCAATAACCTGGTAGAATAGAGAGGCATGATCAAAGGGTCCTGAACACTGCGACATAATGAAGTGGTTGATCAGTATAGAGAAGGGAGTTATTTTTCTTTTTAATTAAAAAGAAGGTATCTTTACTAAAACCTAACTAACTTAATAAACCTCAAATGTTTAAATAATAACAATAAAAAAAATTCTCCCCCCCCCCAAAATAAAATCCTGTCATCACAGTATTTCTGTTTAAGTAGCTCTGGACTATTTTTAAGAACTATTACCAAGAACACTGTTTCTCAGATTCATAGAGTGGGCTTTTCCACTCAATAATTTCCTCTTTTTATTTGGTCACAAAGACTAGCCTTTTGCCCTGTCCTTTGGCCTTTTTATCTTGTGTTGTAAAGTAGTCTCTTTCTGACTCTTCTTGGATTTTCTACCAAGGAAGTTCCCTTCCTACTCCCTTCACCCTTTTTTAGTACCACTTCCAAGGCAGTCCTCCATCATGAAGACAGCGATCTGGTGATTACTAAGCCTTGAGTTTAATTCTCCTGCAATGCAGCCTTCCCTTCTTCTGCCTCTTTCCGAATTCAATTGGTTAATTTACTCTCTGTAGAATGAGTTTCATTATTTTCTGCATGTCTCATCCCTTTTTAAGAGAAGGTTTTTCTGTGCAATGAAAATTTTTCAGAGTTTGTGAATTTATAAAACCAGAATACCATCCAAAGAAGGTCAAAATGAAGCTTCTCAAATCCATACATTGGGGAAATAAATTTTTTATTTGTTTGGGGTAACGGAAAAGTTATTATTAGTAGTGGTAGCTATATGTTTTTAAAATTGAAATATAGCTGGCATACAAAATTAGTTTTGGCTGTACAACTTAGTGGTTTGATAATTATATACCTTATGAAATGCTTACAATGAGAAGGGTAGTTACCAGCTGTCACTGTACAAAATTATTGCATGTTATTGATTATATTCCCTGTGGTGTACTTTTTATCCCTATGATTTATTTATTTTATATCTGGAAGTTTGTACCTCGTAATCTCCTCTACCTATTTCACCCATCCCCATACTCCCCTTTCCTCTGGTAACCACCAGCCACCAGTTTGTTCTCTGAGTCTGTTTCTGTTTGTTTGTTCATTTATTTTGTTCTTTAGATTCCACATGTAAGTGAAATTACATGGTATGTATTTTTCTTTGTCTGACTTATTTCACTTAGCATAATACCTTGTAGGACCATCCCTATTGTCATGAATGGCAAGACTTCATTCTTTTTTATGGCCAAACAATATTCTATTGTATAAATATATGCCGCATCTTCTTTATCCATTCATCTATTGGCAGACACTTAGGTTGCTCCCATAACTTGGCTTGTAACTAATGCTGTCATAAAAATAGGGGTGCATGTATCTTTTTGGATTAGTGTTTTCATTTTGAGGGGGAAAGAACTATAAAAGGGCTCTGAATGAATTGGCACTGAGAAATTGAAGGAACTCTTATACACCATCGGTGCCAAGTAGGTCTAAGGGCAAATATTGCCCTTGAATGAAACACCTGGTTTAGGATCATATTACTTGTGGTGCATCTTGGGAACCTAGGGAAGAACATTTCCTCCTCGTGGAGGCAGTGAAATTCTGCCTCCTACAGAAAAGTGGAGAAGAGGAAGTGGAAGTTTCTTGCACATTAATGCTGGGATGTAGAACTGTTATCTGAGGACAGTTTGAAGGGGGCCCTAAGGCTGGCAAGAGTAGCTCAGTAGTTGGGCTCTATGAAGCTAGATTTCAAGCTCATTTTTGAGATCTCAGATTTTTGAGATTTGAGATCCATAGCTTTGAAATGATATTTTTGTTTTTCTCCTTTTATACAAAGGACCGAGGAAAATGTTGGTTTACAGGAGCGAGCTGAATGATAATTGATCCAGAGGGCCTGTAGCACCTCTGCTGAACAAGCTAGTTGATCCAGCCTTTTTCATTGCTGACTGAAGGTATGGAGAAACTAGTGCGGAATGGTCTCCCTTTTACCACCTACCTTCAGTCCACAGTTGGTGTTGCCTGCAGTACATAGAATATGTATTCTATAAGCTGGTTACTGGAAGATAGAGTTTAACTTTGCTGGTTATTCTGGAACAATAGCCATGGTAGGCCCACCTATATCAATTACCTATTACTACATAACAAACTTGGCTTATAACAATAACTGTAATCTATTAGAGTTTTGTGGGTTGGCTGGGTTCAGCTGATCCACGTTTTCTGCTCTACATGGTATCAGGTGGGCTCACTTTTATGGGTGCATTCTTCTGGGGCTTGATGGTACAAGGTAGTTTATTCACACATTTGGTGATTCATACTGATTATTGGGTTGAACTCCTCTTTACGAGCAGTGTGCCCACTAGAATAACTGAGTTTCATTACTTAGTAGCTCAGGGTTCCAAACAAGAGTGAAAGGAGAAGCTGCCCGTTCTCTTGAGGCCTGGGCCTAGAACTCAAACAGCATGAATCACTTCTATCATATGCTATTGGTCAACACAAACCACACAGCCAGTCCAGATGTAGTCTTGAACTCTTGATGGGCATGTGCATATAGGATGGGAATATTTATTGGTGACCATCTTTGCAGATCATATACCACTCATGGGAGGTAATTGACATTAGGACTGATAACAGTCACAGCCCCTCAGATGTTGAGCCTAGGACACAGAGACACAGGCACAGGTATACACAAATTGTTCCGGATTCCATAAGCACATCTGGTATCTGTTTACCTCACTAAGATTGCCAGGTTAGGTTCATAGGTTATCTGATAATCACATATACAAAGATTTTTCTTGACTTATTCTGCAGAATAGACTGTCACGAAAGAAAGAGCAGAGCAAATGCACAAATAATGATTTAATAATCCCAGAAATTATTCACCTCAAACTGTCAACTAAAATGTTGACCATTGATTTCAGGATTAAAGAGACTTAGTCATGGTGGAAAACAGAGAGCTTTGGATGGGTCAGACTTGAGGCTGAATCCTGACTCCATGAAGCTTTGTGATCTTGGACAAATTATCTAATTCTCTGAGTCTCATTTTCTTCATCTATAATATGGGGATGATATCACTTCCTTCACAGAGTTGTTGAGAATATAAAGTGCCTAGCACACAGATTCTTAAAGAAAAATCGTTTAGTAAATATTAACTATTATTATCTTTGAATCATTTGCTATCACAATATGGCCCATTACTTTAGGGTTTCCTGAGGAGCAGATGGTTCCTCCACATTCAAATATAAAAATTTGGGAAAAGTATAAATCTTTCCAACTCCATGGGTATCCAGGTGGACGCTTGTCCTCCTGGTTAGTTGGCTCAGTGAAGAAAATCTTTGTGGTAACTTTTCCTCCTTCCTCTCTTACCTGTTATCACCAAATTTACAGTTTCCGAAGTTGGAAATTAAGGAATTTAGCAGCTCTGTCCATTGGGGCATGGTTATACATTGGATGTATCTGATGAAGCTTTATTCTGTCCCTGTTCTACTTTTCTGGGAGAAGATGAGAATTACCAATTGAGATCTAAAACGCATATTCAAAAACTATCCTGTTAAGAAGAGAAGCTGTGGAATTTTAACACTAAACATGTAGCATTTCCTGGGATGTTACTGAATTCAACTGTTTTCCCCTGTTAAAAGAGCATCTATTAGATCATATAGTAGCATGTTCTAAATTTGGGGATGTAAAACTATGGACACTGTAGATATTGAAATTAGGAAGTGCATTTCCTGACCACATATTTCTTATTGTGCCTCCTTAGGAAATCTTTGTCCTTTGCCACAAGGACAGATAAAGGCTCTAGGTTCTCTGCCAATTCTTAGTTTGACTACTAAGCACTGCTTTGTTACCTTTGCTTGCTGAATCAACCTCTTGTCTCAGTTCCAGCAACCATCATCTTATTTTGACATTAAATAGATCTTTTTTTTTAAGGAGGTAAGAGATGAAGATG
Source organism: Ailuropoda melanoleuca (assembly GCF_002007445.2). NCBI lineage: Eukaryota > Metazoa > Chordata > Mammalia > Carnivora > Ursidae > Ailuropoda > Ailuropoda melanoleuca. Next base: position 37,595,834 of record NC_048220.1, read on the forward strand.
TTAAATGAGCAGGAGAGCCAAACACATGCTCTTCTTAAGATTAGACTTCCAACTCTTTCTTCTCAGGTCATGTTATCTGATGACAGTAGCTAGCAGGTGGCTGGGCAGAACTCATTTGGACACTGTACATTTTCCCTCCTCTAGGGAGAACAGATTCTGCTCCTCTCTCCATTCACTAAAATTCAGAAAATTGCCATGAATTTTGAAAATAGATGCCTTGGCGTTTCTAAATGATTAGGAGTCCTTACGGAATTCCAAGAGTGCATCCTCTAAAGAAGGTCTCTGTTGGAAGCTCTGTGAAAGATAGAACCTATATTTCCCTTTGGTTCAGCTGTAACAATAGAAATGTTTTACCTTTTTGTTTGATCTTTGGTTGTGAAGAGGACCTTTTGTTTTTAGTCTTCCTGCCTCAAATCACTTGCCTCCTGCCTAATTTCTTTAAGGACAAAAATAATGCTGAGTAAGTAAATACATAGAGAAGTAGAGTTTGATGGTGAATGGTAGAATGGTGAATCCCATTTTAACTTTGTATGAAACAAAGCATAAGAATAGCATTACTTAATTGACTGTTTTTCATGAGTTTTTTATATTTTTTATTCAGTTTTTTTTGGTGGGGGGATACAATGTTTCTAGTATGGCTCTTTGTTGAAGATCAGTTTCCCCAGGAAATACTCTGAGAAGGGGATAGTGTACAGGAGATGTTGGGGGAAGGGAAGGAAGTGGGATTTGGCACAAGAAGGATTTGGCTGTGGTGCAGGCTCAGTAAAGGCCTCAGCTAACCCTTTGGGGGAGCTCTGAGGCTGGGATGACTCTTCAGAACTTTCCACAGTTGAAAAGAGGGGCCCAGGACTTTACACACCTGTGTCAGTCAGCCACTGGATGTGGGAACCAGGTGTGACTTACTTGAGGCAACTTTCTTCAGCCTGGGCCAATCCCAGGGGGAAGAGAAAGCAAGAGAGTGCTGGCAGCTGAGGTTGAGGGCTGCGAGCTACAGTACTGCCAGCATCTTCAAGTTCTTCAGTCACACAGAGATTCTGGGGTGAGCATCACAATCTCCATGACATCTGAGACCTGCGCAACTGGATCCTTGCCTAGAGTCTAGCCTAGGTTTGGAGGACTCCACTCTGACCTTTCTGTTTTTCCCAGCGTCACCCCTCCTTAAGGGACAAGGGTCGTAAGAGGAAAAGCCTGCATTCCTTCTGACTGTGCTTTGGATACTTAAGACCCAGAAGGCCCAAGGCTTTCGATCCTCGGCCACAAAGGTGGCTGAGGGATAGGCATTTGGGAGCGTAGCTATACGTGGTGGGCTGTCTACACGCATCCACGTGAAGCCCTTTATATGTAGCACCCTGGAGAGTAGGAAGAGCAGAACATCTGGGGTGTCCATTTATACTTGTGCTATAGGCACCATAAATATTAGGGGTCTGCCCTATTTGACAGCAAACCCTAACTCTCCGAATAGCTGAAGAAAAGAAGACAATTAGGAGACTAATCTCTGGTTGTGGAGAGGCATGGGGCCACAGACAGGACTGGAGCTCTGGTTATTGCCACTAGACCAGCTGTTCTCCTCACTGGAAAATATTTACTGAGATGCAGATGGCTCAATTTTTCTTCTGGTGCCTTAGGAGAACAATTCTAGTCTGTCTTACTTTCTTCGTGGAACTATTTGTGCGGATTATAGTAAAAGTCTGTAAGCCTCTTGCAATTCCCAGGAGAAGGGTGCTGTAAAAACATAAGATATTATAGTATAATCCTCAGAACACACTAATTCTGAGGGCCAGGAGAAGAGACTCTGAATCATGGGTTTTGCCTGGCTTGCTCCAGTGCCAGGTTTAGCATTGAAGTGCTCTATGATTGACTGGTCAATAGCTGCTAAAAGATGAGGAGCTTTTGTAAATGAGTGATTAGCTCCTGAAGAAAGCCACACATTTGACCTGTTAATACCCAAGTAAAATAATTATCATAACTTTTAGAAATGTTACCATTAATAAATTGAGGTACTTTATGTCTTAAAACTTGGTGCTGCAGTTTCTTTTCAGCTGTCACTGCTCTATCTCCTGTTTACTGAAAATACCTTCCAAAGTTCTCTTGAGGTAAACTCAGTATTCCAGGCAATCTATAATGGGCATCTTCTTGCTCCTGAATCACATTTCACAGTAGACTTCACACCAAACAGATGACTCTCGCAAAAAAAAAAAAAAAAAAAAAAAAAATCCACAAAAGGCAGGGGAGCCTTGTGCTTGTGATGCAGTTCCATCCAAATAGCAGGAAAGCTGCTCCACCCCAACCCGCTCCCTTGGAACCCAGCTGCACTCCTACCTTATGTGATGTTCAATTAATAGTCCCTTTTAAATTTACTATCTTCCTGCTTTCTTAGCTTGCTGGCTTTTTGAAAAATTTGCATTTAATGAATGAGCAAATGAGCTAGAATTACGAAGAAATATGCACTGTGAAATATTGTTCTCGCTTCGTCTGAATAGAAATAGGCAAGCATTCCGTTCTGTGTCCTACTTTCTTAACAGTTGCAAAAGAGCTAAGAAAACTCAGAGTTCTAGAAGCTGTTTATACCCTGCCTATATGTAAATATTTCAGGAAACAATTGCCCCAGGGATTGTTATTGGTAAACTGTATTTACTTAAATGAATAGACGTGAGATGCTATTCTATCACAGGGGTGTGTTTCTCTGGGTGAAGCAGACGCAGAGGAGTGGCTCTGATCCTGTGCTGTCATTCACTAGGTCTGTCATCTTGGCCTCTGTTTGCTACCTATAAAAAGAAGGGCCTGGGGAGTTAGGTTGATCAGTGTGGTTCCCAACTTGAGTGCAGAACTGGAGTCCTTGAGCTATTTCAATATTTCGAACAGCCTAATTGAAATAGTATTTGGTAAGGAAAACTGTGTCAGGGGTATATAGGCTAAATAAAAGAAAATTCTTTTTGTTTTTGTCTGGAATGATATCAGCTCAGTGTGGTAACTGTGGTTTTCTCATGCTACACAGAATGAGAGAAGGAATTAATCGTTAAGTTGAATTATATAAAATTGAAGATATTTGACAGTTTTGACCTAGAAAGACAGCAATTGCATATGGTTCTATCTAATAATATATGTTTATCTATTTTAGCATAGGGAGGTGGTATATTATAGAGGTAAGAAGCTTTGACTTTAAAATCAGCCAGACCTGAGTTCAAATCCCAGTTTCACTGGCTGTGTGATTTCCGGTTACTCAGCCTCAATTGGCTTCTGTTTCCTCATATATGCAATGGTTATTGATAGTACATGTCTCATAATTTTTTAAATATCAAATGAGATCATGTATATAAAATTCTTATCATGATAACAAGCACATATTAAGCCCTCAAAAATTCATGGTTGTTAGCCTCAGTAAACAAAGCTTTTGGCCCAGAGTGCATTGTTGAAAAAATAAGAGGGCTTTTTGGTGACCAAAAGTTTGGGGCCCACTGCATTCACTAACATCTACAATACCCTTTCATTTATATGTACATATTTAAGTGCTCAAAATGGTAAAATCTGTGAATCATTATCATTCTCACTGATTCATTCTGCCATATTTTCATGCGCTTTTTGGCAGTCATTTCTAGGCTAAGGTAGCTTTGAAATTGAGTATGCTAGATGTTCAGGTACCATCATTGTGCGAGGAAGGTTTAGTTCCCCTCAGGGCACAAAGATCTGTGGTCCTCAGTTGGCACCTGTAAGACGCTTTACCTTGGCCAAAATAAAAAGGACTAAACTTATAGCCAGAGATAAAATGAATATTAAAATCCTTTATATGTTTGTGTGTATGAGTTTTGGTGTCAAGTCTAAGAACTCTTTACCTAGTTCTAAGGAATCATGAAAATTGGCGATTTTTTTCTAGAAGTTCTGTAGTTTTAATTAAGTCCATGATCCATTTTGAATTTTTTTGTATATGGTGTAAAGTTTCATGCTTTTGACTGTAAATGTCTAATTATTTCAGTACCACTTATTTGCACCTTGGTCATAAATTAATAGATCATATTCACTTGGGTATAATTCTGGTTTCTCTGTTCTGTTCCACTGAGCTATGTATCTTTCTCTCCACCAGTGCCACCTTATCTTGGTTATTGTAGCAATATAGTAAACCTGTGAAGTGTTCACTCCCACCTTATTTTTCTTTGTACAAAATTGTTTTGGCTATTTTAAGTCCTTTCTATTTTTGCATACATTTCAGAATACACTTGTATATTTACGTGAAATATCTTTCTAAGATTTTGATAGAAATTGTGTTAAACTGTAGAACAAATGAGGAAGAATTGACATCTTTACTATGGTGAAATTTCTAACCCATGAACACAGTATATTTCTCCAAGAATTTAGATCTTTGATCAACATTTTGTGATTATCATCATGTAGATTCTGTATGTGTTTTGTTATGTTTATACCTAACAATTGAATTTTATTTTCTTTGGAGCAGTTGTAAATGGTTTGTGTTTTTGGCTTTGGTTTCCACTTTTTTTGTTGCCAGTATATAGTAGTGTAGTCAATTTTTATGTGTTGATCTTGCATTTTGTGATCTTGCTGAATTCACCTATTAGTTCTACAGGTTTTTTTTCTCATCAATTCCTAGGAATTATCTATATAGCCCATCATACCTTCTGTGAGTCAAGACAATTTTATTTCTTCTTTGCCAATAGGTATGCTTTTAATTTATTTTTCTTGCCTTATTTCAGTGACTAGAACTTTCAGTAACATGTTCAGTAAGAGTGGTAAAAGCATATATCCTTGTCTTTTCCTGATCTCAGAGGGAACGCATTCAGCATTTTACTATTATCTTTGATGTTAGCTATAGGGTTTTTTGGTAGATGCTCTTTATGATGTTAAGGAAGTTCTTCTCTCTTCCTAGTGTACTGAAAGTTTTTTATAATGAATGGGTTTTTAATTTTGTCAAAAACTTTTTCTAAGTCAATTGATATGATCATATGACTTTTCTTCTTTGCCCTATTAATGTGGTAGATGACAATGATAGATTTTTGAGTATCAAACCTCCGTTGCAAAACCTAGAATAAATCCCACTCTGCTGTGGTGTATTATTCTTTTTTATACTTTGCTCTATTTGAGTTCCTAAAATTTTATTGAGGATTTCTGCTCTGCTTTTAAGTGACTGTTTAGCTTTTTAACCTCTTTTCCTTTGTAGCATAAAGTTTGGCAAATGCCTAAAGGCAGAAATCTCCCAGGTGGAGAGCTCCTATTATATTAGTTATCTGCCTGTAACTGTAACCACTTTAGCTAGGAGATCACACAAAATAGTAACTTTAGCTTTTGTGTTTCTTTAGAGCACACAAAAAGAAAATGATGTGATTTGGAAGATAAAGTGATAATTGCAGAAACATCCTGTGTACAACTTTTTCTCTTTATTTATAGGCAGAGTTAAAGATTCAAATTTGAATCCATGTTCCTTGTGAGACCACGGCATGCCCCCAAATGGAAGTCCATGAAGCCTACTTGTACACAAATTCATTTATGATGAGCCCTGATTCCATGCAAAGCACCATTGTAAGAGTACCAAGTGTGAAGCTTCTTTAATAATTTCCTTTATTATGTAGCAGATGAAACTTTCCATAGCTTTTATATGAAGATATGTACTGTATGTTTTTCTTTGTCCAAATAAAGCCACTGAAACACATGGACTGATTGGGACATCAGAGGAGGGCACTCAGACTCAGTATTTCTTCAGTGTATCTTGGGAGGAGAGTGCTATAGGAGACACACTTGATCTGAGCCATCTCGCAAGAGTAGGCTTTGATGGGATCTTTGTGGTCACTTTTAAGTGGGGTCAAGGCCCAGAAAAAAAGGTCACATTTTATAATCTTCAACTAATTGTGCTGGCTTTGCCTTAGTTGCTTATAATTCTGGGTCGTAGGATTTAATGAACCTCTATACATGAATAGTAATTCATTTATGCAAACAAAATATCTCTTTGGAGGCTGGATGATTTACTAGGCAATTATCTTAATTAGCCCAAGAAAATATAGGTTTTTGGGTGAATTGCTGGTCATTAAAGGAATTCTCCTACTGATTTAGAATGTATGGGAACATTTTGTCTTTAGGAGATCTGATAAAAAACCATATTTTGCTTTTTATACAGCTGGACCTGTAACCACACAAAGATGTAGACTTTTCAATGATAAATGTTCAATTGATTTGGGTAATATTCTGTTTGTCCTCTGGAAAATACATAATCCCTAAGCAGAAGAGGAGAAATGGCTTTGGCTTCACTCCATTTTCCAGGATAATTTTCTTCAAAGACTGATTTCAGATGACTTTGAAAGCTCTTTTCAAAGTGCTTCCTGGATATTCTCTTTAATGTTGGTGGAATTACTGTTTAGACTATGCCTGACACTTTTGTACACTATTCACAATACTTCTGTCATTTAGTAAAATGTGTTCCAGGCTTATGTTCTTGAGATCCAATATGTTTGTTACATTTTTAATAGTATAAACAGATTCTCTTTGTTATTTAATGACTGTCAGAAGAAGACAATTAATCCAGAGACAAAACAACCATGGATTAATTTAAATTTTTCCATGGTAAGTCAATGCCTGAGTTCCTATTTATGTTTTTCTGCCTATCATCATCTTCTTCCATAGACTAGAAAATAATGAAGTCAAACTTCTCATTTTACCAGTGGTAAAAACCATTATCACTTTGGAGTATCTTATTTTGATAGGGGTTTGAGCTTTCTATACATTTAGCTCTATTCATAAAATTCTTAACGAAGTTATTCCTGGTATCTCATGATGAAATGACCATTCTCACCAATGAAACGTTCTTCTTGTTTCCAGGTTGAGTGGTCTTTCAGAGACTTGTATTTATAGAGACCTCCATTTAGAGCATCTTACCAAAGTATTCACCTTACTTTCTTAAGAAGCCAAAAGTGTTTCTTTTTTTTTTTTTTTAAAGATTCTCAGGTATTTGATTATGAATATTTATCTTCAACTGTGAACATGGTTCTCTGTGGAGTTGTGGTTTATACTTTTATTTCAATGACAAGGGCTGTTACCAATGGATATTTATTTAGCAGTTACTGCTATATGCAGTTATTGTTTTTTTTTTTAAGATTTTATTTATTAGAGAGAGAGTGTACTCAAGACAGAGCACGAGCAGGGGGAGGGGGAGGGGGAGGGACAGAGGCGAGGGAGCAGCAGACTCCCTGAGCTGAGCGTGGAGCCTGACTGTGCTCATCCCAGGACGCTGGGATCATAACCTGAGCCGAAGGCAGATGCATAACCGTCTCAGCCACCCAGGTGTCCCTACAGTCTTTGTTTTAAGCGCTAAGGAGCAGATAAGTACTTTACAGGCTATTGCATCATATTCAGGATAATGTAGGTATTTTGGATAAGTAAACTCACATTCATCCCTACATTGGAAATTAAATATTGCCAATCTCCTTCTTTCTGAGCTCTATTCAGATGCAAATAGAAACAAGAATGTAATTAAAGATTAAAAATATAGAACTAAATTATTTATGGATTAGTCAACTTCTCCAAAATCCTCAAAGTGAGAAGGTTCTTGGTAAAGCTGAAACTATGGAATGAAGTTATTTCTTGTGTTAAATCTAAGGGAGAGTTGAGTTTTCGTATCCAACAGTTATCTAGCTAGCTGAAAGGGCAATTATGGCCTGTTCCACAAAATCTAATTGCTTACAGAACCAGAAGTAACCCACCTTTCCTTTTGTAATGCTGTGGTCTTATCCATGGGTTAACAGAGCTCAGCAAATGTCAGACTTCACTTGGTCTTGTCGGTTCGGTAAGTTAGAGCAGTAAGGGAGCAGGGGATGTGGGGACCAGAAGCATTAATCCCACTGTACTGCCCCTCACCGCACATGGAAAGGAAGTCACTTCTCCTCAGAGGAGTCAGGAGGGATGCTGTGACTGTGTAAATGTGTCCTTCAGGTCTCCTATCGCAGGGAATGTAGCTGAACAACTGCCTCATCTGCTCTGCTTTGTAATTCATCATTAGAGTTGTTCCTAGCTCTCACTTTCCAAAGACCATTCCTAGCCAATGCTGAATGTGACAGGGGTACTAAGGCAGGCCCGTTAAAAAAAAAAAAAAGATTTCTTTCTTTATCAGAGCATGTGCACACGCCTGCATGAGTGGGGGGAGGGGCAGAGGGAGAGGAAGAGAGAGACTCTTAAGCGGACTCTGTGCTGAGTACAGAGCCTGATGGGGTGGTGCTCGATTCCATGACCCATGAGATCACGACCTGAGCCAAAACCAAGAGTTGGTTGCTTAACCGGTGGAGCCACCCAGGTGCCCCAAGGCAGGTCCATTTTTGAAAGAGAATTTTTGAGAGGTAATGTTGGTGCAGGGGGACTCCATGCCAGCCTTGCTGAACTTTCTTAGAAATGCACTGCAGCCTAAGACCTTCCTTCCTCTCTCCCTTCCTTCCTTTCTTTCTAACCCCTTTCCTTCACAGGGGTCAGGCCTGCATTGCACTTTGATGCTCTCCCAGCCTCCTCCACCTTCCCCTCCCCCCACTGTCCCTCACTGGCATTACCCCAGTAACTCTCTTTCATCTGTAATTCTGTGTTATTGTCTACTTCTTAGAGGACTTGAATAAATTCAAGGAGTAAAGTCCAGAAGCCATCCACTAACACCGAATACAGACACATATTGACAGAATTTGGGGAAGTGCAATACTTTGTGAATTTGCCTGTATCAAAAGCTATTCCTCAGGACTAAGACAAAAACAGAATCTTCTACAATGGTATTTTTCATATTAACAGTGGTAAATAAAGGACCATTTCCTTTTAAGTTCCCAATCTGTTGTAGACTGATAATTTTGTAAAATATGAGAAAAATGAATTATTAAAAAAAGAAAATAAAAGACATAAAATATAAACCCCTTTATTAGTAGAATAAGCAGATACAAAATTATTCTGTCGAATTGCAGTTACAGTTTTTAAATGCTTCTCATGATGGACGGTAATAGTTCTCAGCATGGTCCAGGTCCATGGACCACACTTTGTGGTCCTGTAGAAAGGTACGTAGAACTGAGTTGGGTCTACCTGACACTGTTTCAAATGATAGACAAGCTGAAGATTCAAACAAAGTTTCTGTTTCTTGAGGCTTTGGGGTTTCCATGTGATAAAGGGCTGGTTTGAGTAAGTTACTGAATTGACTTCTTTCATTGGAGGAGAACTATCTACCAAGCTGTGGGCTTAAAAAGAAGGCTGGTGGTTTAGGTTTTGGTCACAGGGAAATATCTGGCTTGTGGTTTACCACAAGAATATTTCTTAGTCTTTTAAGTTGGATCAGGGTAGGTACATCGGAATCCCCACAGATTGTTAGCAATTTCAGAACCCGGGTTGGGGAACCACTTTTTCCCTGACCCTGATTCTGCCCTTCTTATCCTGGTTCCCTAGGTCCCTTCATTGCAGTTGGAAACCTTGTAAATTTTTAATTCAGGGGACCCTGAGATTTGAGAGAACCCCAAGTGAATCTGTGGTAGCTTAGAAGAGCATACCTTTACTGTCCTTCTACTTTTGCTTTGATTTTTGAAGTTTACTTAAGTGCTAAACACAGTTTATACAAACATATAATTTTGGTTCTCCACCTTGTGGTTAACAAAGCTGTAAGTAGAACTTATATGGAAACTTATAGATAATTTTAAAGCATTAGAGTGCCTTCACCAGGGCCATGTCCTTGCAATGAAAGAAGCTGCTTTTGCTTCCTTTATAATGTCATTATTTTGAGTGGACTTAGCATTTTGGAGCATGTTAAATTTTCACGGTGCTTTGAAGTCATTTTTATTCATTTTTATCCTTTGTGGAAGAGTAGACTAATATGTACCAACTGTCATCTCCTGTTGTACCAATTAACAGGCTCAGGCACTCCAAACCCATCATATCATATCTGCCAAGTGGGCAGAGCAAGAGAAATAAACATTGGAAGGAGGGGGAGGAAAGGATGGTTTGCAGTGGGTTAGAAAGAAAGAAAACTGGCGTCAGACTGTTTCCCTGCTGTGAAAAGGGGCACAGACACAAGAACGGCCAGTGCCTGCAATTTTCTTTCTATATCTGATGTCCATAGGAGTGCACTTCTTCCTCAGCCCCCTGAAGAGTTAATGGCAGCTTGGAGCTTGTAGTGGACAGGGCACCATCCTGGGACTCAGAGAGCCCAACCCTACTGAAAAGCCATTTAGTAATGCAAGCTCAGTAGGCAATTTACAATCTGGACAGTCAGCTTGTTTTGAAGCCCCTGAACTTTGGTAGACCTCACCCTCTGCATGCTTTTTTCCTGCAAATAAAGATTACACAGTTGGAGAATAATAACTTTTCCATCATGTACAAATAGCTAATGCTATTAAGCTACAGGACAAAGTGTCTTTTATCATTTTGGTGGATGACCCTATAAAAATACATTGAACTTAAATAAAAAAAAAACAATGCCTCTAGACACTGCATCCTGAGTAGCTGAATGAATGAATGAATTTGTGGTTTCTTCCTCTCAAGCTATGAGAGCAGGAGCTTGACTGGCTGTTAACCTTGTAGTCCTTCACTGAGGGTCTTTAGTAGAGTTATCTGTATTCAGAAAAGAAATGGCCAAAGGAGAGCAGAATAATTTGCTGAATTGTTAACTCAGAGCATGTGTTTCATATTTAATAGAGATAAATCTGTAGTCTGTGACACCCAGAAAATATCTACTTTCAGACAAAACTAGGGTTAATGAAATAGTGCAGATAATAAACAGGCCATATCCCCAGAATGTTTGGTGTGAGTCATCCTTAGTGGAATATGAGCCATTATCTTTTCCTTTTCCTAAAATTCAGTGTTAAAGAGACTAAACTGTGTCTGCTGTGTGTCTAAGCATACATATTCTTTCCACTCGTTTGATTTTCTCTGTTCTGTACTGAACAGGCTAGCTGGTTAAATATAAAGACTGAACAGCATTTTACAATTAACTTACAGGAAATGACAGTAAGAATAACTGACAGAAAAGGTGTCTTTGAGGGTTTTATTTCTAGTCTTCCCAAATTTCTGTATAGGGAGATCAGAAGTGCAAAAGAGATTATAGTGTGTGGCTGGAACATGAATTTAAATCAGGCATAGGCAAAGTGTCTGCCTGAAAAAATTATTTCCCCTTGTCTCTTCTTCCTTCTACCATTTTTACTCTAAACCTGATCCCAGAGAGCATGGAGCCTAGGTTATGTGTTGTTCAGAAATTAGTTTGATTCAGAGAAAATTCATCTAGCCCAAGTAGGGGAGATGCTTCAATGCAGCCTCTCACACCTTTTATCCTTACAGAGGAACCACAAGATGAAGCCTTTGAACAATACAAAAGACACCCTTCCTACAAATCTTTGCCCGATTCCATGGGGGAGTTCTGCTAGCTCCTATTGACATTCCTGACCTCATGTTCATCCTGCTGGAGGGACTTGGAAAATGGTTCTCAGCCTCCTCAGAGGCACTACATCATGCCAATAGGGTGTGATTTGAAAAACAAGCAAGGTTTTGGGAACTGGTTAAACATGCATATAAAAATCTCTCTATCAACTCATTGAACAGTAAAATTAAATAGGACAAGTGAGCAGGTGTTAAATGAATAAAGAGTGATGTGAAAAGTGATGTTTACATAAATACCAGCCTAACTAATCCTTTGAAATAGGAATGTAAAGAACTTAAGATGTGCAAAAACCTCAAGTTCCAGGCATTTCAAGGGCTTCTAGCATCTTCTAAACTCCCCTATCCCCACCAGCCTCTGTTAAAGTAGGAAAGAACAGAATAGTTTCCCTTCTCAAGGTGAGATTTAAAACTAGTCTTAGATCTTGCTCAGTGTCGGAATGCATATTCTCCTTGACCCAGCACAGGAATTGTAACTCTTCAAAAAAAACCAAGTTGTTTTCTTGGAGCTTTCAGAACAAAAGCCAATCACGCCAAAACGTCTCTGAAGAGAAGGACTTCAGAAGGCATTTTTGAAAGAGAACAGGAACTTCCTTGATGATAAGAAAAGAAATGAATCCGGCTTAACTACATAAAACACATGTGCATGTCCCTCTCTTCTCACCTCGCCTGCTAACCCACACCTTTTTTCAATTCTCAACACCAGTCAGGTTTGTTACAAGTTCATTGCCAAACTTCTTGTGATGAGAATGAACTTTTTGTGCTTTGATGCAATAAATGCTTGTTAGAGGTTTATTTGGAACCTAAAATTATTGAAAGAATAGCATCAGAGTTAGCAGGCAGATATTGTGGCACTCTCATTTTAAATTCTATATTTGCAAGAAAACAATTTGGAAACCAACTTAATTTTTGGGCAGGACAGTGGGGTGGGGAGGAAGTAGATCTGTAGTGAATAAAGGTTAGTATTTGCCCTCTGTCAAGTCTGTGAAGTATTCTAGGCCCTACCAGAAGCGTAATAGAGAAGGATGGGGGCGTCTGGGTGGTTTAGTAGGTTGTGTTCTGCTCTTGGTTTGGGCTCACGTCTTGACCTCAGGGTAGTAACCTCAGGGTCATGATCTCAGGGTTGTGAGATTGAGCCCTGTGTCAGGCTCCATGCTCCGTGCAGTCTGCTTAAGACTCTCTGTCTCTCGTTCTTCCTCTGCTTTTCTCCTGTGCGCACACACACACACACACTCTTTCTCTCTTTAAAATAAATAAATAAATCTTAAAAAAAGAAAGAAAGAAAAGAAAAGGAATTAAGCAGAGAGAGGACTAGCTCTTCACCAACAATTTCCCTTTTCCTCTTGGCACACAGATGATATTTCCCAGATTTCCTTGCAGTTAGTGACAACCATGTGACCAGTTCTGCCAATGGAATGTGTGTGGGAATCATGTAGGCCATGTCCAGGCCTGGCCTATATGTTCCCTCAAATCTTTCACCAGTTCGCTCTTCCCTCATCTGCCAGTGGGATACAGAAGATCCACTGGAAGGCTCTGAGCCCCAAGAGGCTTGGGCTCTGCGTCTGAGATATAACATTCTCTGAGCAAGGTTGGGACAATGAAGGACTGACCAAAGTCTTGTTTGGTTTTATTATTATTTTTTAAGTTGAGGTATAATTGACATATAACATTATCTTAGTTTCCAGGTGTACAACATATTATTTGATATTTGTCTTTGTTGCACAGTGATCACCACAAAAGTCTATTTAACATCCATCCATTGTACATAGTTTCAGAATTATTTTGGCATTAAAAGATCACCTATGTGAAGCACAGTAGGTAAAAAAGGAAGAGAGGAAGCACGATGTAGATGTAGATATATAATAATACATATGAAGTTATTACATAGATAAATACATATATAAATATTATATATATAAATTCCCTGCCCTGCTCATCTAATCTGGTTCATCTTGTGTTGCTTCTAGGGTCTTCATTTCCTAACGAACATTTATTAACGAACATTTATTAAGTTCCTATGTGTGTCACGCCTTGCCCTTAGTACTGGGGATGTCACATGTGAGGGGGGAGAGATAGCAGCAAGAAAATGCATGACTGCATCAGGTTTCCACAAGGAAACTTGTAGCGAAGTCCAGTTTGACACGCGCCGGCATTCAGGAGCAGCGCTCCAGGGTAGCAAGGAATAAAGGCAGCAGTCACCTGCAAAGCCCAGACCTCTTGTCTTTTAAGCCCCTTAATGAGATCTGTAGCATAATCACATATACACATGAAATTTTCTCCTCCTAAATTGTGGGAGGCCATAATTGTACCTGTTTATTTGCTATTAGGGTTGTTAGCATAATTCGGTTTTAGTTGTGGTTGCAACCATACCTGCTGCTATGAGTTAGCTTCATGGCAACTGTGCGGAAAGCAGACTTGCTACATCACTCTGGGGTAGGTGTGATCATGAGCTTTGTAGAGCAGAGACACAAAGCTACACTCTGCAGACTCATCCTCATGTGGTATCTGTGGCACTCTCCTGCTACTGGCCGTGTCATTTGCTTGTGGCTCGTTTGCAGAAGGGAAAGGAAGGGGGGGAATTCCACTTGCTGGCTCAGCCCCTGGCAGAACTGGGGTGATAATTCCCCTTGCTCTGACTCACTGCCTGCAAAGGAACAGAAGTCTTCTCATTGACTGTTTTCCACACTTTCAAGGGACAGTGGGGTTCTCTTTTATTGCTCCAAGTGATAACATGAGTAGAATTCTTTACTACCCTCATACAGCAGTAAAATTCAGTAAACATAAAAGGCTAATATGTAAAAATGAAAGGCATCTTCACAAACACAATTTTTCAGTTGAAGGGCTGAAGATCCAGATTCTAGGGAGAAAGGTATTTTCAGCTGGGCATGTGTCCAGGTGTCCAGAGATTTGGAATTCTTATATCAGGCCTTGTTTCTGGACTCCATCTACTTTTCCCTGGTTACAGTGTTCCAGGTAGCTATTTTCACGTAATAAACCACTTCAAAACCTAGTGCCTTAGCACAATGGTTTGATACAATATTTATGAATTGATTGGTTCTTGCTTAGAGGTCTCTCATGTGGTTATGTTGAGTTGTTAGCTAAGACTGAAGTCATCTTCAGAAGAGGCTTGACTGCGCTGAATGACCAGATGGTTTCTCTGCTTCTGTGTCTGGTGCCTGGGCTAGGATGACCGGACAGTGGGTTTAGCTGGAAATGTTGACCTGAGTGCCTACATGCATTCTCCCCAGCATCATGGTTTCTGGGGTGCTCAGACTTCCTACGTGGAAGCTTGAGACTCCAGGCAGAAGCTGCAATGTTTCTTTTGACCAAGCCTGAGAAGCCATGCAGCATGAGTCCCTCTCCATTCTACGAAGCGAGTCACAGGGCAGCCCAGATTCCACAGGAGGGGCCTGCGCAAGGGAACAGATATGGGAGATGTAGTTCATTGGGAGGGAGTTTTTGCAGTTTTTTGTATGAAATCGAAGAAGAGTTGAGGGATTATAAAATCCCCAAATCTTATTGTCAGTAAGCCCAGGATGAGGGTCGTTTAGAATAAAGTGCCCCACCCTAAGGAACTGACTAAACTTTATCTGCCAAGGGCATGCACTTTACCATCTCTGGTTGAGCCTCCACTTTCTGGGAAAGCAGACAATTTATTGTGACTTGGAAAATTTTATCCATACTTTCCTGGGCAGCTTTCTCAGCAATGACAAAATCCATGTTTGATCATTTTGTTACTTGAAATAAAGATGTAGTGAGAGAATCAGGATTTCTCACGGCTACCCCACTTAATATAGATTTGGCTTCATCAGTTTGTCAATCAACAAATATTAGGAAGGGCCTCCCATGTGGTAAATAGCCCCTCTGTGGGGTTCTTGGGAGGAAGAGAGGGCTCTGAAGTGTGGTTTCTGTCCTTGAGGAACAGGCCAGTTCTGAAACCAGAACTAAGAAGTGAGGTTTTGTGCCTTAGAACTAGGGCTGCAGCCTAAAATTATTTGAGAAAGCAAAGCATTGCGTATAGGGAAGTATAAAGAACAGCAGAAAGTGCTAAATGGTGCGGGACAGCTTCTACAAGGTTTATGGCTTTCTACTCATTCTTTATCTTTTGAACTACAGAACTTTAGGTTTGAGGTTAGAGATCAGCTTGGATATTTTCTTTCCAACAGTCACCGTTTCTGGCACTTGGGATACATTTAGGATTTTTTAAAAATAATATTTATTTTGTTATATTAGTCATCATACAGTACATCCCCAGTTCTTGATGCAATGTTCCATGATTCATTACTTGCATATAATACCCAGTGCACCATGCAATATGTGCCCTCCTTAATACCCATCACCGGCCTATCCCAATCCCCCAACCCCCTCCATTCAGGATTAAGCATTTGTCTTCTTCATCTTCATTTATAATGCAGTTGAGTTTTGGTGTACAGCCAATGTATACTTAAAAGCTGATACCTGGAAGAAAGTAATTTAATTTAATATTATAATGACTTATTGCATGTTGATGATTGTTGATAGAGCATAACACATTCTCTGCCCAAAGGGAGAGAGAGGTCAGAAGTGCCCAGAATTGTTAAGCAGTAACTGAACCAAAAGAGAATTAATCTCCTCCAGGGATGAGTACTAGTCTCTTGGGTCACAAAATTTAGTAAGAATTAGTTCTGCCTGGCAGGGAGTCACAGTTTGCTGAAGAAAGCAACATGTAAGCAGATGAAACTATGACTATGGAGGAAGTGCTGTGAAGAGATACAAACCAAGAACAACTGACCACAGAAGGGTCACAGTAACATTTGAGCAGGTCCTTAAAGGCTCAGTGGGGTACTGCCTGCAATGAAAGAAGTTTAATCCAAGCAGAGAACAGCACGTGTATAGGGGCATGGAATGGTGAAAGGACCCCAGATGTGCAAGGAATAGCTCGAATCACAGTGCCCTCCGGTGCAGGGTGTGTTTGGGGGTTACGTCAGCCTTTGGGTACAGGTGAGAGGATTGGTGGTAGAGGAGGCTGGAAAATAGACAAGCATGCTATGGCATATGTAGGGTGTTTGCCTTGGTCAGAAGTAGGGTGTGGATAGTTGTGGGTTGGCTAGCATGTAGATAAAAAGAGGCATTCGGAGTTTGACCAAGTCCAGCTGCCAAGAAATATGATTAGGTCAGGATTTGGTAATTGATCTCAGATTGCTCCACATCTGGAAGATTGGTCTAGAAGGACAAAGGACAAGCAGGATTCAAGCACCAGTAGTCAAAATTGAAAATGAATCCAAGATTGGGGTAAACAGAGGCTCAAACAGCAGTCACAGAAACCTGTCAGCTTTTTCAGCCCTGTGAGACTGGCCCTCCAGGGTGGGAATGCCAGTCTTTGTAGGATAGGGCTACTTGGCAGGGACTTGATCAATGGAACAATCCAAGAGTCTAAGTACCAGCCATTCAAGATCCAATCAAGTTTATTATGTGGCAGTCCGTTATCCAGTGAGTCCCTGGCATAAAGCTTACTCATAATCCTTACATAGAGAGACTATCCCTGGGATATGTTAAATGCTAAACCTGAGGGAAGAATTAAGAATCCCAGCCTTTAGTATCTAGAAATATATAAGACCATAGAAAAGCCCAGGTTTTCATAGACAGGTGTATCAGTTGGGTTCTCCCGAGGAGCAGAACCAATAGGATGTGTGTATATTTAGAGAAAGACACTTATTTTAAGGAACTGGCTTATGCCGTCACAGTGGCTGGCAAGTGCAGAACCTTCAGACTGGGTATCCAGGGAAAGCCAGTGTTGCAGTGCAAGTCTGTCTGCTGGCAGAATTCCTTCTTGTTCAGGGGAGGTCATTCTTATTTTTTTCAGGCCTTCAGTTGATTGGGATGAGGTCACTCTCCTTATGGAGGGCAATCCGCTTTACTCAGTCTCCACCAATTTAAAAGTTAACTTCATCCCAAAACACCCTTATAGAAACATCCAGTATAATGCTTGACCAAGCATCTGGACACCATGGCCTGGCCAAGCAGACACATAAAATTAACCGTCACAACAGGTGAGATGTAAATGCCAGAGATCTAACATTTATGAATAAGTTTTACAAATGGGTATTATAAATAGGAAAAAAAAAAGAATTCGAGTTAAATTGCTGGAGTACCCTTCATTCATCCTAAGCCATTGTTTAAAAGAATATGGATTATATGTCTGCATTTGTGTGTGTGTGTGTGTGTGTGTGTGTGTGTGTGTGTGTGTATGTGTGTTAGAGTGAGAGAAGGGGGCATGTTTTATGTATGCTTTTTATAAAACTATCCTGGAGATTCTTCTTTTTAGTTTATCTGTTGGGCCAAGATGATTAAAGGATGGTCAATCAATTCATTTTGGCTATCTTTCATGATTAATGTTTCCTCTGGTTGACTGATACACCAGTAAGTGTGTCAGTAGTTATCAACGTTAGGCGGCCTAACTGGTGTGGAGGTATGGGCTGGAACCTTACCACTCTAAGTGTAGTCGATGGGTCAGTAGCTCGAAACAGTTATAGACCCAGTTACTTTATTTAAATCACCTGGAAGTTTGTAAGGAAGAATCTTAAGTTTCTCCCAACTTGCAAATCAGAACTCACATTTTAACAACAACCCCGTAATTCATACACACAATTAAAATAAAATAAAAAAATAGTGGCTTAGAATACCCATTGGGTGCATTACTCAAACGGCCAGCTCTCTGAAGCATCTTCTTTACTTACAGAAAGTGAGAAAATACTGTGTTACAACTCCATTTTATTTTAGTTTTTTGGCAATTTTATTTACTTGAGAGAGAAAGAGAGAGAGAGAGAGAGAGCACATGAGTGGGGGAGAGGGAGAATCTGACTCCCCACTGAGCAGGGAGCCCAATGAGGGGCCTGATCTTAGGACCCTGGGATCATGACCTGAGCCAAAGTAAGCTGCTTAACTGACTGAGCCACCCAGGTGCCCATTGTAACTTCATTTTAAAAATCAGTGTATGAATCCCATCAATATAAAGCCTGTATTGACAAAGCCACCCCATGATAGAAGGCTCTTGAATCTGGATTTTTTTAAAAAAAATTTTTTCCTTCCTTTCTCTCTCCCTTTCTTTCTCTCTCCCTTTCTTTCTCTCTCTTTCTCTTTCTTTCTTTCTTTCTCTTTCTTTCTTTCTTTCTTTCTTCTTTCTTTCTCTTTCTTTCTTTCTTTCTTTTTCCTTCCTTCCTTCCTTCCTTCCTTCCTTCCTTCCTTCCTTCCTTCCTTCCTTCTTTNCCAGACAGGGCAGAGGGAAAGAGAGGGAGAGAGAATCTCAAGCAGGCTCCATGGACATGGGGCTCAATCTCACGGCCCTGGGACCATGACCTGAGCTGAAATCAGAGTCAGACGCTTAACCGACTGAACTACCCAGGCGTCCCCAGTCTGGATTATTTTTATGATTATTTTGCATCATGAAATCCTGCATTTGCTATAAACTGTGTTTTATCCTTAAGATATTGTACATAGATCCCATTGATTCACATGTTAGACCCTACTTCAAATCACTCCATGGCTTACATCTAGCCTACAGGACAAGTCCAGAATTTCTCAGCCCGGTACACAAGACCTTCTGTAATGTAAGCTCTCCTCAGCTTCTCTACCACATCTTTTTTACTGTCCTTTAAAAAATTATTTCATTATTGTTTGCCCTAAATGAGCACCATATTCACTTTGTCCCCACCCTAGTCTACTCAGCCATTCTTCCCTTTTCCCAGGCTATCCTTACTCTGTTCTCATTACTTCTGCTGTTTCTCTAACACTCAGTTCAAGATTCTTTCAATTTATTTACCATTTGATGAATTGAAAACAAGGACTGAGTCACACTTTTTCTCCATTTTCCTTGCCTAGTGCCCTGTGCACAATAGGGGCTTAGTTAACATTTGTTTGTAGTGTAGTTTGGCCTAGGAAAGAGCGGCTCCTCCAACCCCACATGAATAGCATTATAAGGAAACCCTGAATAGAATAGTTTAGTGGAAGTATTTTGCATGGCATAAACATTATCTCAGTGATTGGTAATAACCAACTAACCAAACTCTTTATGTTAAAAAAAAAGTCATACTCTAAGGTTTTAATTCACTTCTCATTTTTATTGGTTGAAAGGAAAAGTGAAAGTGCAAGACAAACATAATTTAAAGGCATACAGTAAGTTATAAAGATTTTTCTTATAGAGTTTCCCTTCAAAAATCTATGTTTATCTTTTGATGTCTTTAATTTCCCTTTTCCTTTTCTGTCCCGTACCCCTGACTATTTTGTTTCTGAATAATAACAAAATATCCACTTTCTTTGAATATCAAATCACCACACATTTTCCTAATGGGTCAAAGCCTAAAGTTTTCAAGATATGATTTTGTGATAGTTTTCTGGGCAGAAGGGTTTCTAGTTAAGCAGACTCATTAGAAGGGCCCCTTGGATCAGTTATGTACATAAGACCTTCTTTAATTTCAATGATTAAAACCAGATTATATGATACAGTTGAATTCTAGGAAGCCTTCTAAAAAATGGGAACTTCACTGTAATTATAAAAATACTTGGAGATCACCAAGTGACCTGCCGACATACTCTGTTTGCTCTTTTTTTTTTGTACCAACAGTTTTAAGAAATGTAAACAGGATCTCTCGAAGGACATAATATCCTAACATCAGTTTGTAGAGAACACTAACTATATCAAGATAAAAAATGTTAGTGTATTACGTATTTCTTAAGGATGACTCGAGAATAACCTTGTCTTAGAAAAAATGGTATTCTGGATTACAACATTTCCTGTTGCCTATTCTGGACCCTGATTCCCCACCCCCCACCAATGTCATTCACTTTCCATATTAAATCTGAGATGCAAGTCTGATCATACTCCTTCCTTAGGATATTATCCAGGTTTAGCTCTCCTGGTTCTCCTCTTACCCAATCTTTATCCAAGTCAGTGGCTCTCAAGCCTGTCTTTACCAGCCAGGGTACTTAAACAACAGGGAAGTAACAAGGAACTACTGATGCCTGGGCTCCACCCCACCAATTAAATCTGACGTCCTGAGCTCCAAATTTGTTGAAATCTTTCCAGGTGAGCTAATGCGTATGCAGGATTAAGACCTCCTGAAGCAAAATTTTTCTTTTCCTGTAGAATCCACATGTCTATCTCTTCCTCCAAGAAGTTTTTCTTGGGTTTCCCAAGACTGAGTTGGAGCCATTCATTTATATATTATTATGGTATTTTATTTTTGTGATGCTATTAATTGTATCATTCAAAACATACATACTGATGACATCTATGTACAGGCACAGTGCTAAGTGCCTGGGTAATTGTCATGAAAAAACAAAACCAGTCTGTTTGCATGAAACTTGGTGTCTAGTGATAATCCAAATTATAAATTGTGACGAGGGCTGCAAAGTGAAAGGAAAAGATGCTTTGAAGGAGCAGGTGGAGGGAAGGGTTAAGGAAGACATTTCTGAGGAAGTGGAATCTAAATTGATACCTGAAGAATGACTAGAAATTAGGCTGTGAGTGATGGTGAGAGAATATTCTAGACTTAAGGTCGAGCATATGAAAGGGTTCTAGAATGGTGCATTTGAGGAGCTAAATTGAAAGGCTAGTGACTGGTTACTGGAGGAGAGAATGATATGAAATAAGGCTCTAGACAAGGCAGAAGCAAGTTCACAGGGATCTTGAATTTTATCTTAAATGCAATGGAAAACCAGTAAAAGATATTTTAAGGAGAGCAGAATAAACATATTAAAATAAATACATTAAAATAAAAGTTAATACCTAAAAATACATTTCAGAATAGTCCTGACTTTTATATTGAACCTGGGTTGGAGTAGAATAAAAGCTGACAGGAGGAAAACCAAATATAGTCTTAGTGTAGTAATCTCAGAAAGATAATGGAGGCCCACTGAGGAGCCAGCAGTACAAATGGAGACAAGTGGGAATATTTGGAATGTGTTTTGTGGAAAGAATCAGCAGGACTTACAACAGGTTGTGTGTGCTGGCTAAAGGGGAGAGAGAGGTCACAGAGGACTCATAGATTTCTGGGTGAGGAACCGGGTAAGTGCAGTTATTATTTCCTGAAAAAAAGGAGAAGTGGAAGAGGAACAAAGTTACTGAAAAAATAAACATAACAATTCATTGCTGAAAATTGTATTTCTGAGATGCATAAGAAGATATGCATCTGAACATTTCAAGCAGGTTGTTGTCTATTTGGATCCAGAACTCAAAAGAGAGAGTTTAGACCAGGAGTTATTGTTATATTTTACTGAATGGTAATTGCCTATTTCTCTGTCTGCCCCTGTCCTCTCCTCCGCCCTGGACTAATCATCATTCGAAGACTAATATTGCGTTCTCAGCGATAAAGATAGTGTGCGCTTCGAATTATTAGTTGAGCAAATTAGTGAGCACTCATAGCAATACAAATGAGGAGTAGGAACTGAGTATTTGCACTGTGTTAAGCTTTATTTCAGCCCTCCACAGGTGTCATTTCATTCCATCTTCTCTACAACCTTGGGTGACGCGAGCCCTTGTTAACTCCCTAGTAGAGTTAAGAAAACTGGGGCAGAGAGTTTTCCTAACTTTTCTATGCCCTCGCAGCAGTGATGAGCCCCTGAAGTCTTGACAGAGGCAGTTAATTGCAAGGCATGTATTGCATTTTCTATTTCTCACCCTTTCTGAAGTTTCCATGATCCTTCCGGAGGCTCCATGCCATTTCTAAAGGACCGTGGGGACCGCATAGAGTACTGTCTTCTGTCGTTATTTTCTCGTTTTTTACTTATGTATTTCTTTTGCCCTGTAGCATTCAGCAGGGTAGAATATGCAGTCATTGTTTATAAATTGTATTACTAGAAAATTCTAATAATCTTATGAAGGTAAATAACTGATCTTTTAGGTTCAATTTTAGAGATTTAAATGTAAGAAAATAAATCCATGTTGGGGGTTACTTTTCAAATATTTTATCTCTTATTAGAAAAATTCACAAGCAGGGGCGCCTGGGTGGCACAGTGGTTAAGCGTCTGCCTTCGGCTCAGGGCGTGATCCCAGCGTTATGGGATCGAGCCACATCAGGCTCCTCTGCTTTGAGCCTGCTTCTTCCTCTCCCACTCCCCCTGCTTGTGTTCCCTCTCTCGCTGGCTGTCTCTATCTCTGTCGAATAAATAAATAAAATCTTTAAAAAAAATAAAAATAAAAAAAAAAAAAGAAAAATTCACAAGCAAATCAACATAGGTTAAATCTACTTGCTTCAATAGATAGTACTCGAAAAAAGTCTCTGTGAGTCTTAAGAAAGCTGGGAAAATAAAATGACTTTGCTCTTAACTGATAGAAGTGATAAGAGGTTTTTGACAATTGGATTATCAGCTAAAAGCCTGAATGTGCTGGTTATTTTAAATCTGCCTTCGCAGATCCACTGTCCACCCTTTTCTATCCTGCTCTGCATCCCAGGGAGCCTGGAATCTAAGGCCAAGCCTTTTTATGCTCTGCCTTTCTTTTGGGATTGGCCAGTAGGAGAAACTAGCAGGAAATTGGAGGGTGTGGTAGTTTGGTCTCAGCTCCCCCTCTGCGAGGCCACTGGCTGGTAGTTGCTGTGTTCTTCACCAAATATTGCAGCTCCTGTAGAGTGGCCCTGTCCTATAGTTAGAGATCTCACCAGGCTCTTGTAACCCTTCCATCCCTTGCCACCTCAGGCCTAGAGGTAGTGATGGTTCACCATGTTGTTAGCTCCAGTCGCTGCAGCATCTTGTCTGTAAAGACCATGTGATGTGCCATCTACAGCCAACACTCCAACACCGAGGACCTCATTCCACTCACTGCTGAGGGAATTGCCTTTATACAAAGGCAGACATTTCAGACAAGGGGGCAGCCAGCATCCAATGACAGTTCTACTGGAGGGTGTAAAGACCCGACCCCGTGCCTGAAAAGGCACAATTTTGAAGGGCTATACCAATTCCAGAGCTCCCCGTAGGATGGGTCGAAGCCTTTGTCGTGATTACATCAAGTTCGGCTCCTACTTCTGCCCAGTCTTGCCTCCTTACCCTTACAGGTGTTGATCCTAAGGGCATTACCTGATAAATGTAGCTATAAGAAAATCTCTGTCTCAGACTCCATTTCCCCCAAGACACTACCCACTCCTTTAATAAGAGTCTTTTCACTAACAGATATATTTATATGAAATCAGAGCATCTGATAAAATCTTAATTTGTTACACCTATAACTTGCTTTCAGCAAAATTTGCAGATGCAATGGGAGGGAATTACTATTCTGGATTAATCTGAACCATTAACCAGATCAAGGAAAAATGAGCTAATAAAACAAATGAGAGAGAAACCTGGAGTAAATGTCCTAGCCATCTTAAAGCTTACACCAATGTTTATATCAATATGTGAATATTGAAGTTTTTACCAATAATAAATGAAAACTAAATGCTGGATTTCTGGGAATAATTTTTAAACACAGGCATTGTTCTACATACTGTCACAGGCTCCAAAATTGAGTGATTCTTAGGAGGACTGACAGGCTGTTGAAAACAAAATTCTTATACTATGGAGAAGTTAGGACAATGTCTAGCACATAATAGGTACTCAGTAAATAGTGAAAGAATATATAAATAAAATCTATGCATCTTTATAAGGAGCTCTCTAATGAACTCAAATAATTTTTTTAAAACATAGAGAAGCACCTAACAAAGAATGATACGAAAGATTGGCAATGATCACATAGTAAGGGGAGCATAGATGTGTTTAATTTGTTTTTTCTTTTTTTTTTTTTTGGTAACCTTTTTTAAAAAAAGACTTTATTTATTTGACAGAGAGAGAATACAGGTGGGCAGAGCAGCAGTCAGAGGGAAAGGGGGAAGCAGGCTCCTCATGGAGCAGGGAGCCTCATGCGGGGCTTGATCCCAGGACCCTGGGATCATAACCTGATCTGGAGGCAGACACTTAACCAACTGAACCACCCCGTCACCACAGATGTATTTAATTTGTGAAGTAAAGTCCATCTAGTCAGATAATTAAATTAAGAGCATAACTCATATGCTTTCAATAGTCACATTTTCAACTGAGACAAATTGCACGTAAATCTGAACTTTTGGCCTTGTGTGAAGACCGGGGCATGGCCTTCACAGGGATGTTTGAAGGGAGTCCTTCCCTGGGCAGTAAGTTGGATAAATAATCCATACTATCTCATCTAATGGTTTAGTTCTATTATTTGAAATGTTTTCCACAAACTTGGGTGAGAGATATTATTCAGTTATAAGGCATTCCTTTTGGGGCACCTGGGTGGTACAGTCCAACTCTTGGTTTCAGCTCAGAGTTGGGGGATCAGTCCCTCCTTTGGGCTCTGTGCTCAGTGTTGGAGTCAGCTTGGGATTCTCTCTCTCCCTCTCCCCTTCCTGCTCATGCTCTCTCTCTCTCTCTCTCTCTGTCTCTTTCTCTCAAATTAATAAGTCTTTTTTTTAAATTCCTTTCTTTGTAAAAGATAACTCAGAAGGTCACAGCTTACATCAGGTCACACAGCTTAGGTAAGGTTTTCTTGGGAAGAGGATGAAGAAAAATGATTGCAAAACTAGGAAGACCAAGTGGCTACATACTGTCCCATTGTTATTATTCCTGTCAAAGATTTAGTTTGAAAATTTTAAAGCATTTTATTATGGTGACTATTTAGAAAAATTAAATGATTCAGAATTAGGGATAGGAGTGTCTTAGACTGAATCATAATGATTCAGATATTTGGTCTATATAATAATAATATCAATAATCAATTCTCCACATTTGCTTATGTAAAACTAAGCAAAATTTATGTTTTGACTCAGTTGTCTGGACTGAGTCAATGGTGAGTGTAGTATAAACAGTCTTTAACAAGAAAGTAAATCAGGGGGCACCTGGGTGGCTCAGTTGTTAAGCGTCTGCCTTCGGCGCAGGTCATGATCCCAGGGTTCTGGGATTGAGCCCCGCATCAGGCTCCCTGCTCAGTGGGAAGCCTGCTTCTCCCTCTCCCACCCCCCTTTGCTGTGTTCCCTCTCTCGCTGCCTCTCTGTCAAATAAATAAAATCTTTTAAAAAAAAAGAAAGTAAATCAGGAGAAAATTTTTGTCAAATAATTGTGAGAGATTATTGGTTTGATAAAACACGTGATTAAAATTTTTCACACTTGAACTGGTGGTGGCACCAATCCAGAAATTATTTTTGTTCTGTGTAATGACCAGCTTTTTTCCATGATCTCCTGGGAACAGAAGGAGAATGAGCATCAATTGCCGAAAGCAGTTTTCCAGCTAGTAGAGGCGAAATTCTGAGATCTAGATTATGTTACTAAGCGTGTTTGCAAACTATTTCCCTGTTTACCTTAGAAAACAGAGGAATGTCTGTCTTGGATGGCATAGTTGCAGTGCTGTTCTGCACTCGGTGGGGTCTGAGCTCAGAAGTACAACATGACATCTATATTATTAGAAAGATAGAGAATCAGCATTCCTGCACCTTAAGAAGAAAAAAAGGAGCCAATTAGAGACCAAGTGTCTTGCCTAAGATGAGAGGTAGTGTGGAAGTGAATTTCTGCCTTCCTCATGGCAGAACAGGTAGCATATTATGCTTCCCATTTTAGAAGTCTGATAATCAGTGTTTGAATATGGTGCCCTTATTCCTTGTCTGTATCTGTTACAGACCGTTCATCTTCGGAGGTAAATGGAGTTGTTCTTTTTTTATAAGGTATCAGAATGACCTTAATTCTTCCATACAGACATTCCCAAGGTATTGTTAAGAGGCAGCCAGGGAAGGAGAGTGTGACTTTTGACAGTCTGCTGACCTCTGCACGACCCACACTGGATCCGAGGCTGCGTTGCTGCTCCTGGAGTTCAGCTGGTGACTCATCAAGGGCCAGGCAAACTTGAGTAATTCCAAGTTGCAAATGGCAACGAATGAATGCGAATCTCTGTTTTCCCTTCAACTTGTTCTGGTCTGTTTTTACAGAATGACACCCATTCTCTGGCCACATTTTTCCATCACGTGACTCCCAACAAATGATGTGTCTCCGAGGACAATCTGTGTTTAATCTCCATAGTTACCCTGTAAAAGAACATATAGCTAAGCGGGGAGGAAAATATTTATGCACATGCACATACATGTATACATGCTGTATTCTGTCATTCTGATAGCTTATAATGACTTGTCCATCTTGCTCTTGAATCTAATAAATGGTCTTTGTAATCAGGTTCTCTGTCTAAAGAGATAGGAAATGTCTTGACTAAAGGAAAAAAAACAGCCACAGCACATATCAGCATATGATATGGAACAGTGTTACAAAGACAGGCCCCCCGACTTCCCTGCTTCCTCTTGTCCAGATAGCAGGGCAGTGCCCCGCACCCTTCTTGCCAGCAGCTGTAGGAGTAATTTGAATCTAGCACATGCTTTGACTGAGCAGTGGAACAGGGTTCTGGTGCCCCCTTGAGTGGCAGTTTTCCAGTGTTTTCATAGCCATCAAAGTGCCCTAAACAAAGAGAATGTTGGAGTCCCTGAGTCCTGAACTAGTGATCTGTCTTCTCAGCATCAGAACCCCAGCTCTGAGCAGCTGCAAGTCTAGGGGTGAAGGATGGGGAACGAGGTGGGAACAGGTGGTGAGTGGCTATGTGCACTAGGAGAGGAGAAGGTGGAAGAAGGCAGGCCCCACATGCTGGAGTCTTTCCTGGCTGACACCTACTCCTATATAACAAGTGCCCTTTCAGGTGAAAGTAGTAAGTTTTCTCCTGTTCAAGTAACAGGTAGTGGAGATTTTTATCTTTGCTCTGACGGTGAAGTCACATGGTCTGGAGAATAGGGATTAGATTGAACACAAAACCTAGAACTAGAATCCTCTGTACCCGTGTCATGAACAGTGGAGTAAATTTCCTGCTGGACGGAGAAGACTGGCTCTGATCGTTCACTGTTGTAAGGCTTTGGGCCCGCAAAGATTGTGAGAAGTTTTGGAGACTAGGTGAAGGGGAAATTTATGAGACATCATTGCTCTGCCTTTCCCTTCTGTGTCCTCTGAGGGGCCATGTGGGGAAACAGGCCAGGCATCTGATAGGTAGGATCTGGACTCCTAGCCAGATCACTTTCCCAAGTCCTACCCTTGGTACTCAGCCAGGGGCATACGTGAAAAAGCAGTCATTCTTGAAGTCCTTGGGCCAAATAAATCTAAACCAGGGACTTCACTCTGCAGACCCTTTGTTCTGCGTTTTGGCAAATTGGGATAATACTCTCCCTCTGTCCCGCACTTTCTGGAGAGGTGGAGTGAAGCCAGTGACACTTCTGCCACTGCTGGGCTCCTGAAAGTAACCTTCACTGGCAATCTCAGGGGCTTTAAACTGTTTGGAGAAGGGTATTACACCAGAGTCATTTGGAAAAGGAATTCTTCATATAGTCCAGGAAGTCAAGTAAATGCATTTTCTTCATTGCATTCCTTCAGAATGGCTTGAAATAATTTTAGAGGGGGTCTTTTCTCTAGCCCCCAGTAAAGATGTCTTTTCACTCTGTTCCGTGGTCCATTTGTGAATAACGAGGCACGGCTAAGGAGCACGGTCACTCACACAGGTAAGCTGTGGCACAGCCTGACTGAGCATACCAGCCATCTGCCCTGGTCTGCAGGGGCTTCGGCTGGGGGAGGGTCACCTTCTGGGTTGAGATTGGCCATGTTTCTTGTTTACCTTGTTTCCTTATATCCTTTCTGTCAAATGGAAATTGTTTTGTGTTGTTTCTGACTTAAAAAATTATTAATAAACTTGGCTTGCATTCAAGGAATATAGGCAAGCCAGGATGATTCAAGTTTAGGGCCTGTAATTTTGTCTTCTGCGCGCATCGGGCTGCAATCTCACAGAGGGGATGAGTCTTCCATACATGGGGCTGTATAAATAGCAGGGCTTTGTGATATGGGAATACAGCAGCCTTAAAATAGTTGAACTAGAAGAAGTTATGAAAATGCTATTTTTAAGCCTTATACATCTGTGCAGAGTGAACATCTTACTGTGTGTTCATAAAGTGCTAGCCAAATGCCTAGCAGAGAGTGGTCGGCTTTGTGTGGAGGAGCACGAGGGTAATGACAAAGCCTCAGTCCGCTGGTGTGCAGAGAAGCAGAAATTAGACAAGGAGTCACAGTGCCGGAGAGGCAAGATAACATCCTTAAAACGGTTGTATCTGATAGCTGGCTAGACACACCATTAAACAAAAGAGAGAACATGAATCTTAAATGCTTACGTGCCAGATGACTAAAATCTAAATAATAGTTTTCTATTGTCCAAGGCTATTCACTTGTCAGCCCTAGAAATTTATCTCTTCAAAACTTCCTATCCAGTTAACTTTTACTCGAATTGATTTTTTGGGGGGGAGGATGGAGTCTAGTAACTTGCCAGCAATGTGATAGAGTAAGTGTGTTTGGATTGAATACAGAAGCCAAAGTCAACTTTTTTTTTTCTTTTTAAATAATAGATTACTGGTTGGAGTGGAAGAACAGGGATGTTTATGTTAATGTTCCTTTTTCTTCCCTCTTAATCCTTTAAAACCTTAAAGGTCCACTGTATACATTGTTTGTATGCTGTTTGCTAATAGAAAATCATGGTGAACTGTGTATAGTAGACTAAGGTATCCATTTCTCACTGTACTATTTTCGTATACATTTCACTCAGTTTTATTTGTGGAGGGTCCCATACCATCATTTTGAATGGAAGAGTGAAGCTTTGTGTCTTCCTTCCATATATACCACTCACTGCAACCTTTCCAAGATCCAAGGGCAACATTTCTGATTGAGATTTGAGTTTATAACTTAATCTAAACATAGAAAGGAAACTGAGTATCATAAGGCCCGATACCCCATCTGTGTGGCAAATAAGGCTTAATTCTCTAAAGCCACAAGGTCATGGGAAAGTGAGTTTGGTCCCTGATGACCCCTGAACTTCAAACTGAAAGGTACACATTCTCCGCTATGCCATGGCTTCCTTGCATTGTATTGGGCCATGTCAACAGCACAGGAGCAAGTGCTCAGACTTCAATAAAACACATGGACTCCATGGCTGAGGGAAATCCTTAATCTGATGGATGGAGAGTTAAGTTTTGATGAACAAAACATGAGACTCATTGTATCTTAAGCATGTGATAAGAACAGAGGAAGGAGCCATGAAGAGAGCTGTGAATAATACTTGCATTTTAACAGGAAGTTAAATTAAATCCTGATATTTTAATATGGAAATGTTTCTAAAGATCAAACCATAAGTAGGAAATATATCCCTTTGTGCAAGAGAAGCTGTGAAGACAATGAGTTCAGTCCTAGAAACTGTAGCTTTAAATTTTGGCAGGATGACTTCTGTTTTTCCTAGTTTTGATTAGGGAACATTCCTCTGGAGTTTCACAAGTGTACCTTTTGGGAGACGTATTTTTATTTATTCTACGTATCAGCCACAATCAGAGGCCCAATTCTTTTTTTTTTTTTTATAAAGATTTTATTTATTTATTTGACAGAGATAGAGACAGCCAGCGAGAGAGGGAACACAAGCAGGGGGAGTGGGAGAGGAAGAAGCAGGCTCATAGCAGAGGAGCCTGATGTGGGGCTCGATCCCACAATGCCGGGATCACGCCCTAAGCCAAAGGCAGACGCCTGACCGCTGTGCCACCCAGGCGCCCCCAGAGGCCAATTCTAAGGCAGTCTTCATTTTATACTAAATTGAGAAAAACTAAATGCAAATTATTCTATTAACTTTTGAAAAGTTACATAAAACACAAATTTTGTTCAAGATTCTTAATTGTGTTCAAGCATTTCTAGTATGTGTTATATTACAAATTACACATATTCATCTTTTTTTTAATTATTAAAATGTTTGGCTAACGTTGTTGTATTCACTTTTCATATGAAGAAACTGAGACCTATCCCACATTATAGAGAAAATAAGCTGAAATTACAATTTTGGAATTCATAATTTCTGTCATTTCAAACCACCCTTTTAACACTCTGTGTCCATTGCAGTGCCTTAATATTAATACTTAATAGGTTCTTTTTTAAAAAAATTTTTTATTTATTTATTTGACAGAGATAGAGACAACCAGCGAGAGAGGGAACACGAGCAGGGGGAGTGGGAGAGGAAGAAGCAGGCTTATAGCGGAGGAGCCTGATGTTGGGGCTCGATCCCATAACGCCGGGATCACGCCCTAAGCCAAAGGCAGACGCTTAACCGCTGTGCCACCCAGGCGCCCCAATATTTAATAGGTTCTTAAGTGGTTTCTTTTTCAATTTTCTAAGTAATAGGCACTGAGTACTCTAAAGGGAGGTTTAAGGCTGAGGAAAAATATCTGGCCTGGCTTTTCATGGAGCCAAGGTAATGACCATATGAGGCACTTGCATGGAAAGGCAAATGATATCCTTCACATTCCTGTGATTAATGACACATCGCTTTGGAATGCAAATACTCCAGGTGAAGAGGCTGCTTACATAGTGACAGGATAACGCTTTCACTTCCCACTTACCCTCAAAATCGCAATAATCCAGTGGTAAAAGCCAGCAAGCTCACGCGTCAGGCCTGGATTCTGTTCCCATCTCCTTTTTTCTTTGTATGTTGTATGAAAATTGGCATAAAGATAGAGACCAGAGACCACAGTGATATCCTACACAGAAGTTGTTTCGTAAATTATAAGGGCAGTTGTTTTCTGAGTTTGGAAGTGACCAGTTCAGCGAACAGATGCAATTGATGTCTGCCTTTATGATTGAAGCCAACACAAGCTTTCTCCTCTCTCATGGCTGAGCTCTAAATATCTGCTCTGTGGACACATGATCCTTGCTGGGTAATCACAGAACTCAGCACACTGGCATGGGGTTGGTCCAGGAGCAGGTGTGTGTGCAGGCACAGTGATCAAAGTCTTCCCTGCTGTGTGGGCACTGGCAGAGAGCTTTCTTCTGTTTGGCCTGTCAGGAGCCCGCGGACAGACTTGTGCTGACAGTGGTTTTCTTTACGGGGATGTGAGGGAAATATGTCTCGAAATGAACCCCAGACTCAAAGATAAATGGAACCACAAGATTGGGAGAAAGTTTTGATGGCATTAGGAGAGCCCTCACATCTAGATGACCCTTTGGATTTTCTAGTGACACAAAGTAGTATTTTTCATTTTTTTTCCCCAAAAGCCAGTTTGAGTTAGATTTCTTTTACTTGCAATTAAAAGTCTGCTTATTAAAAGCTTAAGAAAACTCAACCTCTGATGCTCTGTAACTTCCCCTTTCGAAGGCTTTTTATTTTTTATTTATTTATTTTTTGGTGTCTCTCTTAGGCTTCTCACTCTGGGTACTCATGGACTATTGCAGTTTGAGATTGACAATAAAATATGATAAAATTAAGGAATTACAAAGATTATAGTTGTATCTATATTAAAACCTGAAATTGGTTGTACAAAGGATAAATGCTGTAGGACTTTAGAGAGGAGTAGATAACTGGGAGCAAGTATAATTAAGGGAAAGCTTGATTCCGGATGTAAACTTGGACCTTCAATGATGCACAAGGGTTGGAGAATAGATGGTGCGGAAAGGGAAGGGCATTGCAGGTAAAGAAACTAAGAGGAATAAAGGCACAGAGATGGGGATGAGTGGAAGGGAAAATTCTCCAGGTGGAAAGGTGAGGTCATATTTGGGACCACCGAAAGTTGTTCCATTGTAACAGAGGGATGTGAAAACCAGGCAACAGACATTTTGATGTGGTAGGAAATAGGAGACCTTAAAAATTTTGCCCAGGGACATGACCTGATAAAAGGGATATTTCACAAATATTAGTACTGCTGTCTGTGCAGATAGAATGGGAAGTAGAGAGAATGGCATCAGGAAGGCTAGTAAGGAGGCTTATGTTCAGCTTTTTCAATAATGTGGTATGAGAGGCAATTAAAAGTTGGATGTAGGTTGTAGCAGTGAGAATGCAGAGGGAAGACGAGAAAGGTATAAAGACATTTCAAATGAAAAGCATCCATAAGATTTGATTGGGAAGATGAAGAAGCAGGTGGAGGATGGTTAACTCTTTTAAGTTTTTGATTCTTCGTCTCAGGACACGTTCTTGCATACATGGGGTTTGAATTACTGAGAGGTCCACAATGGAAGGATGTGCTATTGAAGGTACAGGATTGGAATTTGGATTCCAGAATATAGAGAAGACAGGACTGGACACAGTGATTGTGAGTAAAGTTGCTAAGAAATGATAAAGTCAAGAGAATGGATGGTGAGTTGTAAAGAGGAATAGAAAGAAAGACCTCCGTGTGTGTGTAAAAGAAAAAAGTAAGACCTGTATGTGAGTGTGTGTAAAAGAAAAAAAGTAAATTGTGAGTACTTACTATTATTTCCAATTCAAATAACAGTTGAGGGTTTTTATTTATGTCTTTGGTTCTATACTTTCTCTTATGCTAAAAATCTTGATAATGAATGACGTTGACATAATACCTTTTAAATTTCAATTTAAATTTACAAATCACAAGTGATATAGTAATTCTGAGTTCTGGCCCTGAGTTTCTTTAATTTGATACTTGGTTTTAATGATGTTTAGATAAAAAAGATGTATCACAAAGATATGAAGAACCAAAAAGAATCTTTAATGGCTACCCTTAATTAAACCATGATCCCTGTTTTTTAAAATTTTTTTATTATTAACAAATAATGTATTATTTGTTTCAGGGGTACAGGTCTATGATTCATCAGTCTTACACAATACACAGCACTCACAACACATACCCTCCCCAGTGTCCATCACCCCGCCACCCCCTCCCCCCTTCCCTTCCCTTCAGGAATC
Organism: Ailuropoda melanoleuca; assembly: GCF_002007445.2. NCBI lineage: Eukaryota > Metazoa > Chordata > Mammalia > Carnivora > Ursidae > Ailuropoda > Ailuropoda melanoleuca. The sequence continues at coordinate 37,628,958 of NC_048220.1, forward strand.
TTCAGTTTGTTTCCTGAGATTAAGAGTCTCTTATGGTTTGTCTCCCTCTCTGGTTTTGTCTTGTTTCATTTTTTCCTCTCTTCCTCTATGATCCTCTGCCTTGTTTCTTAAATTCCACATATCAGTGAGATCATACAATAATTATCTTTCTCTGACTGACTTATTTCACTTAGCACAATACCTTCTAGTTCCATCCACATTGCAAATGGCAAGATTTCAAATTTTTATGGCTGCATAATATTCCATCGTATATATATACCACATCTTCTTTATCCATTCATCTGTTGATGGACATCTGGGCTCTTTCCTTAATTTGGCTACTGTAGACATTGCTGCTATAAAGATTGGGTGCAGTTGCCCCTTTGGATCACTACACATTTGTATCTTTGGGGTAAATACCCAGTAGTGCAATTGCTGGGTTGCAGGGTAGTTCTATTTTCAACTTTTTTGAGGAAACTCCATACTGTTTTCCAGAGTGGCTGTACCAGCTTGCATTCCCACCAACAGTGTAGGAAGGTTCCCCTTTCTCCTCATCCTCGCCAACAACGATGATCCCTATTTTTCAGTTCTATCTACCAGTTACAAAGTTCTTTGTTGGAATTCTTTGTTGGGTGGGGAAGGGAAAGAGAAGGTTGAGTTAAGCTCTGTGGACTGCAGAGCTTTCCTCTCAAGACTCAGAAAAGCATCTTGGCGATGCAGACCAAGAAGAAAATAAACTCCTAGCTTTAAGAAAAAGAAAAAGAAAAATATAAATTTCTTTTAGATTTGCTTTCTTTACATGGAATTATTTATGGATAAAATTACTATGGAGAATAGACACATGATGACCATCTTGAGTAGGGAAATGACAGGAGGGAAGCAGATTGTAGGAAGAATGATCTGGCAACAGGTAATCTGTAGGTTAGGGAGAATGAAAAAGAAACAAGGAGTTTGCAATAGGTCAGAAAAAAGTTGTAAAACAAACATGGTAGCAGGAGAAGAAATGGTGAACATGGGAAATTTTGGCTGCGACAGAGTGATTTTGGTGACTGATAAATACTTGGAAAAGTTTGATCACATATGATCCTTCTTTTGTGTGTTTTATTTACCCTCATTGTTCTGGATAGCTGATTTTGATCTAGCCTACCTGACAATGAACTTTTCTGAGGCACACCCATGCCAAGGCGACCTTCAGGAATACTCATTCACAGATTCCAGTCTGGCTGTGGCAGAGCTACACTGAGACCATGAATATGTTAATTTCACAAATTATCATTTTTATTTCCAATGAATATGGTTTGAAGGACGATTTTTGCCAGATGTCCTATCAGTCTTACTCTAAATTCATCTATGTAACTTCCTCATGGAGTTCCTATTTAATAGTATTAATGTTCATTGGTTGAATGAGACTTTATGATAATGACACAAAACCCCCGAATCATCTGTTTGCATGATTACAAACAAAGCATCATGATTGTTGTCTAACAGAAGGAAGGGCAGCCTGTGCCTCCAGTTAACCAGCTGACCAGCAGAGCACAGTCTATAATGGTGGGGTATCTGTTTTCCTCTCAATAACTGATAGATTTTGAAATTTATCCTTGACTTCAAGGACTATCATCAGAGTTTAAATGTGAATTTATGCACCATTTCTGGTGATATTTGGGGGATACATGGTGGCAGATGTTGCATGAAAAACAGAATGCATTTTGAACTTCCCATGATTCTGCTCAGTTTTTCTAACTGCGTGACCCATTATCTATTTATTAGAGTGTTAAAAATACACGCATTTCCAAGTACATAGCTGAAAGCACAACACCTCTTAGCTCTACAGGTTTTTATTGCAGAGAGTAGGAGGACAGTGCCTCTTTTAAAAATACTTTGTTCTCTAAATTAATAATGACTTCATACTCATCTTTAAATAAATTACAGTTTCAGAATCACTAAAACCTAGATTGTTTGGAAGTCATTCTCATCTCTCTACCTGGCGTTCAACTCTTTAATGATTATGATTTGAATTCATTTTGGGTTCTGTTAGTTCAAATTCTGATAGTCAAGGAATTAGACTTAAGAATCAAGTATCCTGCATCCTAGATATATTTTCACTAGTGATTTACTCAGTAACCTTGAGATATCACTTGAGCTCATTCGCCATATGGAATCTCCCTTCCTCTGTCAAATTTGTTAATGAGAATCGTTTCCACAGAACTCCTAGGAGATTTACAGGATAAATGGAATTTGGATTGAAACGAGATATATTTTTGCTGATAAATGTCTCTGTGTTGGCCTTGAGTATGTATCAAATATCATTTGCATAGAATTGCAATGAGCTAGGTAGCCACATTTGTTCTCCTGGTTACTTTTCTGTATTTTAAAAAAAAGCATTTTTTTAAAAGCATTTCCTGTAAATGTTCCTAGCAGCCCTGTAAAATGAGATGTGGCTTTCTTTGAAATGAGGAAAAGAATAAACATATAGATTGCTCACAAGCTCTTAAAGAAGCCTGTGATCTACTCCTGACATAATTTCTTGTGGTTTTTATTCTTCCTGGGGTCAGAAATAAAAACTTTCAATTCATCCTGTCAGAAAATTTCTTGGGAACTGAGATTAGAGCAAATTTGCATCTCTTATCAGTGGGTCTTGTCATGTAGCTCTATGGTTCACTTAAGTTATCTGATGGCACTCTGTTATTTATGAGTGTGGTTTGGCTTGTAGTTGTGCAGTTTTATGGATTAGCTTTTTTTTTTTTTTTTTTGCCCGTTTTGAGATGACTTTTAACATACCTAGATGAAAAACTGGTGAGGATTGTTCCTCACTGTGTAGTCTTTTATTTTCTTTAATTAAATGAATTTAGAAACTGTATCCCCAATATCTGGTTGGGGAAAATTTAGAATACACTTACTAGGATAGAGAAACATCTCCAAATATAAACCATGTCTCCTAGGATTTAAATATCTATCTATGAATATTAATTGGCACACTTAAAACCATTGTCAAAGTCAAATCAAATCCAAGGGAGAAAAGCAAGAGCAGACTTTAGTAATACTGAATCTAAGGGAATAAAGGCCAGGGCAGTGGGCCAACAGGTTTGGCTCAGTGAGTTAAACTTTTTTTTTTGATAGAATAGCATTTATACTAGAATACACCCCATCAATCTTCCTTATACTATTATAGTTAATTATGAGGGTGCTTGGGTTTCACCTAGATGTGTTCCTTCTAGGGGCCCCTTCTTGTTGCAGTCTTCAAATATCTAAATGTCTGAATGTCTTAGTTTTTTTTTTTTTTTTTTTTTTTGAGAGACAGCCTGTGAGTGGGGTAGGGGAGGGGCAGAGAGAGCGGGAGAACAGGCTCCACACCTCATGACCCTGATATCATGACCTGAGCCGAAATCAAGAGTCCAATGCTTAACTGACTGAGATACCCAGGTGCCCTGAATGTCTTAAATTTTTATTATGGTTTGGTTGATAGCTTGGTTGTTCGGCTCACAAGTCTAAGTTTACCAACTTCATGAGTCCTTTCATTTTTCCATTCCTGCTTACTCAGTAAGCCACTTGTAATTCCTGGATAATAATCACTGGATACATTGAGTTAATAATCCATTCTTCCTCCTTATTTAGGCCTGTTTCAGATCTTCTTAAAACTGGTCTTATATATAATTACATTCAAAACAACCCTTGTATTCTAAAATGGATTCCATTTTTAACTGACAGTATTTCTAAAACATAGTATTTCACACTTTCTCTTTTTCTTGTGAATGGACTCAGACGCTAACATTTATTACTTTTTAAATATGTGTCAGGCACTGTAGTTGACACCAGAGATCTAACAAAATCATGGCATCTGATCTGAAAAAAATTTACAGTCAAGTATACCCTACTTTGCTTTCTATATCTCCAAGATGCCTACTAAAACATCAAGGCAATTTTTTATGTGCACAGCAGCTCAACAGAAGAAAGTTTTGTAGGAGACTCCAACATGTTCTAATTTTAGCTTACTTTGGCTTTATTCTCCAAAGACTTTATTTTGCAGGACATAGGAGGAATTAATGGGCTTGGTTAATAATTCCTGAACGTTCTCCTTTGAAGGGGCATGCTTTGCCCAAACAATCAGCTATATACCTAAAAGTCATAACTGGGGTTAGTCATAATTGTCAGGTCTGCACCCCTTATTCGCTGGCATAGTCACGGGCTCTTGAAACATTGCTCAGAAATGCTGGATGGTATCCATCAGATCAATTTTAGCAAGGAGAGCTATTGCTAAATGGGCTGTAGAGATCTCATAAAAATTAAAACGGGTAGAATGGTTCTTGGTCCTTTTAGAGTGGAGAAATAGTACTGATTCTAACACAAAGGACCCCAGGTAGACCACTATCATATGCAGGCAGTAAGTGTCAGGAGACAGCTACAACTTCTTGAGGAACCCTGATGTCACTTACTATTCTCCACAACTCCATTTGTGGGCTTTTCTAAGCAAGGTAAATCTTGAGTCCTGAGGTGCAGAAGGAGGACATCTTGAGAGCATGGCAGTGCTGGCCCCCATGTGTCAGCAGTCCACCCTCTACTACGCAGCACCCCACCTGGAATAACAGCATGAAGGAGAAGCTTCACAAAACTCTTGTATGTGTAACTTCCTCTCATTAAAAAAAAAAATTCTGGTATTCAGGAAGCACCAGAGAATTCCAATGTGTCTGACCTCCTCAGCTCAAAGGAAGCTTCCCCTTCTGCAGCTGGAGATAGCATAGGTTGTGTGACTTAACTAGGTTGAGAGAGAAGGAATTACCTATGCTGTTTCTTACCGCTGTGGTTTGAAAAGAGGGTGAATTGCACCCCACATATGATGCAACTAGATAGTCATGAAGCCTCAGATTGCCTCCAGATGATGTAGGAATTCTTTATACTCAGCAATTTACAATTAAGATTTTGTCTTTCCTCTTCCTTTGTCTTCAAAATTTACCTCCATTGTTCTAAGTAACTGCTCCCAGCTAGGTCCACTCCATGGGTGGGCTTTTCCGAGTTCCAGTCATGGTGCCTGTTTTCAGGGAAACCCAATCTTCGATGCCAGGCCAGCTTTGTGGGGGGGGGGGCGCGGGGTACCCCGGTCCTGGCAGGGAGCAGCAGTAGGAGATGAGAATTTCACAGTGCACTTTCTTGTGTATTTTTAGAATTTCTTTGGTTTTCTAGGCCAGAGTAGGGCTGTCCCATATCAGTCTTTACTCCTTCCTGTGCTAATTAGTGTTGAGTTCTCCCTATCAGAGAAAGCTGACTTTGCACTTTCTTCCATAGTATATCATCACTGTTGCCAGTTTTCTCCAGCTGATTTTTTTTCAGCTCAGTAATTAGTTATTTGTGTTTGCAGAGAATGGTTCGGGATGTTGAGATCAGAGAGATGGCCTTTGTCCATCTTCTGGGAAGAATGTCTTCTTGCTGGTTCAAAGACAAGGAGGAAAGAAAATTGAGAAATTTTGACCTTGGTTTCACAGAATTCAGACTTACCATGGCTGCATCACTTATTTCTCTAAATAATAAAACCACCTCAGCATCCCCTTCATACTTCTTTTATAAGTTTCTTGCGTTGCTTATAAAATACGAAATCCTGTAAATGTACAGATGATGTTATACTTGGGAAATAAATGGATGTTCTGATGTATTCCACTGGAGTGTACTTTACCACGCTGCTCACTTCTGGAGTAGGTTAAAATACTCAAAACAGTCCTAGGTGGATTGTGTTATCAATTTTTCATTTATTGAAAATACTGCATTTGAATGTCATGCATTTTCCAAACTAATTATTTGCTACACCCTATGTTGCCAATGTGAGGAATTTAGCCTGGGCTAAACTTTTTTTTTTTAAAGATTATTTATTTATTCATTTATTCGACAGAGACAGAGACAGGCAGCGAGAGAGGGAACACAAGCAGGGGGAGTGGGAGAGGAAGAAGCAGGCTCAGCAGAGGAGCCTGATGTGGGGCTCGATCCCATAACACCGGGATCACGCCCTGAGCCGAAGGCAGACGCTTAACCGCTGTGCCACCCAGGCGCCCCAAGCCTGGGCTAAACTTTTAACTTCACTTCATTTGCTCTTCTTTTTTTTTTTTTTTTAAGATTTTATTTATTCATTTGACAGAGAGAGAGACAGACAGCAAGAGAGGGAACACAAGCAGGGGGAGTGGGAGAGGAAGAAGCAGGCTCATAGCAGAGGAGGCCTGATGTGGGGCTCGATCCCAGAACGCTGGGATCACGCCCTGAGCCGAAGGCAGACGCTTAATGACTGAGCCACCCAGTCACCCTTTCATTTGATCTTTCACAAAGTAGAGATGATTTTGTTGATGGTTAAATGAAGTAAGGCTAGCCCAGTATCTGGACATAAAATTAAAAAAAATAAAGTTAGGGGTAGAACGAAAGACTAAGGACTACAGAAGCTGAGAGGTGGAGAGATGGGCATGGGGTGAGCCTTTGCAGAAGAGAAGCCTCTTTGCAGGACACTGGAACTCAGATGGGTCATGTCCAGAGGGAGAATTGAATGTTGGCAGAATAAGACTCAGAGTCAGTTTAGTTTGGCTAAAGGATATTGAGGAATAAGCACTGAAAAGGGAAGCACAAGCCAGACTGTGGAGGGCTTTAGATGACAAACTAAGAAATATGAACTTTAATTCAGAGATGGTATTTGGTAAAATTGCCATCAAGAGCTGAGTTAGATTGTCTTCCCCTCAGGGGCCAAAATGACCCCAAAAGCAGTTCATCTCGGCATGCGGGGGTTATCTGACACAAATCTCACCCACAGAGAATCTGGTCTTCTCTCATCTCTTGCTCTGGGGAGGTGGGCTAGGAGCAGATACATTTCTTTCTGTCATAACCTAAGGGTGAGTTTTCACTGTGGAATGACCCTGAGCTGGAGGAGTAGTCTACACCATTTTCACGAGGTCCCCTTAAACACTCAGCCATGTGAGTTGCTGCACGAAGCACATCAGCAAGCATGGTTTGCAGAAGTGTTAGGTCGCTGCTGTGATCCCCACGAAACCCTCCTCCATGACCACACACACGGTCACTGCCTTTTAGTGAGAACGTAGACACTATGAGCGGGCTTTGTGCTATGATTTGCACTGATGGAACATAACAGCAGATTAGGTTAGCAGCTTTATAGGAAGAAGATAAAAATCTAGACACAGGCTCTTACTAAAAAACCATAAAGCCCAATGGTTTTGGCTTAGATTGATTTAAGGCTATAGAACCCACTTTGTCTCCATTTCATAAGAGCATGAATTTCTTTTTGATCCTTCGTGGTGAACATATGCTCTCTCCTTAAAATCAAGGTGACTGTAGCTGCAATGGGAGTAAAGTTTATTGTTCCAGAGAAGTTTGGGAGATCATAACATAACTTTCCATGAACTCACCTGTATTTCTAATTTATAGACAGGGCATATTAGATGGTATTGTCAGTCTCCCAGTTACAAGACAGTTATTCAGGCTTTCACAGCCTGGTTAGCTATAGCTTTAGATGATTTTGCAGCCATCAAGCATTCTATTTTGAGGACTTATTTCCCTTTCTGTCACAGTTGGTGAACTTCTCATCAGTGTCAAGATTTGCTAGTGCCAGCCCCTGATGGATAGGATGATGACTTTATGATGGCTTCCAGGTCCTCTAGGATATAGCAGACTTTTATCAGATGTAGTTGTTAGGCTGAAGAGCTATAGAATAATAAATATATTTGACATTCAACAAATAGTTGTGAGTAACTATTTTGAGCCAGACATTCAAGTCCTGAGCCATAAAATAATGGACTTATGAAATTTGGATTCCTTTTTAAAGTCAAACATCTGTATAGAAATATCTTTTAAATAGAATAATAGATTTGGGGGGGCGCCTGGGTGGCATAGTCTGTTTAGGGGCTGACTCTTGATTTCCACTCCGGTCATGATCTCAGGGTTCTGGGATCCAGCCCTATGTCAGGCTCTGTGCTCAGTGTTCAGTGTTCAGCAGGGAGTCTGCTTTAGAATTCTCCCTCTCTCTGCCCCTCCCCCAGCCCTCTCTCTTGCTCTCTAAAATAAATAAATAAATAAATATTAATAAAAATAGAATAGTAGATTAGGAAGACATTTAAATCTTCCTGAGATGTCATTCATCATTCTTCATGGTCCCACTCACCTCACCATCCAATCTTGTACAACCAAGCCTGAGACTTCTCTCCCTATTTCTTAGACATCTGGACTTCTTTCAATTCCTTGGAGATACCAAGCAATCTCCTCCCTCAGATCTTGCACATACAATTTTTTCTTTCCTAGAATGCTCTTTACCTCAGCTGTTCTTTCCCTCAGCTTGCCCCTATCTTGCATTCAGGTCTCTGCTTAATTGCGACTATTTTAGGGAAGCACTCCTTGATCTCCCATGACTCAAATCTCTTTGATTCACATTCCCAGATCTCTATTTTATGTTTTATGTATTTTTTCTCTTTCAGAAACTTATCCACCTAAATAATTTTTTACGTCTATAGTGGTCTGCATTAGACCGCTATTTCCGTGTGAGGAAGTGTTTGGCTCACTGTCAACGGTTCTAGCACTTAGCCCATTTCCACGAGATATTTGATAATCGACTGGGAGATCATTTTGTTTAAACCTTCCTTCATACCAGAACTCTCAAGCACAGAGATGATAAACGGCTTGCCCAAGGAACATAGTTAGGAGCTGAGTCAATATTAAATATTGACAATTATAAAAATCAGGACATTAAACATTAATACATTATTATATAATCTGCAGTCCTTCTTCAGGTTTTGCCACTTATCCCAAGAGTGTTTTCTTCTAGTGAAAGAAAATCCAGGGTCACATGTTGCATTTAGCTGTCACATCTCTTAGCATCTTTTAATCTGGAACAGTTTTTTAGTTTTCTAAAAAGTATAGGCCAAGTATATAGCAGACTGTCCTTTAATTTGGACTTGCTGGTGTTTCTTCCTGATTAGTTTGAGCTTATGCACTTTTGGCAGGAGCCCTATGGAAGTGATGTCTTGTACTCGGTGTACCTGTCAAGAGGTGTGTGTTGTTGATTTGTTCCATTACGGGTAACATTAACTCTGATAACTTAAAGTCCTGTCTGCCAGGCTTCTCTGCTATAAAGCTATGAGTTTCCCTTTTGTAATTAACAAATATCTGTGGGGAGGAACTTTGAAGCTGTAAATATCCTGTTACTCATCAAAATTTCACTGTGAGTTTTAGCATTCACTGGAGATTTGGGCCTGAATTAATTATTATTATGGTTGCTAAATGGTGATTTTTCTAATTTTATAATTTCCTCTGTATTTATTAGCTGCTTTTCTATTCTAAAGATTTATTTTTTCCCATTAGTTTGTTTATAGCAGATGATCTCATGGATTATTGTTTTATTCAATGGGTTTTAATACTACTATTTATTTTGATGTCCCAATTATCTCATCTTTGGCAAGTAGGAGTCTTTCAGATTAACTCCTGTATCCTTCTGGCATGTCCTTGTGTTTCTTTTGGTTCTTTATTTTCTGGAGCAACAAGATGTTTCCGGCTCATTTTGTCATCTTTCTGCCTCAGTCCTAAAGAGATGTACTCATTTCTACCAGAGCATAATCATTTCTAGATCCTTTCACACATTTATTTCTATTTTTATGTCCTCTCTCTCTCTTCCCCCCTTTCTCTTCTTCCTCTCTCCTCTCTCTCTCTCTCCTATTTATATATAAAACACATGAGTTTACACTAACACCTCCATCTCCAGTCTAATACCACAGAGTCCATTCTCCCTTTCTTCTTTTTTTTTAGCTTCATCCCTTTCAGTATCTCTAAGTTCCCTTTCCAACAGCTGGAAACCTGCCTCCCATTATCCACAATATAATAACTTATTTGCCAGTCCTAGAATATGAAGAAAATAATTTCAGAATTGCTAAGCCATGCCTCTGCAAAAAGGAAGCCTACTAACTGGAGTTCAATATTTGTTTAACACTCTTTTGTTCTTGGGACGCCTGGTGGTTCAGTCGGTTAAGCGTCTGTCTTTGGCTCAGGTCATGATCCCAGGGTCCTAGGATCGAGTCCTGCATCGGGCTCCCTGCTCAATGGGGAGCCTGCTTCTCCCTCTCCTCCCCACTCGTGCTCTCTGTTGCTCTGTCTCATTCTCTCTCTCAAATAAATAAAATCTTTTAAACAATAAAAAATAAAACTCTTCTGTTCTTTAGTCTGAGGGCATTTTGTCTAAATCCTGTATGGAAACATTACTTAGGTTAGTTCTCTCCTCAACTCATTTGGTGTGGCTAGGTTATTGTTTTGAAATACGGTTTGTTTTTGTTTATACTCCATTTCAGAGGTTTTTTTCTTTATCCTTTCTGATTTTCTTCTGTTTTTTATTCTTTTTCCTTCTTTGAGTATGTAAAACACTAATGTTGTTCCAAAAGTCAGAACTGTACAAAAAGGTATACACAGAGAAGGGTCATTGCCCACCCCCGACTTCCTTCCCTGCTTGCCAGTCCTCAGCCATCTTGTTTAGGTAACCAGCCACATTCATGTTAGGTTTATCCTCCCTCGGTTGTTCCTTGAACGTGTGATCAGATACCATATTTGCTTATATTTCTTAATGGAAAGGGAGCTTTTTTTTGCACTCCACCTCACTTGATAGAGCTCTGCTCCATTCCTTTGCAGGGTACTTAGGATTCTACCGTGTAGATACACCACAGCTTATTCAACAGACCATGTTTTTTTGGGCATGTTGCTTCTAGTGTTCTGCACTGACCAACAATGCAAGCAATATCCTTGTGTACCAGTATTTTCAAGTTGTTGGAGGTATATCTGCACAATGAATTACTTAAAAGTGGGACATCTGTATCCTAAAGGGATATATATGTAGTTTTATTAGATATGGCCCAGTGTCCCTATCTAAGGGTAGTAGCAATTTGCATTCTAACCAGCAATACAAGAGAGGGCTCATTTCTCTGCAGTTTTGCCAAGAGTGTGTTACTATACTTTTTAAGTTTTTGCCAATCAAATAAGTGAGAAATTGTATCTCTGTGTAGCTTTAATTTGCATTTATCTTCTCATGAGTGACCTTGGACAAACTTTTCTATGTTTAAGAGTAAATTGTTTGCTTGTCCTTGGTGAGTAGCTAAAGAGACACAGCATCAGACTTCTAGAAAAAGATCCAACAGCTAACTCTACTACCATGGTTCTCGAAGTCCAACAGCAGTGGCAGAAGCTGGGAACATGTTAGAAATGCAAACTTGGGGCACCTTTGTGGCTCAGTTGGTTAAGTATCCAACTCTTGATATCCACTCAGGTCATGATCTCAGGGTCCTGGGATCAAGCCCTGCTTCGGGCTCCATGCTCATCAGGGAATCTGTTTGAGATTCTAACTCCCTCCCTCTCACTCTGCCCCTCCCCACCTCTTGTGCTTTCTCTCTCTCTTTAAAATAAGTCTTAAAAAAAGAAAGAAAGGAAGAAAGAAATAAATCTCAGATTATTCCAGGATGTACATTCTTTTCTCATAGAGAGATAGCGTATCCTAACTTGAGTTCACAAATACCTACAGATCAAAACCTCCTAAAAGTTAAGGGCTCACAGAATCACAGTTCCAGGAAAGACTTTCTTGGTTGAAAAATTTCCCCTAGTCAAAGCCAGAGGCTAAAAAAAAAAAGGGGGAATCTGGTTATTTAAGAAGAAGGGAGTTGGCAGAACTAATAGATTGTCATGGTGTAGACAGAAGGGGTGGATTCTTGTCTCTGGTGAAATTAGAGAGTAGTAAGGAAATAGGGCAGGAACTGAGCCCGAAGGCTTAGTTTAAGGAGTTATGATGAAGAATCAAGTAGGAAGCCACAAATGAGAGAGCCTGTGGGCCACCGAGAGGCTCACTCAGGATATATGGAAACTTGACCTTGGGCAGAAGAATAATTCTAAACCCATAAACGCTCAGAATTGCCAGATGTTGTTCTTGTGGGCTTCATGGTGGGGCTGAATCTGAAGATTGTAGGTGTTACAGGCCCAAACCCTCTGTGATAGAAAAATGTTACTTATTTTTACCCTTAGGCAGAGACATCAAAAAAATAAATAAATAAAAAGGAAAAGAAAAATAAAGAGTAAAACCTGAGATGGAGCATGAACAGGATGAGAAATTGGCATGGGGGAGTTGGGGGGGGTGGCGGTAGTTGTGTTTCTGTATTTGGGCGAGGTCGGCTTCCTCTGAGCTGGTTCAGCAGAAGAATGCCTTCCTCATGCCCCAACTATCAAGTTTTCAAGAGTAAGTAAATACTGTAGACAAAATCATGTTGTTTTAAATTTGAACTCCTTTTTCTTACATTTTTGCCATTTTCTTCAGCTGGGGCCAATGAAATAACAAAGCTTTCTATTAAGTAAAGAGCTAGCTTGAAGTTTAGATACTGGTTTTTGTTCTTATATCCATATAAATGACTGTCACATTTGAAGACATAAAATTAAACATTGCTTTGGCTTTTTTTTCTTCTTTTGTGACTTTTAATTTTGATATAATCTACATTTTGAGCCATTATCTCTCTCTCTGTACACACATACAGAAACGCACTATATATGTAACTTATAATATTAATATATATTTTTTGAGAGTAAGTGGAAAACATCTTTTCCTTTTACTCTTAAATGTGTGTGTGGAGGGTGGCGGGAGCACCTGGGTGGCTCAGTTGGTTGAGTGTCTGCCTTCGGCTGGGGTCATGATCCCAGGGTCCTGGGATCAAGCCCTGAGTCGGGCTCCCTGCTCAGCGGAGAGCCTGTTCCTCCCTTTGCCTGCCACTTTGCCTACTTGTGCTCTCTCTCTCTCCGTCAAATAAATAAATAAAATCTTTACAAAAAAAAAAAAGTGTGTGTGTGTGTTTCCCCGGAACAAGGGTATTCTTTTATGTAACCACAACAGAGCTAGTGATAACGGGAAATTTAGTACTGATATAATGCTATTATCCGCATTCCACATTCAAATGTTATCAATTTGTCCCAGTAATATCCATTATTGCTGTTCTTTTCCTGGTTCCGGATCCAATCCAGCATTGAGTATTGCATTTAGTTCTCGTTCTATTTAGTCTCCTTTTACCTAAAACACATCTGTCTGATGTTTGCTCATCCTGGCAATGCATTTTTGGCAGGAATATCAGCAAAAGGATGTTCTGTCCTTTTCAGTATATCATTTCAAGAGTCACATAATGTCCATGTGTCCCAATATTGGTGAGTTTAGCTTTGATTGTTTGATTGAAGTAAAATATCTTCCCGTTTTTTCTTTGTCAAGTTACTGTTTCTCTCTTTGCAATTAACAAGTAATTTGTGGAAATATTTGAGACTAGAAATACCCTTTCTTATTAAACTTTCACTTACTAATTCTACTATTCATTAATGGCTTTCTAGCTTCATCATATCTTCTGTATTTATTACTTGATATTATATGGTAAGGAAGAATTTTCTCTTCCCTTTACGTATTTGTTGACTCATTTGTTTATTTCGGTATACCCTCAGGAGCTTTGTTTCACTCAAGTAGTTACAATTCATTACCAACAACATTATTCTTTGATGCTCAGATTGGTCCAGACTATTTCAGACTGGGTCTTGTGTGCTTCCGACACGTCGCCATCATTTCTTGAGAGCTCCTCACTTCCTAGTGCAGCCTGGAGCTCAGGGCGCATCCTGTACTTTTGCTGCCTCAGCCCTGAAGTCAGTCCTTTGTCCTAGGAGCTTTGGCTTTTCTTTTGATTTAATTCGATCAAATGTATGCTGTTGCGTGGTTTTCCAATGATCTTCTCACTAGCCCCCAACACAAGTCTGTATCCCACACTCGTCAGCCTCCTCCCTGCTCCTGCGTGTACCCAGCACTAACTTCCTTCCACCTTGTTCAAACTCACTCTGTTCCTTCTGCTGTCCACCGCAGTCTGGTTCCTTTCTCCTGTCCGAGAAGGATGCGTGTTAAGAGGAGCTGCTGTGACATGTGTAACTCATTCATCCCCAGGCTTGATTCCACTAAATTGTCTGGCTAGACAAGTGCTTTGCTCCTTAAAGAATTCGTACACATTTCCAGAAGCTGCTCAATTGGGAAAAAAAAAAAGTTGAACACTTTAACAAGACTTTTTTAAAAAAGATTTTTAGTGAAATGTTATAGGAATATCTTCAGTCCTTTGCGACAATATTTGACATATTCTTGAGCTCCCCCTGCAAAAAGTTTCCTGCAAAACCCCAGCCCACATTCATTTCTCCCCTCTTTGAACTCCTACTACACTTGGAGTCTGAACCACACAATTTAGCTTTTGTTTATGCGCCTGCTTTTTCTCTGATTGCTTCAAGTTTTCCATAATGGTTATTAACTCCTTCAGGGGAAAGACTGTTTTATATGTGTACGTACATATGATTTCTCCCACAGCATCTGGGCTCACTCCCCCCACAAATACACACACAGTTCTTAGCCCTATGCCACACATATATAGGTACTTTAAGAAATGGTTGTTGAAGAAATTAACTCTGATCATAGAATTTACACAGCCACTTAGAAGAAATGAGACTAGAACTTGGGTACCGTGAGTTACACACCTATGTTTTCTTGATTCTAACGTCTTATTCCACAGACTTCTCCAAAGTTTGCCGTCTGTTTAGTAGACTATATTGCACCTGAATATCACCATCTTGTAACAGTGCATGTTTTATCCCTTTTCGAAAAAAATGAGAATAAAAGTTCCACAGAAGTGGGAGATGGGGAATAGCATGGATCTTTGACATCCACAGATAATCTCTAAGCCCAAGTAAGGCACCCTGTGCAAAAAAGTAGGTCTGATTATTCATTTCCTTTCTTCTAGCTGATTTCCACCTAGCAGTTGAAGTCAGTATGTTATCCTGATGGTAGAAAAAGGGATCCGTATGTCTGCATGTCCATTGTTTAGTTCATCACTAGCTCTATTTTCTATTTATATTTTTCCCATTAAATCTATTCCATTAGATATTCATTTTAATTTTTAGAAAATTTAGAAATATTACATTTTAAATGCTGGTACCAAATAAAAAGCCATATTGAATTCTTATTTGAGAACATTTGTGTAATCTACTCTTTTGATATTTTATTCATTAATTCATTAAGCACTTTAATATATGCCATGGACTATGCTAGGCTCTGAGGAAGTGACCTGTAAAGTGAGGCCTGCGGGATGAGCAGAAGCTGCCAGGTTGCACATGGGAGGAAGGGAGTGGGAGCAGAGGAGATCCCGCAGCAGGTCTCTGGGGTGTGAAAGAGCTTTGAGAAAATGTCCAGAGTGTAGTGGGCATGAGGACTGGTTTGGGAGGAGGTTGAAGATGTAGGCAGGCGCTCCATCGTAAGGGGCTTGTAGGGCCCGTACGAGTTTAGGTCTTATGCCAAATTCAAGGCTTTCTAGTAAAGTAGAAGCAGCTCAACAGCTTGTGGCAAACCACTTCATGTTTCTTAATAGGTCTTCTCAGCCTTCTAAAGTGCTTTAATAATTGATGTTCACAAAAACATCTTTCATGAAGAAAAGTTTGTATTCTGTGTCATGTAATCTTTTTTTTTAATTTTTATTTATTTATTCATTTGACAGAGAGAGACAGCCAGTGAGAGAGGGAACACAAGCAGGGGGAGTGGGAGAGGAAGAAGCAGGCTCCTTGCTGGGGCTGGATTCAGGGCTGGATGCGGGGCTGGATGCGGGGCTGGATGCGGGGCTCCATCCCACGACCCTGGGATCATGACCTGAGCTGAAGGCAGATGCTTAATGACTGAGCCACCCAGGTGCCCCCTGTGTCATGTAATCTTATTAGGAAGGCAGGGAAGTTGTATTATATGTTGTTGAAAGTTTTTTTTTTAATCAGAAAGAGTTAAAAGTGTGTTGGAAGTTAAAGGGGTAGCCTGTAGTTCTCCAGAAAATTTCTTTTTTTAATAAACGCTCTGTGTTCATCCTGGTTGCATGCTGACGTGTAGCCTTTTAACTTAATGCATGATATTCATCATCACATATGCAAAAAGCTTTAAAGTCTGTATAGGGCAGTTGTTTTTCATTTCGTATTTATTACGCAAAGGAAATTTGATACTGTGTTGTTCCAGTCTAAGACCCATTCTTCACTCTGCCCTCAAATTTTACGTGTTTAATTTTTCTAAGAGATGTTAAAATTATATTTTCAAGAACTTACGTGTATTTTGTAACATTCTGCATGTTTTCAGGAGATGCATACTTCTTTACATAAATGATGCCTAACATCTGTCACAAACAAAATAAACTTAAAACTTTAGTGATGCATATAGTGTCACAGTTACTGTATGCTATGATTCTTTTCCAAAGAAAATATAACAATAAGATATATATTTGGTGTATTAATTGGGGAAATAATTATTATTTGGGGAGAGAAGTAGGGAGGGAGAATGACAGAGGATGGATGATATTAAAAGCCACAAGAGACAGAGAAGAGATACTTACTCTTTAGGAAGTAAGGCATGGAACAAATTACCCAAGTCAGTGATTTCAAATAGAGTGTAGAATCTTACTATGACTCAGGAGAATGACAAGATAGATCTTTCGGTTTCAACGGAAATTTAAGAAGGAAATAGATTTATGAAAAGATGAGAGGGTACTTTACATTATCACAAAGTAAACTGGATAACTGGATTCAGAGGCATCCCACAACATATTCCAAACCACTTGACAAAGCTTCTACTGTCTCCACCAAATGGTAAGTGCTGCAACTTACCTAGGCGGTGCTCAATCTCATTGTCATTGTCCTGGTTCCCTCTTCTGTGTGTCTCTGGCTCTCAATTAAATGTCCAGGGGGAATTCTTGGAGCTTTCTGCAGTAGAAGGCAGGCCCTCCCCTTTCAAAGACTTTCAGTGGAGAATTTCCTAAGCACAAGAATATGTAGTGGCCAAAAAATATGACAAATTTTTACACAGTTCACCCCTTTGGATATCCTTTGAACATATTTTCATTTACAAACATTGGTTCCGGGCTCTCATTCTAAAAATGACCCTTGACAACCACGGCATGGTTTCTTCCTCCCCAAAATGAGGAAAGCCAGAACCTCATCCATTGATGCATGCAGCACCTAGTTCAGGACCTCTGGGAAATGCCCACCCTTCCACTGGTTCTGTCAGTATCTTGTGTCCAAATTCTATAACCTATGGACTAAATTGAAAAGTTATTATCAACATTCTCTGTATAAAATTGTGAAAGAATAGAAAATTTAATTGAAATGTATTAATGTAAGTCTGATATATTAAGGAAAAGAGCATAATTACATACATGTGATCCTAGGTCAAAGATAGGATTTCTTTTTTCTACAACTGATTAAATATTTTTTTGACTTCACTCAGGAACTTTGATTCCTTAAGGCTCTAACCCCTGGTGGTCGTGCCTATTTGGGGTTGCTGGGGCTGTCTATCATTTAAAAATATATGAGTAAGTATTAAAAGGCCTCTTTAGTTTCCATCCTCATTCTTTCAACATCCCCATTGTGTTATAGTCACCCTATTTCCCCTAGACAGTCAGGATCAACCGAAAATGTAAACTTTTCTCATTTTTACTAATCATCCCAATAACAGGGGATGCCCCAAATATACAAGTGGTTTTCTCAACTTCTAATTTAATAGAATCACATTTGTGTCTCATAGAGTTAGTATTCCTCCTGTGGGTACCAAAGCCTTCATTAGCAGAGCTTAAAGTAGCAGGAGTGGTGACCACATATTGTGTTTTCTGTTTGTTTCACAAGTGTGTGTCATGTCCCGTCTTGAGGCTAGAGGCTGCATCTCATATTGCTGTGTTCTGAAGGGCTTGGGGTGAAGTGTGATACGATCTCAGAATTAGGCTATACTGCTTAAGAGGCTTAGCACTTTTGAGAATGGGAGATTGGAGAGCCTGATCAAATATAAAGGTGATTGCTACAGTAGGAAGCCAGTCGTTCAGTGTACTGTGCTCAAGGGTTGTCTTTGACTTGGGCTTGGTTATAGCAACTTTTCATTTCTGTTATGTAAGGATGTTCAGTCTCCTGGCTGGAATTTACATCAGACAGAGCACTATGGCATGTTCTAACGTGATAAGTCCATTTATAGCCTCAATCTGTAAAGTAGCTAGAGGTACAATGAACAAGGTCCAGCCCTCCAGAGAAATGGTCAGGCAAGAGCTAGGCTGTGTGTCAGAGCCCTGTCATGTAACCTATAGTTTGTGGCAGGGCCACAGGGCCAGGAGGATGTTAGAGTGTCGTGCGTAAAAACTGATGAGTGCAGTAATGCCACAATGGGTTGGAATAGTTGGTCTATAGATAACCTAGAGCTTTTCTTAGCAACTCAAGTGTGAAATGCATGGTAGAGAAAGACCAATTCTTGACCATATGTGCTGGTGGACTAAAATTGTTGGTGAACTCCATACTGTGGTTTGAATGTTGATTGACTCAGGAAGTTGGTGGGGCTGAGTGACAGATTTGGAACATCAGCGGTTTCAGTGAAAGGGGCAGAGGGAGCAGGAGCTGAAAACAGGAATGGTGTTTGTAACCAAATGTGAAGCCGAGTAGAACCTGGTAGGATGATCCAAGCTTGCTCATGTTTCAGATGTGATAGTCTAAGTCTTCGTACCATTTTTGGAGAAAACCACAGAGTGGTCTCGGAGAAATGTCAAGACTCAGTACCCGGCTGAAAAGAAACACTACGTAAAATATCACAAATAACAAACATAAAAAATAAAAAGAAACGAAAAAAAAAAAGTAGGCCTGGAGATCTGAGAACCCTTTCAGTTGGGGAAGTGACAAGGACATCCAAAAAAAGCTATCGTAGTCATGACTACATTTGAAGCCAGAGTTGCACAATTACTTCAGGATGATATAACCAGAAGAGTCCACTGTCTTTGAGATACACCACATGACATGTTATATTTGTTTCAAAGGTTTGCTACTAATGGAAGAATTTTACAGTCAAAATTACAAGTACTGAGCACATTACAAAACTCCTGAGTTGATTTACTTGTGACAGCACATTGTCCCATGGGTCAGCAGAAGGAAGAGTGTCAGTATAGATATGAGTCTGATACTGCAGGCTCAGACCAGGAAACCACAAGCTGACCAAGAATACTGACCTCTCAAGCATTAATTCACAGCCCCAGAAATTACACAGAGGACTACTTCTTTCTAATCTTTAAAGTCTAGGTTTAGAAATGAATGCCTGTGATATTATGCTGCAGCCCATAACACTATTTTTGTTTTTGGTCGAGAGTGGCTTTGACCCACTTCTGACTAAACAAATATAATTTTCAATCCATTACATTTCATTTGGTGGAGAATTTAGCTTAAAATGTAAGAGCAACTTATTAGTCAAGCAGAGAATGATAATTATCATATGGTTTCACTTATTTGTGGAACATAAGGAATAGCAGGGAGATCATTAGGAGAAGGAAGGGAAAAATGAAGGGGGAAAACAGAGGGGGAGACAAACCATGAAAGACTATGGACTCTGGGAAACAAACTGAGGGTTTCGGAGGGGAGGGGGTTGGGGGGATGGGCTAGCTTGGTGATGGGTATACAGGAGGGCACATATTGCATGAAGCACTGGGTGTTATATGCAAATGGTGCATCATGGAACACTACATCAAAGGCGAATGAGGTACTGTATGGTGACTAACATAGCATAATAATAAAAAAAATAAAATGTACGAGTGAAAAGAGCAGGAGTGAGAGGTAGGCTAGAATTTTACAACTTAATATCATGTGAACACTGTCAACTTATTTTTTCTGCTAGCTTAATTTTAACCAATATAAAGCTACTGAAATAAAAATAAAATTGTCCAGAACTGTGAATATTAGAATGAGAGCGAGGGCTCAGCACTGTTGATTTCTCTTTCTTTGAAGAATAGCTTTGCTGAAAAAATGAAGTTAGTATGTCAGAAACTCAGATTTAAGGGGGAAAAAAGACCAACAGTTTCATTCAGCACTTTTTTCCCTTTCTCGAAGCATGTAAATCAAATATAACACATATCACTTTGAAATGCCAACCATTAATCATAATCAGTTTTAGTTAGGAAAGCACACTGTACTCTTCTCTTCTATCTACCATGCAACTCTTAGAAGTACTCACCAAATTCTTGGTGACTTTGACTTCTTTCTTATTGCAGTAGGACATAACTAAGTTTGAAGGATTTGCTACACTGGAACACTTTCTAGTCTAGACAGAGGTCAGCGGTTGTCTCAAAATTTAGTTCCAAATAAAATTGTATTCTGACTTTGTGTGTGTGTATATATATATACTTATATATGTATCTCTATATATATCTCCATGTATATATATATATATGTATATATATATATGGAGAGTGAGAGAGAGAAAGGAGATGAATATTACTCAACCATAAAAAAGAATGAAAGAATGAAATCTTGACGTTTGTAAAAACATATATGGAGCTGGAGAGTGTTACGCCAAGCGAAATAAGTCAGAGAAAGACAAATACCATATAACTTCACTCATGTGGAATTTAAGAAACAAAATGAGCAAAGGGGAAAAAAAAAGAGGGGGGGGGACAAACCAAGAAATAGACTCAACTCTAGAGAACAAACTGATGGTTATCCCAAGGGAGGTTGGTTGGGAGATGGGTTAAACAGGTGATGGGGATTAAGGAGTGTACATGTTGTGATGAGCACCGGGTGTTATATGGAAGTGCTGAATCACTAAATTGTACACCTGAAACTAGTATTACACTGTATGTTAATTTAAATATAAATAAAAACTTAAAAAAATGATTAGTTTAAAATAAATGAAGTAAAATAATGAATAGCATAAAAAAATTAAATGAGAAAGCAAACAGTTGATTAGGCAATTCCTCTAGATCCATACTTTTGGAAAAACACATAATGGAAACCAAGAGCTCTATATCTAATAGGAAAACAAACTCTTAGAAAAATACTGCAGCGTTTCCTTTACAAGGCGCTTCCTCATTAACACATGTGCCATATGAAGCAGGTGGTGGGGCTAGAGCATAGTGAGAGCAGGGGCAGTAAGGACAGAGGAGGGAGGCGGCGTGCACATAGAGTAGATGCTTTTCAGTATTGAAAACCAATTGGGCTTTTATTCTAGGGGAGAGGAAAAGCCAACAGAGGATTAGAACAGAGGAAACAGAATGTGCAAAGGCATCGAAGAGAGAGAATGAAATATGTGGGAATTCCAAGTAGTTCCTCACTTGTCTGTAGTCTCAAATTCTTTAGAGTATCAGGTAAGACAGAGCAGAAAGCGCCTATTAACTAAGAAATCCTGGGTGTGCTTAACTATTCCCTTAGACTAGAGAGAGGGGGAGGAGCGGTCAGATGGTTTGCAGAGCCTGGGGTCTGTAGAGGCTGTGTGGGGACTGCCTGGACCAGCAGAGGAGGAGGACTGGGTTGGGGCTTCTGTACTCACCGTCCCCTCTTTCAACCAGGGAAGTTGTGCTTGTGTTCATTTTTTGTCTTAGGGTTCCCATGTTAGATTTCGTTTGAAAAGTAGTGTTCTGCTACTTTTAAAAAATAAAAGTAAGTGTGAAGGAAGCAAATGAAGATCCCTGTACGAGACAGCGGAGAAAGGTGAGATGGAGCAGCCCTGGAGGAGGATTTGGAGACATGCTCGGAAATTGTTGCTGTTAAGGTGGAACCAGGATAAGCTTGCATCTGTTTACGTTGAGAAACAAGAACTGTTAGAATATGAGAGTTTGATACAAAGGGGGATGGGACATGATGGGATGAGGACTGAGGTCCTAGTGCAGACAGGAAGGGGTTGAATCTGAAGCTGATGTGAGTAGATTTGCATTCTCTTGACTTTGTAAATTCTAAGGGTAAAATTTAAGGATTGCCTTTAACTTTTTTTTTCTCTCTTAGGCTTTAAATAAACATTTAAATAAACACATTTCTTAAGAAAGCTAATTTTCTTTTTTTTTTAAAGATTTTATTTATTTATTTATTTGACAGAGAGAGACAGTCAGTGAGAGAGGGAACACAAGCAGGGGGAGTGGGAGAGGAAGAAGCGCTCATAGCGGAGGAGCCTGAGGTGGGGCTCGATCCCATAACGCTGGGATCACGCCCTGAGCCGAAGGCAGACGCCTAACCTCTGTGCCACCCAGGCGCCCCAAGAAAGCTAATTTTCACACATAGTTATCATTTGGCACTTTTGTCAAGATACCATAATCCGATTATTTTCTCTGTAGCATAAACCTTGACAGGAAGGATCTCGGTTAAGTATACCAGCTATCTCCCAACACAATGCGACCAAAGGTTGTAATAGGAATGCACTGAGTGAATATTGAAAGTCACTTTTATGTGCTTTTTTTTCATAGACTCCCAGAGTGAACTGAGTCTTTGGAAAGCCAAATCACCATTCCAGTCTTCAGGACAGATAAAAAATCTATAAACGTTTTTCCCTTAGAATCCAGGTAAGGACATTTTATAATCTGCTTTAAAACTTACTCTAGCCATTAGCAAGATTTCCAGTCAAGGGGCTCCTCGTCATGAAACTGCTTTTGTATTGCTGCCAATGTAGTAGATTCCCTCCCACTTGAGAGGAGATGGAGAGCAGCCACTTGCCGTCCTCTGTGTGTGCAGACTTGTGGGCCACAGAGACCTCCGTTCTTACTGCAGAGCAGGCCAAGAAATACTTGCTCCATTTTTCCTGTCGTTCCTTATTGCAGAAATAGCTGAAATTAACTGTAACTTAGGGCCCGCTACTCAAAGTGTAGCCCAGAGACAGTAACATCAACATCATAGGGATCTCGTTATAATCTTCTGAATAAGATTCTGCCTTTTAACAGAATACTCAGGCGAGTCACATGGACATTAATATTTGGGAACCACTCACTGCTTTAGGAGACTCTCTGGAATTATAGACAAGGCTGGCTGGCCTTTAGAATGCCCTTCCCCCATGGCTGGCTCTTCATGCTTGTGTCTTGCTCTTACACATCTTCAGATTTATATAGGCCAGCATAGGTCCGGGCACATGGCCTTTTATCTGCTTTAATGCCACAGCTCAGTCCACGTCTACTGAATGAGTTATAGAATTGGCACATGTCACAGTATAATCCTACCTGCGCCATGAGAAATTCATGTGAACGATTTTTCTGGAGTTTGACTGTAATCACTATTTTAGGCCACGTGTCATGAAACCAAAAATACTGCTCTAAATTGATAACCTCTTTGTTTCACCTGGAATGACCTCTCCTTTTTTATTCAGAGCACCTCTTTGTTTCACCTGGAGCACCTCTGCGATTCCACATTCCCATTTTTCTGGAATTCCGATGATCTTGTGCTGTTTAATTAACCTGTTATCTCTTACTTTACTTTCATCCCAAGTGACAGATGCCAGTGGCAGGAGACATCTTGTATCTCACCTTTATCCTTTAGCTTTCACCAGAATGACACTTCAGAGGCTGTCAGTGGTAACAGGAAGGATACAGAGGGCTTTTTTCTTCCATCAGCATCTTTAAGAGGTTCCCCCCCTCCAATTGCAACAATAGCATTGATTTTATTTTTTGCCTGCTCTAAGCAGGATGATAAATAAAGCCTTAGCATGATAGATAATATTTGTTTATTTTTAGACCGTTTGTATTTTTTCTTTCACAAGCACTCTACGGCTGCATGCTTTTGAAGTAAAAGTGACAGTTTTTCCTAAGAACGTTTCTCTACTTTCCCTTGCTGCTTGTTTCCCACATAGTCATATTTCAGGCTGTTCAAATGTAGGGTGTTTTGTGGCATGATGAAGATGGATTATTCCTGTTCTGCACAAAGAAAGAAAGTTATTTTACCTGTTGCCCAAATCGAAAAAAGACAAAGAATACTGCTTGATTTTAACCTGTCAGCAGGAGCTCAGGAGAAAGGGGTTTCCTAATGAGTTGGAGAAAGGATTTCTAAAACATCTGTTGACATTCAAGTCAGACCAAAGACCAGTACCAATGTGAAATAGAGTTCAATTTTGATCTCTAATTTCACCAAAATCAGTAGGGAAGGAAAATCACAGCTAGGGTGGTAGCTTTCCTAGTCTATAGGAGAATGCTCACGTGAAGTGTTGCAAATACTCTGAATGATCCCAATATGATCTTGTGTGTAATACCCCTGTGTGTATATTTCCTAGGAGGGGCTAAAGTGGAGGGAAATAAAACACCTTTGTGGTTGCCAAAATTTAGGCAAGAAACCTGGGACTTTCTGAGAGTTGTTTGAGTAGGCCGTAGCCTTGAGTCAAATGCAAGATGTGAAGTGTCATGGCAGATACTCGTCAGGAGAGAAGAATATCCATGATTGCTAAAATTATGGCATGTTGCATTCTGCTACAAACACCCATGGCTGTCTCCCCTCAGTGACCATCCTGAAGGACGAAACAGTTCTTAACTGAATAAAAAGCATCTCGGAGGGTGTCGACAAAACATGTGAGTGAGAGATGATTTTTAGAAGGTCTCCTCAAGCTTGAAACACCTAAGTAGATGTCGAACAAATATGTTCAGTGAGATCTGTGTGCCAACCCAGAAGCAACCTACAGGAAGGTAAACCGGCATCTCCCTACATGTTTAAATTTGTGGTTTTACTGTAGAACATGAAAAGCATTGCATTATCCCCCAGTCAGGGGAAATGTGTGGGTTCTTTTTTCATTTTATGGTTTGTATGTTGGGAGAATGATTGATTTTAGGGTCAGCGTTGGTCAGACTCTACATCTGATCCCTTGGAACCAGAGATTTTTCCCTGCATTAGCCAAAGAGTGAACAACTTTTCTGCTGGCAGTAGGAATATGAAAATTATGCTCTTAGATTTTCGTCAAGTGAAGGTATTTTCAAAAAAGCAGTGCTGAAGCGTTCTTGCCTCATCTTGTCTTCATCCCTGTCTTAACTGCAACTGTAGAATCTTCCCAGGAATGCTTGTCTAGAGGCGTGGAAACCAAAGTTCATGCAGGCGAATTTTAGTATTGACTTAAGGTTAATTAGAGCTATTTGAGACTGAGTAGAAGAGACTGTCAACAGAGACTCTTGAAAGTTAAAATACAAGTTTTGATTACTCACTCCATGCCTGTTTTCCTGAGAGATATCTGCTGCCAGCCTGGAAAACCACAAATCCTTTTTCCTTTTCCTTTTTGATTCCACACATTCCTTTTAAAAATTAACTTTTCTCTTTAATGCCATGGTTCAGGTGATCGTTGACACATCTTTATTTCAAGGTTCATCTCTCTATAATTCATTAGACAAAGGAGATTTCAATTTCACAGGGACCTTTATTCGTTTAGGGGAAGAAAAGGCCCTCTTTAAAATAGTAAATGAGGGGATTTATGGAAAGACAAAGATATTTTTTCAAGACCTTTTCAGTCACTTAGATCAATGTTAAGGCCATTAATGCTTCGATTTATGTTTGGGGGTAAGAGAACAAAAGAATCACAGTCAATTAGAATTGGATTTAGAGACATTAGAACATCTGATTTATAGACCATTTTGTAATCGTGAATTTGTGTAGCCTATTGATAAAGGAAGAGAAATGTCGTGTTGTGATTTCCCTATCTTGTTCTGGGCCAAAGCCTTGGCCAGTTTCTTCTGGCTTTGACTTCTGAAACTGATTTTAGCACTTACTTCCAATACCAGAGTAAGTATTGAAATATTTTCAAGGACACCAGTGGCAGTGCAAAGTGACTGGTGTCAGGGATTTGTGACCACCCTCACTGGCCAGCATCCACTGCCCTCCCACAGAGCCAGTGCCTTCTAAGTGCAACCACTCTGCTTTCTCCTAACGTATTCCTCATCTCGTTGCTTTGAAATAGTCTGGTCATCCTCTGTCTTCTCTAGTTCCATGATGAGAACAGCTGTAACGCCTTTGCTGGGGGCCTGGCATGCCTGAGGACTTCACTTAATATGTGCTTGATTAAGAAGGAGACAACAAAGAGATTGGACTGACAGAAGCAGCTTGTGAGGCACGTGGGTTTGGAGAGCTGTACTCAGAACACTTACAGAAGTAGAAAAGGATAGAAAATGAAGCCTTTGCAGCAGTAGGCATTGTCTCCGTCCATGTAACAACTCCTACAAGCTTGATTCAGCTATCTGTTTGGGAGGTAATGTAGACATGGCCAATAGAAGGTAGCCTATCAACTGAGGGCAAAGCTTCTATGCATGACATACACATTTTGGATTTTGAAGAGTCTTTCTTGGATAAGGAGAAATGAGATTTTTTTTAAAGTATATCTTGTGCCTAGAGCAAGCAATGTCTTAAAATATCCTTCTTGGCCTAAGGAGAACATAGGGTTTGTTCTTTAAATATCAAACAGAACTTATTTCTGAGGTATCCATTGTTTTCTCAGCCTGATCCAAAAATGTGCATAGTTAGAGCAGAGTAAAAGAAATGGTTTCAGGCACCAGAGTCAATAATGCAGTTGGGCTGGGAACCGCCTATAAACAGAGACATGATAAATTGTTTGCTTTTGGGGAAAATTTATGCTAAATTATGTTCCTAAATAATTATATCCAAATTCACTGACAACAATTCAAAATGAAAAAGATTTATATAAATAAAATTTTGATATACTAAAAGAATTTATTATTGAAGGTCAGGCTTAAGTCTGGGGTTTTGATTGATAGGGATTGGAAACTAAAAATTGAGACATTTTTCCAAGTTCTTTGCTGACTACAGAAAATGCTAAATTGTTTGGAATTTTCAGACCATCAACTCCTGTGAAGAATAATGGTAAACAGCGGATCTTTATTTCCAGGGTATATTGATCAGTTTTCCAGCTCAGTACTGACCCTGCTGATGAGGCTGTATAAATCAGGATATATGCAGGCAATAGAAAATCTGTGATAAATACAGGGGCACTTCTCCCTTGTGCCTCAGACTTCTCCCCCCACCCCACTCCTTCCCCACATTCCATGAGATCCCAAACCATTAGAATTGGAGGTTTTATGCTAATCTCCTTTCTCCTCTGCCATATTCTTTAACAAAGCAGCACACTCAATTTTCCAATCTTGTTATTCTCTTTTGTCCCAGGGTGCTACATTCTGGCCTGATTCTCAAAACCCTTGCCTCTGCTTTGCTTCCTCTAGGCAGCTGCCCTTCTTGCTAATTTTTTTGACCTCCTCATCTGTACAAAGGTCGTCTGTCTGCTGCCCTATCCAAGTTGATTTGTGCAATGAGCAAAGATGCAGACTGTTAGCTCTCTCAAATCTCTGTGTGCAAGAATGCTGGGACAGTATTCTCACTTTAGAGTGAGACAGTGAAGCAAATATTTCCCTGGAATGTTTTCTGAGATTCCATTGTTAAACTCCAGTTTCTCATTAATGACTCTAAATGGTCACGAATGGAATTTAAAAATTCTTTTCTCTCTCTCTCTCTCCCTCTCTCTCTCTCTCTCTCTTTCTGTGTGTCTGTAGGGGTAGGATGGAAGCATTGGGGGTACTTGAGGGGGGCAGTGAACACTGTTATTTGAAGGTATTTAGGCTCTGAAGGCAAAAATCTAAAAATAAGGCATCTTGCTAGGAAGAAGAAAATGGAAGGTAATGGTGAAATATAGATTTCTAGTGCAATGCAGTTTTCATTTTTGATTTGTTCAATAAAAATTTAATGAGACCTTTTCTGCACCAGCTGCTATGCTAGGCGCTGGGCAGTAAGATACAAAGCCTATCTGGAGGAAACAACTGCCCCAAGATAGTCTGTTCTAAATGATGCAGGGAGCTTTGTAGTGGAAATACTTGCAAAGCACTATTGTAGTATAAGCATTATGTTGTAAGCTTGTTGAGGGCAGAGCCTGAATCAAATTTACCTTTGTGAGCTCAGCCCCTAGCTCAGTGGTTGGCACATAGTAAGTACTTGATAAATAATTAATGATTGATTAAATGAATGAATAAGTGAATTCTGTCCCCTCCGTCTGTACCAATCATTTCTTTCCTGTTTTGTTTTTGTCAACCATCTCGTATTTTGTGTCTGTGAGACTGTTTTACGAATGTTTCATATATCTTCTATAGATCACTATTTGGCAGCTAGTTTTAAATCAATATTTATTGATAAATGAGTTTGTAGCCATTCAGTGCCTTGGCTTGCCATAGATAGAGTAAGCAGGTTGAAAATTTACTGGGGTGAATAGAACGGTTTTCAGATGCCAGTGTTTTCTAGATGATTTTCACATGTGGTTCTCATATTTGATTGGGATGAAATGGGAAAAGAAAGCTAAAGAAACCAACACCTTATACTTTGGGTCACTCTTTAAGAAGAAGCAATTAAGGGATCCCTGGGTGGCTCAGTTAAGCATCATCTGACTCTTGGTATCAGTTCAGGTCATGATCTCATGGGTAATGGGATCCAGTCCCATGTCTGCTCTGTGCTCAGTGGGGAGTCTTCTGGAAGATTGTCTGCCTCTGCCCTTCCCTCCACTCGTGCATGCTCTCTCTGTAAAATAAATAAATAAATCCTTTTAAAAAAAGCAGCAATTAAAAAAAACCCCACCCATTGACATTCATACCAATATAATTGAAACTTTGATGACATGGCCATGTATTTTAGGTCAGATTGAAAAAAAATAGCAACATCCTCCTCCCACCTCCTTTTTCTGTTTTTGAAATTATAAAATGTTTTATAAATACAAAAGAAAATACATAATATAAAACAATTATAAAATGAACACCCCTTCAACATAGAAATGGCCAATGTTTACTACGGTCTCATTCCCCCTCACTCTGGGCCTCTCCCCTGTTGAACCTCCTGCCTCCTGCCTCCTACTCAGGAACGACCACTGTTCTGAAGGTGGAGCCTAAATACCTAAGTTGTGGTGTATTTATAAGTAGAAATCATACAGTAGTGAAAAAGAGTGAACTACTGATTCACACATCAGCCGGACCCATTCTAAAAAGACACACTGTTGAGTGAAAGGCAAGCCACAGAAAAAAATGTTTACAGTATGACAGCACTCATATTAGCTTAGATTTCAAAATCATATAAATGTAACAGTATGTCATCTGGAGATATATAGACATATGATAAAATTCTAATGAATAACAGTCATTTTTAAACTGCTTGTATATTTTTAACTGTATTTTTCTTAAAACTTTCTTTGATCTCTTAGAATATACTGGTGGTTACATTAGATCATATTCCTGCAAACAGGAAGAAAGCTTCATTCATTATGCTGGCTGGCTGGCAGGAACGGAATTCTGACAGACAAATTAAACGAAAATTTAGTAGCTTCAGGGATTATTCTCCTATCATTTGAATTTTTCCTCAAGTTTAGGCAACATCACAGGATGTTTTTAAAGGGTACATTTACATGCTACAGTCCTTTTTGTAGAGCTACAAAACTGAAAACATCAATCTAAAGGCCCCAATGACCCATTTTCACTTTGGCTCATTATATTTGTGGTGAACTTCCTGGGTAAGTAGTAAAGATAACCCTTAACTAGTAATAGTGTGAGCAAAATAGAGGAAATATCAGTGACTAGCAGGTAGGCTGGAGCAGTAACCACAGGTTATCATTTCAGTGTAAATTACCTTATAAAAGTTGGGGCAAAAAAAGCTAAATGTTTAATGTGCCAGCCTCTGTGTATGTCCTTTTCTTGTTTAATCTTATTATAGCCCCTTTAGTTATGCATTATTATCCTTGCTTTACAAATGAGGACACTGATGTTTACAGGGATTAAATTACTTGTCAAAAGTCATAAAGTTGGTGCATGACAAGGCCAGGATTTTAATTCAGGTTCACTTGACTCTCAATTCCTAGCTATTTCCAAAACTAACGTTGCTTACCAAAGAGGAATAAAATGAGCTTTATTTTAGGTGTGCAGTGTGCTCTTGATTAAAATACCAAATGAAAAATAAATGTCAATTTAGAAATATTGGTGCTTCCTGTTCAAATCATCATGTAGATGGGAAGCTATTATCAATTAAATAATTTTTATTTATAGGTCAAAATATGTAGTCCCTGAGACCTAGCGACTTAGGGAAATTGAACATGGAGTTAGAAGACCTGGGTTTGAGTTCCTTTCTGGCCATGATTAGTTGAATCATAATGACCCATTAAAACTTCGATTATTGGGGTGCTGGGGTGGTAAAGTAGGTTGAGTGTCCGACTCTTGGTCTGGGCACAGGTTGTGATCTCAGGATGGTGAGATCGAGCCCTGCCTCATCGGAACTCCTTACCTCATTACCGCTTCCATTCTCATCCCCCTCAGTCCTATAGGCAACCAGTGTAATGTGTTTGATGTTCATCCTTTAATTTGTAAGTATTATAAAATTTGAATTGAAATTTTGTGTGTAGTTGTTCTTAGGACTCTTCACCTATATTTTGGTTTCCTTCCTTTCAGGTGGGATCACGTTTCTTGGCTTCCTTGAGATTGGGCATGGCCATGTAACTTGTTTTGGCAATGAGACATCAGCATAACTAGTGTGTGTGTCATTTCTGAGGAAGCCTTTGAGAGCCAGGGTGTGAGGCACCGTATTTCCCTCTCCTTACTACAGTAACCATTGGTGATTCTAGATGGTGGAGGGTCCATCAGCCTGAGCACCTAATCAAGGGCAATGCTTGACAGAGTGTGCATGTACTTTTAATTTACATGAATGTTACATATGTAGGTTTTACTAATACTGTTTCAGCGTTTCTAGTCAGTATCATTTTGTTAAGATATTTAATACCATTTATATAAAGTGTAAAAACATTAAAAAATAGTGTGAACATTTTGTGGATGCATATGCAGCCATATTCCAGAAGCATACCTCAAGCCTAGGGATATAAGGCTGATGGAACACCTAGGAAATTGATCCAAGGAGACTGACCTTTGATTTACCCTTTCACTAAGCTTCAGTGAAAGTAAAGAGGTTTGATGGTTTCTTGCACAAGGTGGGCCAACAGGCAGGCAGCCCTGTGGGAATGAGAAGGGAGCTTAAAAATTACCTTGGGGGAATTCTCACCTTGATCCTTAGCATAAAGGTAGCTGGGGGGAATGTAAGGTCTAGGGAACTGATCTGTATGATGGGGACTTAAATGTAAATAGTGTGGGTCTTTTTTTTTTTTTAATTTTATTTATTTATTTGACGGAGAGAGAGACAGCCAGAGAGAGAGGGAGCACAAGAAGGGGGAGTGGGAGAGGAAGAAGCAGGCTCCCAGCGGAGCAGGGAGCCCGATGCGGGACTCGATCCCAAGACCCCGGGATCACACCCTGAGCCGAAGGCAGGCACTTAATGACTGAGCCACCCAGACACCCCAATAGCATGGGTTTTAAACAAATAGGAAAAGTCATTTCTCCAGCAAGCCCATTCAACTATGTTTGATCATACTGAATTTAAATGTATCATGGAGGATATAAAGAACTAGAATTGTACTTTATGGTATGGAAAACCATTCCAGCCCCTGCTTCTTTGATAACACTGGTGGACACTTTGCCTCAGTCCTGCAGGATAAAAGAGGATTGAGGTGTTGCCAGCATTACAAAGGGCCACTAATCTAGGCAGAGGGACATCTTTTGCTGATGACTATGGCAAGAGGTGGATTTCCTTTACTCTGCTATTAGTCATTGTCCCTTGGTACAGTGTACTCTGTCTATTCCAGTGAGCTGGGAAGGCTTGATTTATTTCTGTGAATTTATATAAACAGCAAGCAGACAATGTTCCAAAGGTGAGTTTCTTTGTCTCAGTCTGCACTTTTTAAAGTTTCGGCGTCGTCTATGTAATGGCTAATTGTATTTGCTTGCTTGTCTTGCCTCAGTTGGACCTTTTAGGTCTATGTTAGGCATCTGCTATTTACCCGGTTGAGCTTCTAGAGTTGGCTCATGCCCTAGGCTGCTGCTTAGGATCTTCCTGGCTTCTCATAAGGAGAGGATGTGCCTCCGAGAGCCCTGCTGCTTGTGCTTACATTCACCCTCCAGTTTCTGGCCATCTGCACATGGTGATCTTCCTTTTTCTTCTCCTGCTATGCTTGGCCTTGAGTTTTCTCCCCCATTTTCATCTCAGACAGCTACCAGGCCTTTTATTCTTGTTGGGATAAAACTGCCACTTTTAGGCTTTGTCCCAACCCAGTTATTCAAAAGGTGGCCCCAAGATCAGCAACATTAGCAACACTTAGGTTTATTTTACATGAGAATCTCAGGCTCAGGCGAATCAGATTCTGCATTTTTAAAGAGATCCACGGTGATTCATATGCACAGTGAATGTGAAAAGCTGCCCCCAAGTCCACTCCCCTTATTCTGGACTGTGTACTAGGGTCTTAGCAGCTAGAGGTCTTCTCATGAAGTAAGGACACACTGTATTTGTGTGTTTTTTGTTTCTGTTTTTCCTTTTTGGGTGTGTTTCATTCATTTTTTTACCTGTCTATGACTTTATGTTATTAAACCTCTGATGGAACTGCATATGGGTGTTACTTGTAAATTGGTACATTGGTCTCTCTCTCTTTTCTGTCTCTGTCTCTATCTCTGTCTCTGTCTCTCTCACACACTTATCTCAAGAAGGGCTTTTGCCAGAAGAGTCGTAACTCAGATCCACACAGCACAGAGTAACTGACTACAACACTCCGTTAAAGGTCTCATGATGGATTTTCTATCCATCCTCAAAATACAGAAACCTTTTGTTTCTAATTGATTTTGCAGAACTCTCAGAGCTTCCTCCTGTGTGTGCCTAAGATTGCATGTTTTATGATATCTAGGAGTTATGCTGTCCCAGTTACTTATTGGATTTAGCTGATTGTAATTTGTCTGATTCATGCTTGATTTCATTTTTTTCTATTTTTTTAAAGATTTTATTAAAAATTTTTTTTAAAATTTAAAATCAATTAGTGTATATTGTATAATTAATTTCAGAGGTAGGGTTTAGGGATTCATCAGTTGCATATAACATCCGCTACTCATTACATCAAGTGCTCTCCTTAATGTCCATCACCCAGTTACCCCTCCCCCCCGCCTCCCCTCCAGCAACCCTGTTTGTTCTCTATAATTAAAAGTCTCTTATGGTTTGTCCCCCTCTCTGTTTTCATCTTATTTTATTTTTCCTTCCCTTCCCCTATGTTCATCTGTTTTGTTTCTTAAATTCCACATATGGAGTGAAATCATGTGATCCTTGTCTTTCTCTGACTGACTAATTTTGCTGAGCATAATACCCTCTAGTTCCATCCATGTCATTGCAAATGGCAAGATTTCATTCTAAAAGATTTTATTTTAAGTAGTCTCTACACCCAAAGTGGGACTTGAACTTACAACCCCCAGATCAAGAGTTGCATGCTCAATCAACTGAGCCAGCCAGGCGCCCCTAACTTTTTTTCTATTGTGAACGCTAGGGAAACTTATATAATCATTTTCTCTGCCATACTTTGCTACCATTATTCTTTAAATCAAATTTGCCACAAGATGATAAAGTTTAAGTTATTATGTTCAAAGTGTTTGTGAAAATAAATTCAGAGAAAACTATGTACAGAGATCAGGTAGATAACTTGGTACTACAATTCTTAGTTCCCTTTAGGATAAAAAGTAATTTTCTGCAATTACTCTGCCAACTCCCAATTTGCATAAATATAATAAGCATCCTGATACTGAATTGGGTTCCAGTTTATGTGCACCATTGTAGTCTGTGAACAAAGAAGATCACACAGACTTCAATCCCTCTGTTAGGAGATTTCAAGTAAAACGAATAAGCTACCTCTGTAATCTCCCGTATCTAAGTGCCTGTAGTGCAGGTTTTGTGGCCCTGTTCTTTTGTTGGCTTAAGTCTGTGAAGAACTTGGGACACTCTTCCCTAGCTTCACTGGCCTCTTGCTGTCCTGGTTGTTTTCCTTCCTATCTTGGAGCTCCTGCTCTGCCTCTTCACCTCTTCTTAGGCTTATCTTCTCTAGCTAGATTTTGATTTGGGTAATTCCTCAAAGCTCAAGCCTAGACCTCCTCCTCATACATTGCACATTTTCTCCGTAGGCAGTATCATCCATTTCCGTGGCTTCAAATATACCTATGTGTAAATGATGTACAGGTGCCTACTTTTTTTCCCTCTCATTTGAGCTCCATTCTTTTTTTTTTTATAGTAATATTTTTTTATTATATTATGTTAGTCACCATACAGTACATCCCTGGTTTTTGGATGTAAAGTTCCATGATTCATTAGTTGCGTATAACACCCAGTGCACCATGCAATATGTGCCCTCCTTACTACCCATTACCAGCCTATCCCATTCCCCCACCCTCCTCCCCTCTGAAGCCCTCAGTTCTTATATACCCAGTTGTGTACATGGCATCTCCATTTGGATGATTCAAAGACAACTGAAACTAATATGTCTAAAACTGAATTCGTGATTGTCCTTCCATATCTCTCTGTAGCTGAGGGAAACTCGGGGAGAATTCCTTTGGGTGTGTGTTCTCCCCTGAAAACTTACAAGGATTATGGGGTGAGACTCCTTCAGATGGTCATCAGATCACTGAAGAAAATACTAAAGGAGAAGCTTTCTGAGCCTGGAAAAGGATGAAACAGAAGCTCCGATGCCTTTGGTACCTGTCTTACATACTCTCACCAACCCCAAAAGTCACTATCAGAAGCTTCCTGTCTATTCCAGGACTTCCTTTGTCTCTCTGTCCGAGTGCTTTCTTTACATCAAAAGGTATGCTCAGCAGTACTGCAGGAAGCTGGGAGGGCTGGAGATTTAATACCTCAGAAGCAGCACTCAATCAATAAGAAATTGGAGTTGTTAGATGAATATCCCAGCTTCCTCACCTCTTGGAAGGAGAATTTTGAGGTGTGTTTTTCACAGTCTCCCAGAGACTCCCAGCAGGCATGGACCCCATTGCCCACAGTAATAACCCACCTTTATTCTATTATTTCCTCTCCCACTTTCCCACTCCCTCCCTGTGCGTCTTGGTATTACCTCCAGAATAAATGATTTTCACAAAATTCTTTTCTCAGGATGTGCTTTTGGGAAAACTCAGACTAAAGCATTCAGTATCATAGGGAACCAACAGCCCACTGTGATGATCTCCTACTTCCCTTCAATAATTAATCTACTAGGATGCCATGTTTTTCATAAGAAAAAGTGATTTTACATGTAGGTAAATAGGTACCTTTAGGTACCTATTTTAAGAGTATTCATATTTTCAGGAAAATCTTCTATGCCAGTGAAGGATTTTTGTACATGTTAATAGAAGAAAGCTCTGGCAACCTAATGTGTTGGTGATGCTCGTTTGGTTAGTGGTGGTGATAGGTGAGAAGATATTTAAAGATATTTATGCAAATAGAAGTAATATGAAAACTTTTGGAAAATAAGTGGATTCAGAAGGGAGTGAGAAAGACAGGAACTGAAAATGAGATAGGCAAAATTTGAGAGATTGAGGAAATCAGGTTTTCTAATAATCTTTAAAAAGTCAGGGAGTTCCCAAATGAGGTAAAGGAGGTTCTGGGATGGGTGAAGGTTGAAAGATGCCCATTAGAGCCTTAGCTCAGGGGAGTGGAGTGGTGCTGTCAGCAGTATGGAGAGAAAGGGCTTGTCAAAGGATTTAATCTAGTAGCTATGAAAGAGTTTCTTCCTGAATTTAAGGGAGTTGACCTGGGTCCATGTTAGAGATCGATCTATGTGTATCTCTATTTATATCTATAGATATATATTTAAATTATATATAATTCATATATAAATTTATTATACATAATATGCTTATATTATTTATAATTTATTATGTATTTATACGGAACATATTTATATTATACAATTTATAATATATTTATATTATATATAACATGTATAAATTTTTAATATATTTATATAACTCGTATATTTTATATGATATATTTATATTACATATAACTTATATATAAATATTAAACATATATTGATATATTTATGTTTAATTAATATATAGATTTAATAAATCTATCTGTCATATATCTACATTTCACTGGAAAGATATAAGAGAAATGAAAAAAAAAATAGATCTGACGTAAAAGAAAAAGTACTACATAGAAAAGGCAATAAGGGATTAAGCCTTTTGACCAGAAGGGGAATAAAATAGGAAAACAATGGTGATCTAGAAAAGACAGAGTAAAAGTAAACTTGAGTTGGATTACACAAATGGGCTTATGGCTTATATGTCTATATTTATTTTTATTCAACCTCTGTATTGTTTGATCTCCAAAATTCCATCTAGTGAAACCCACTGGTACATAATGCTCTGCATACACATGGGATCCCACAGGAGGCGCTGTGGGAAAACCCCAGGAAATGCTTTTATGAGAGGAGATGAGGTAACCCTCAGGGAAGAGTCCCCTGACAACCTAACCAGGAGCAACGGAGCGTTCCTAGAGAGACAAGAGGAGAAAGGAGTCTTTCCAGTACGTCTCCCCACACCCGTACTCCAACCCACACCAGTTGCCCACAGCATCCTTCAGAGCAGCAGCCCATCCTCCTGAAACCATGACCTGAGTTTCCATCTGGCACACGGCTCCCCTCAGAATATTTACTTCTGTGTCTCTTCCTCAGGGCCTTTCAGGGGAATGACTTCTGATTAATAACTGAATCCTTAATGAAGTTATTTAATCATTTAATAATCTATAATTATCGATTAATTTTTCATACTTTTAACAGTGCACTTTTCTACTACTTTCTAGAAAAATTCTGTTTAAAGAGAGACATCCTGGAGACATCAGTGCCTTAACCCAATGAAAAGAATCAACAAAGAGCAGATCTCTGAACCAGAGGTGTCAGTGTTCAGGCTGGGAGGCCAGGAGGTCTTTACACACCTAATCACATGTGTATCCCTCTCGTGAGAACCCAAACCAGCTGGAATCACACAGCTCACTGTCACTTTATTAACAGGACACTACTATTCCAAGAAATTCTTGCTTGGGAAGATAAAAATAACTTTATTACTTATCTCAAGAATTTATGAAACATCCATTTTTAAAAAAATAATAGACCATGCAGCTAACCTCCTTAGCCCTCTCCATACTAGGTCTCTCTGTGAGATTCAACCAATAACTGGCCACTCCTCAAGACTCCCTTCCAAATCTCACCTCGTTCCACCTAGCCTAACAATTCTGGCATGAACTTTGCTCAGTCCTAGTCAAGGTCCCTCACTCTCACTTCCCGCCAATAAAACATTCACCCTAAACCAGACCCCAAACCACCTAAGAATCTTGTCCTTTCCTGCTCCCCTTCAATATGCTACTAAGACTCTGTCAGGGTAGTGGTCTTCCTTACTGCCAGAAGCAATAAACTTGTATTTGCTTCAGCCACAGCTTCTCTGGGGTGGTATTTTCAGGGAATCTGTAGTTGACACACTGGCCCCCAGTGTGTTTTAGAAATAAATAGTGTTTGCACAAGGGTCACAACGCAGATGCTGTTTGGATATGATGTGGATTTTCTTAATCGAAAGGTCCAATGTTTAAAGATGCTTGTGGACTTCCCAGTGGAGGATCTGCGGTCAGAACAGACATCTCTGCTTGGGAACTATCTTAGAAGCCAGCGAAGAGCAGCCCTCTGCAACCTCCCCATGGCCCATAACCTCATCGTAATGAAAGCTTTGAGGCATTAGAACTCTATTTTACTATCATTTAATCCTTATGATCTGTCTCCAGAAGAGAACTATGAAAGTTCATCCAGAAATGATAAAGCATATTGGGTATTTATGAAGGGTGAAAAATGTGTTAAAACACCAAATGTTTATGTATTTGTTCGTTTATAATTAGCACTTGGAGTAATGGCTTCACAGAAAGCATAGAATAATTAGAAAATTCACTCAAGCTCATTAGGACGTTTAGAGAGATGCGATTAATGATTGCAAAGAGAATCATATTCACATAAGTGTCATTTCTACTGCAAAGCTTAAATGGTTTCCTGAGAGCAGAAGAAAGTTTATTTAACTTTTTGGGATGGCCAGTCCTCCATAATCAAAATGTGGTGTGCGAAGTTAGCAACTTTCAGTCTTTATTAAATGAATACTTCTATCTCTACTGAAAAAAATGCATTTACTGCTGATTTGAAAATGCCCCATGCTTGCTTATATTAGATTTGGTGATGTAGCTAGAAACCAGAGGGACCACTGACTGTAAATGGTTTTGAAAACAGATTTATAATTTTGACTTAGGTTCCAAGATGGAACAGAGGCTTTTCTTAATTCACTCTGCTAGAACTTGGTCAAGTCCTCCTCAAAGAATTCTTCCTTTGTTATAGTGATATTATCTGTAATAAAAGTTTCTATTTACAGCATTAGTAAATGCACATTAATAATGGCAGATAGAATTTATTAAGTCTTTAGTAAGTGCTAGGAGGATCCTGTGTTAAGGCTTTAACTCATCTTTGCAACACCCCTGTGAGGTATGTGCTGTTATCATCAGCATCACACCTATTGACTGACTGAGGCATTAAAAATTAGACAACCTGCCCAAAGTCACATGGCTAATAAGTGTCCGTGTAGGACTCATCTCAGTGTTGCTTGGCCATGAAGCCCTTTCTTGTTCCCATTATGCCATATTGTGAGATGCCAGTCCCTGAAGAGCAAGGACCGTATCTCATATTGTAGTTCCCTTAGAGTAAGTACATCTGTGCACATATTACAAAAATAAAGTAATGTCTTGATTGATTCAAAAAGCTATTAAGTGGAAGTATTGAAGATGGCGGAGGAGTAGGGGACCCCTTTTTCAGCCGGTCCCCTGAGTTGAGCTGGATAGGTACCAGACCAGCAGGAATATCCACGGAATCAGCCTGAGACGCAGGAAGACACATCTGGATCTCTACAAATGAACATCTCCAG
>NC_048220.1:37667689-37667849 GCF_002007445.2 Ailuropoda melanoleuca
AGGGGAGCGAACAGACCACGGACCCGCACGCTTGAGACAGCAGGCTGAGAAGGGAGCTCCAGGAGCCCACGCGGGGCGGCTGGCGGCTGGCGGGCCACCTGCACGGGGGAGCAGGCGGACTCGCGGACGGCACCCGCGAGACAACAGACTTAGAACGCGA
>NC_048220.1:37672984-37762027 GCF_002007445.2 Ailuropoda melanoleuca
AGGAGGGCACGTATTGCATGGTGCACTGGGTGTTATACACAACTAATGAAGCATCAAACTTACATCAGAATCAGGGGATGTACTGTATGGTGATTAACATAATATAATAAAATAAAATTAATTAAAAAAAAAAGCTATTAAGTGATGTGAACAGATGGCTGCTGAAAAAATGCTGAAGAGGATAATAGATAATTCAGTGAAAATGCTTTTTACTTCCTCTCAAAAGTGCAAGCTGACTTAGGTGGTTCATTACTTATAAAAACCAAAGCAGCCAAGTTTCTTTCATTCATTTAATAAACTTTTATTCATTGTATGTTTACTGTGGGCTAGACATTGTGCCAAGTGCCCTGGAGGCTGAGTTGAGAAAAACACAGTCATCACTTTCAAGTCCAGTGGGAGAGAAGGAGAGAGACAAGGAATTCAACAATTAAGACACAGTGTGATATGGAACAAAGTAAAAAGTCTAGAAATAGAACTACACAGGTGTGGTGAAGAGGTGCAAAAGCGATTGAATAAGGAAAGGGCAGTCTTTTCAACAGATGGCATTAGAACAATTGAATATCCATTGGCACAAAAAGGAACCTCACACCTTACACAGTAATTAACTCTAAATGTAACATGTAGATGTATAAAGCTTTTAGAAGAAAACATAGAAAATCTTCTTGACTTAGGGTTTAGCAAAGAGTTCTTAGACATGACACCAAAAGCATGGTCCATAAAACAAAAATCAATAAATTAGACTTTATGAGAATTACAGACTTTTGCTCTGAGAAAGATCCTTTTAAGAGATTCTGAAAGGACACGTCACAGATGGGGAGAAATATTTGCAAATCACATTATCTGAGAAAGGACTTGTAGTCAAAATATATAAAGAACTCTCTAAACTCAGTAACAAGAAGGCAGCCCAGTTAGAAAATGGGCAAAATATCTTGAACTTCACTAGAGAGGATATACAGATGGCCAGTAAGCTCCTCAGCATAAGTAGCCATTAGGCTAATTAAAGCCATAATTAGGTATCACCACACACCTATGAGAAAGTCTAAAATAAAAAATATTGACAACATCAACTTTTGGCGAGGATTCAGAGGAACTGGATCTTTCATACATTGCTCTTGATAATGCAAAATAAAACAGCTTCTGTGCAGCAAACAGGCAGTTTTTAATAAAGTTATATTTACCATATGATCCAGTTAATTACCTTCCTAGATGTGTATCTTAGAACAATTAAAACTTAAGTTAACACAAAAATCTATTCACAAATGGTCAGAGAAGCTTTATTTACAATATCCCCAAACCTGAAACACTCCCCCTACCCCTCATGGGTGAGCAGGTAGGCCAGCTACGATACATCCATAGCCTGGAATATGACTCAGCAATTAGAGGGAATGACCTATTGATAGACACAACAACTTGGATATAGCTCCAGGGTATCATGCTGAATGAAATAAGCAAGTCTTAAAAGGTTACATACTCTGTGATTCCATGTACATGGAAATTTTGAAATAACAAAATTATAATGATGCAAATTTATTCTTGAGATAAAATTTTGTAGAAACACACACACACAAGGTGCATGTAAAAATTAAAGAAACCTGAGTAAGGTGTGTAGTTAAAAGTGTTTACCAATGTCAGTTTCCTGGTTTTGATAATGTACCATGGTTATGTAAGACGATATCATCACGGGAAGCTAGATGAAGAGTGTATTGGAATATTGTACTATTTTTGCAACTTCTCATTAGTCTAAAAGTATTTCAAGGTTTTTTTTCTAATAAGATAGTTAAAGATGTTATGGGGGTACAGAGATGGAGATAAAAGATCTCTATTTATTTGTGGGATGAAGGAATAGTAAAAATTTTGGAAAAAAACACAATAGTAGGTAACAGCCGAGTGTTCAGAATGAGAAGAGTTCTGCCCAGCAGGATAAATTTATTCCACACACGAGTGTCTCCACAGCCAGCATGTTGTCCAGGGGCTCCTTCTCCCTCATGGTAACATAGCAAAGCTTCCTGAGAATCCTGCTTCCTCCTTTGTCCCACCCCAATTTTCAACCCTGCTTTAGCCTGAATGTTTCTTTTAAAATGTAAATCAGATAAAAAGTTCACCTCTCATTTGGAGTAATAGACCCTTCCTTGCAATGGCTTCTGTAGTGGCCCCTCACCACCCCACCTCTCTGACCTCTGGTCTGGCTACTCCCCCTTCACACCTCTAATCCAGCCTCATTGACCTCTTTGTTGCTCCTTTACCACATCAGGCAGCATCCAGTTCCAAGTCCTCATCAGCTGTTTCCTCTGCCTCGCATCCTCTTCCCCCTTGTCTATGTTGCTTACTCCCTGCCCTCATCCATGTATCTGTTTAGCTCTCTGCTTCTTACTGAGGCCACCCTAAAAAGACTATTTAAAATTGCAATGACCTCCAGCTAGTCTCTCCTATCTCTCTTCCTCTGTTTATTTTTTCCCCTAGTCCTTATTACCTTCTACTTTAGCACATAATATATTTTTTATAATTGTTTTGTCTTTTTTCTTCCACTAGATTTTAATGTCTATGAGGACAGATATGTATGTCTACCATTTTGTTTTCTTTGCTGCTTTATCCCCAACAGTTAGAATCCTTTTATTCTTTCAACAAACTTATCTGAGACCCTGTCTTCATTTTCTATTGCTGCTGTAACAAATGATGGCAAACCAATTACACACATTTATCTTACTGGTTCTGGAGGGGAAAAAAATCCAACACTGGTCTTATGGAGCTAAAATCTAGATGCCAACAGGGCTGTGTTCCTTCTGGAGGCTCTGGAGAGAGAATGCGTTTCCTTGACTTTCTCAGCTCCTCGAGGCTGCCTGTATTCTCTGGTGCATGTCCCCCTCGTCCATCTTCAAAGTGCATCACCCCATCTTCAGCTGTCGTTGTCCTATCTCCTATCTCTCTGTGACCCTCTTTTAGAATCCTTGCGATCCCATTATGAGGACCCTTGTCATTACATTGGGCACATCTAGATGATGCGGAGGAATGTCCAGATCTCAAGATCTTTAACTTAATCATATCTAGATTTTTTTTTCTATATGACATAACATATGCATAGGTTCTGGGGATTGGGACATAGACATCTTTGCGGAGGTGGGGGCATTATTCTACCAGTGGGCCTGTTATTTGTTAGGGCCTATTCTATGTTTGGTATAGGACAGTCAACAATAGATAAACCAAAAATAAACAGCATAATTTTAACTAGTAATAAAGGCAATAAAGAAAATGAAGAGGGTGATCTCATAATCTAATGTGGTAGAGAACAACTGCAGAGATAGGAATGGAGACCTCTGAGGAAGAAACTGAGCTGAGAGAGAAATGATGAGAAAGAACCAACCACCATGATCTGAGATAAGAACACCTCAGGGAGAGGGGAAAGCAAATGCAAAGCACAGAGCTTGGCTTTTGTGGCGTGGGCAGACACTGGCATGGTAGGACTGAGATTGGGAAAGTAGACAGGAGTCATATTATCCAGTCTCTCCTAGGCTTCATGAGGGGCTCTGATTGTATTTGGAGGTTGATAGTAAGCCATTAGAGGGCTTTGAGAGGGGAGTGATCCATGCTAATTTATGTTCTTAAAAGATCCATGACTACAGAAAATGGGTTACGGGAGGCAAGAGTGGTAATCCAGGTAGAAGGTCATGGTTTCTTAGATTAGGGTGGAAATCATGGACACACACACACACACACTCTCTCTCTCTCTCTCTCTCTCTCACACACACACACACACACACACACACACACACACACACAAACCTGGCTATTTTTAGCATGTATTTCATAGGTAACGCTGATAGAATTATTTGCTTATGGGAACCCAAGATTATTCCAAGGATTTTGACCTGAGCAGTGGCATATATAGCAATGCTATTAACTATGGGAATTAGAGGAGAGTGGATTTGTGGGGGGATGCTGAGAGTTCTGTTTTAGACACATGAAGTTCAAAATGCTTATAAACCACCCAAGGGGCCATGTCAGAAGGATTTTAGCTATATGCATCTGAGCCCCGGAGGAGCAGCCAGGGATGGAGCAGCCAGGGATGGAGCATTTGGGAGCATAATGTAGCTTAGATGGCATTTAAAGGCATGGGAGTGGATAGAATCATTTAGGGAGAGAACGGGGATAAAGTGATTATGGCAAGCTCCAGATAGCAGTAATAATAATAGTAAATTCTTATATAATGCTTAGCCTGTGCCAAGCCCTGTACTTTGAACCTCACATATATTAGTATATTTAATTCTTGCAACAACTCAGTGAGGTCTTTTCTATTATCACACTCAGTTTTATAGTTGAGAATACTGAAGTAAAGAGTTAAGAAACTTTTCTCAAGGTCATACAGCTACTAACTGGACAAACTGGGATTCAGACTCAGGAGGTCTAATTTGACAGTCCATGCTCTCAAACTTTGAGTTTATACAATATTGTTTCCCTCATAAGCAGAGTCTGGATGTGAAGCAGGAGAGCAAGTGCCTTGTCTCGCCGAATTGAAGAATGACTCTCAAGGACAAAGGAACGTGAGCAAAGCCATAGAGTTTTATTAAGCAAGGATACAGCAAAAGCTCTCAGGAGTGAGAGGGGTCCCAACCCGGTTGCCAATGAGGGCTTTTCATATCTGGCCTTTTATTAGGACTTTACCAGGAAACTGGCCAATGGTGAGGTCAGTGGTCTGGTACTAGACGTGACGCTTAAACATTGTGTGAGAGTGTTTGTTTCTGTGACATCTGTGATCTATAGATAAGTATTACTAGGCCTGGTTAATCTCTATAGTGAAATTTTCCTCTGAGGCCTGATCAGTTTTTGTGGTTATTTTTATTTTCTGTGTTTACAATGTAATTATTAGAAAAAACATTTTAACCCTAGTAATTGGGATAGGGTGATCTAAATTTTCCTGATCTGT
This sequence comes from Ailuropoda melanoleuca, assembly GCF_002007445.2. NCBI lineage: Eukaryota > Metazoa > Chordata > Mammalia > Carnivora > Ursidae > Ailuropoda > Ailuropoda melanoleuca. The sequence continues at coordinate 37,677,903 of NC_048220.1, forward strand.
CTTTGTTCTGTCTCAGCGTCTTCACACCTGAAATACCCTCAGAGCCTCATCAGGGGCCTTCTGTCTCTCGCTGCCTATACCTTCACCCTTTCCCTATTCAGATTAATATAAGATTATGGACTAAATCATTATAGTCTGTACTTGCTCAGTGTTCTATCATCTGAAGCAACTACTCTGATACAGATTAGAATTGGAGTTGACAATTAGTAAAGTTCAGTGGTAAGAGAGTCCACTTCCACCAAAATATGTTCTTTCCTTTCTTTCTTTCGTTTTTTAAAGATTTTATTTATTTTAGGGAGACAGAGTGTGAGCAGGGGGAGGGGCAGAGGGAGAAGGTGAGGATCTTAAGCAGACTCCCGGCTGAGCATGGAGCCCCACGACTTGGGGGTCGGGGGGATTGATCTAATGACCCTGAGATCATGACCTGAGCTGAAACCAAGACTTAACTGACAGAGCCACCCAGGCGCCCCTGTTCTTTCCTTTCAACGTGCTCTAACTTTTAAATTTTTAAAAAGCTTGTTTCATCTCAAGAACCAAAGATCTTTATGCCATGATGGGGTGCGATTTGATAAAATACATTAAACATTTTTTTTTATAAATAGACTTCCCAACAACCCCTAGGAAATTCTGTGGTTCCCTGAACCACTGCTTGATAATCTGTTCACTTATCATGACAAACAGCCCATCTTTGAAAGGATAAAGTATTTGGAATCGATTCCCAGGATGAATCAAATTTTAATAATTACATAAGATTACTCATAAATTCAAGGGAGTTAGATTTGAAAAACTAAGTAAAGATCAAATAAACCCAACTTATATTTTGCTTACAACATGTTCTCCTATACACCCACAAAATGTTTCTTTTGTGAAGACTCAACCTGAAGATACACTGAAGGGAAATTTCCATTTCTGTGACTTTGTCAGTGACACAGTTGGGGTAGTGATATGCAATGTTCTTATTTCACTGTGTGGGACACGGAACAGTTTGCTGATTAACTGACAAATGAATGTCTGTTCAAAACAATCTAGAGACCAGTGTCTAAAGAGTGAGTCAAAGGGCAGATGTCCCAAGAAAACCATCGACAAGTCCGAGTCTCCAAGGTCTCAGGATGAGGGCAGTGATGATGACAAAGCTGCCTCCAATTCAATATGTACTTCGTGGGTAGTAATTCAACAAAGTCATTCACTGATAGTTGATTGAACACCTACTGTGTGCCAAGTGCCGGAGTCATAATAATGAGAGAGGCAAATGGGGACTATTTGCATGAACTTTGTGGACTAGTAGGAAAAACTGACAAACAGCTAATAAAAAATTAAGTGTGATGAGGGTAGACCATTCTGTGGGGGTGGGCGTGGGTTAAGAAATTTTGCTAGTTGACTCTCACTGCTTTGAGCATCTGGCTTTGATACGTTTATAGGATCTTGGCCAAGTACTTGAAAATTATTTTCAGTGTTACTGTTGATCATATTGATTTGAATTCAGTTCTCTGGAATCCTTAAGAATCACAAGCCCACAATCTTAAAAATCTCATCTGTAGCCCATACACTAAGCTACAGGTAAGATTTTTAAGATTGGAGATCATAATGGTTTTGTTTTGTTTTCTTTAAGGTTTTCTACTCCTTTGATCTATGGATGTCTAAAGAGATGCTAAATTTAAACCTTTCAAAAATTGCTTTCTATCTCTCCTCCTGAATTCCACTAAAAATAAACTGGGCAGGTGTGCTACATAAGAGGAGGCTACTTTCTGGTTTTAGAGGAAAACACCCAGCTATGGGTACTGAGAAGTGCGTTAATTATATTGATCATTCTTTTATTTGCATTCACTGAGGGCTTGGAATGCATTAAACATTATGCTAGGAGCTTTAGGTTCCAGACCATTGTATGAAGAAAGATGGCCCCCAAAGGTTTCCACATCCTAATTCCAGAAACTGGTAAGTATGTTAGTTTTCATGGCAAAAGGGAATATAAACTGCAGGTGGAATTAAGGTTGCCAGTCAAGGGTGCCTGGGTGGCTCAGTCTGTTAAGTGTCTGCCCTTGGCTCAGGTCATGATCCTAGGGTCCTGGGATGGAGCCCCGCGTTGGGCTCTGGCTCCCTGCCTAGCGGGGAGTCTGCTTCTCCCTCTCCCTCTCCCCATCCCACTCCCTGCTTATACTCTCGCTCTCTCTTTCTGTCTCTCTCTCACATTTATGCTCTCTCTCTCAAATAAATAAAATCTAAAAAAAAATATTTTAAGTTTGCCAGTCAGCTCATGTGAAATGGGGAGAGTATTCTGGATTATCTGGGCGAGCCTAATGTAATCACAGGGTGCTTATTAGTGAAAGAGGGTGGCAGAAGGAGAATGAGAGAGATCACAGCATGAATAGATTTCATCCCAGCATTGTTGGCTCTGAAGATGGAAGAAATGAGGCCATGAGCCAAAGAGTGTAAGTGATGTTTAGAACTGAAAAAGATAAAGATTCTCCCCTGGAACCTCTGGAAAACAGCACCATCCTATTGACCCTTCAGTTTCAGCCCAGTGAAAGCAATTTTGTGTTTCCGACCTCCAGAACTGTAAGATAATACAATTGTGTTAAGTCACTAAGTTTGTGTTAATTACAATAGCAATAGAAATCCAATGCTCAGACCATAGATAGTTCCTGTCCTCAAAAAACTAATCAACTGGTAGAGATGTTAAGAGTTCAGCGAAGTAATCTTATAACTAGCAAAACTGAGTGTTGCCCAGGGCTGACACTGAAATAAGGCTTATAGAAAGGATAAAATACCCTCTTTATTGGGCAGTAGTAAAGAATTGAGGCCATAGCTTTTTTGGTCAGATCATCATTTTTGGCCAAGAACAGATAGGATAATGCTTTGTGGGTGTTTCCAGGGAGACCTGAGGAATTTGCCAGAGATATTAGCAGGTGGACCTACAGAGTGTTGAAGAGATGGAGGTAGGGATGCTGAGTATATCTAAAAGAATCTAAGATGATTATATATATATTTTTAAAACCTTCTTTTTTTTTTTTTTAAAGATTTTATTTATTTGACAGAGATAGAGACAGCCAGGAGAGAGGGAACACAAGCAGGGGGAGTGGGAGAGTAAGAAGCAGACTCATAGTGGAGGAGCCTGATGTGGGGCTCGATCCCATAATGCCGGGATCACGCCCTGAGCCGAAGGCAGATGCTCAACCGCTGTGCCACCCAGGCGCCCCTAAGATGATTATATTTTAAATACTATCTATACGATGACTTCCAAAACTTACATCTTATATTTCTCTCAATCTAACTATATACCCTAGATCTCCCCTAGGTTATCTTGATCAACCAACCCCAAACGTTTGATCTTCTCCCTAAGTTTGTTCTATGAAATATTTACCTTTTCAGTACATGGCACCTCTGCTTCTCTAGGGCAAAAATCTTGGAACCTTCTTTGACTTTGCTTTACCTCATACCCTGTATCGTTTTCATCTGGGAATCTAGTTAGCTTTACTTTCAGTGTATTTGCACTATAAACACTTCTCAGGACTACCTCGGCTGCATTCCTAGTCTTAGCCACTTTCACTATTAAAAAATAGTAGCCTCAGATAGATCTGTGCGCTTCCATCCTTTTCCAAATGCAGTCTTCTCTTAACCATAGAATTCAGAATAGTCTTTGAAAAATGTAAATCATTACTTTCCAAAGATGTCCGATCTCACTCAGAGCAAAAACCAAAATCAAAATCCTCCTAGGGATCTACTCAAGAGAATTAAAAGCATGTTCACATAAAAATTGCACACAGATGTTTGCAGCAGCAATATTCATATTAGCCAAAAAGTAGAAATAACCCAGATGCTCATTAACTTAAAAGTGGTTAAATAAAATGTGGTATATCCATACAATGGAGTACCCTTTAGCAATATGAAGGAACAAAGTATTGGTAACTGTTAAAACATGCATGAATCTGATAAATAGTATGCAAAGTGAAAGAGGCTAGTCTGAAAAGATCACATATGCTTTTATTCTATTTATACGACATACCCCAAATAGGCAAATCTATGGAAACAGAAAGTATGTTAGTGGTTTCTAGGGGAGAGGAGAATGGACTAGGGGAACAAATGCTAAAGAATATGGGCTTTCTTGCGGGGTGATGAAAATGTTCTGACAGTAGGTAAATGGTTGCCTCGCTTTGCGCATACACTAAAAACGCCTGACCTATACCTGGAGGAAGGTGTGTATCTGAACACCATTGGGATTCTACTGATCCCAGTGGGATCAGGGAGATACTGAAAAGGTGAATAAAAGTGTCTGCTTCATCCCTCTAGGCCTTTGAGTTGCTAACTCTGTCTCAGTTTTCTCTACCTGGACAAGTTCTGACACAGGTTTCAGCCAACATCTCGGCATGAACCGGTGGCTGCAGTCAGGTACATGCTATCCAGACAGCTTACCTCTGGGGACACTAACCTGGGCCACCTGGGTGAGCCCGTGTCGGTCAGGTTTTTCCAATGCCTCCAGCAGGGCCAGATTGAAATCTCGGGAGGTCCAAAAGCCCTGAAAACATTTTAAGACCAATTTCCTCTATTAATTTAAAAGAATAAATAACTGTATTGAAAAAATAAGTCCTGATGTTTTCCATGATGACTACATTTTGTTGGAATTTTCTTTTCTGAAGCTATAAAAGAAGTTTCTGAAATGTCTTCTGGTGCTTCTGCCTACTTGGTGTCCTAGGTACAAGCTTTATCTGCCTCTCGGTAATGCAACAAAGGGCTTCTGTGACAGTTTCTCATTGTTAATCTCATTTGGGACACATTTTCACTTTCTCTTTCATTCCCTGTTCCTTCTGAAAGGGACCTGATAGGTTTTTTTTAGTTTTCTTTCTTTTTCCTCACTCAGATACATATAAATGTAAAAACACCTGGTATTTAAGTGAAATAAGTATGTTTGTTTCTATAAGCATTTATTCCTGTTGTATTAAAACAGAAAATCTATGCTAGAAATGAGAAGAGTAGCTACAAAGGTTAATAAATCTTTGCCCTTAGAGACCTCAGAGTCTGTGGGAAGTGCTCCCTCATCTTACCCAGATGCATGAGCCACTGCGTCATAGTCACATGGCAGATGACGTGTGTTTTTGGGTCAGGAGCCAGCTGGGAAATCCCAAATCACATTCCCACCTTCTAAGTTCGACCTTGTTGAAATAGAGGCTAGTTAATTTTTAACGCTAATTAGAATCAGCCATTTGCTGGAGTATCTACACTTGAGTAGGAACTATGGTAGGTGACAGGAAACCCAGAGAGTAAGTGTAATTAAGTCATTAAGGTCATACAGCTGGTAAGGGTTCATCCTGTCTGCTGGGCTTGGAGACTCTTGAACTCACTAGTTGGCTTAGATTTTTGTCACATCAGGTTAACATAAAATCCTGGTACGTTATGGACTGCTAGGTCAAAGGATAAAAGGATTCTTTCTCTTCCCTAAAGGACTCTTTTTCGTCTTGGTGAGGATTTACCCTTAAAGAGCCATTGAGAAAATTTAGAAAGGGGTTCATTGCTTTTGTTCCAGTATTCTTCTCGACATCACACAGCAACATTAGCTGTTTATTGGGGTTTTCATATTACTTTAATTTTAGCATTCATTTAATAAGCCCCACAGAAGAATGTGTTAGAGGGGTTAATTCTTCTCCATTACTAATTACTGCAGGAGGAGCAGAGCGTATAAAGTGCTAATCAAAAGGATCCATGTATTGGGTAGATAACAAGACATTCGGGGCAACTGAAACATAGATCTTCTCCACTACTGCCCTCTTTTAACCCGCACATACCATTATCCTTATCAGAAATTGAAATATCTATTAAATGGCACTTTTAAAGTTCTGTCATTTAATCATACCAGTGAAACAGCCTTAAATTATAGAGCACCAAACAGAAAAACTACTTAATCTCTTTGATACTGATTATATTATAGGCAGAGAATTTATTGAAAATATCCAACATGTGGTAGGGAAGGGGGATGAAGCACATAATAACAGATTTGAAATTAAAAGTTTGAAATTTATAGCATTAACATGTGGTAGTATGTTAGTAAATTCTAGATCACTAAAAAAAAAGTCACTGACTTTTATAAATGCCACAGTCTCTATCAGCCACCTGCGTATTTCTCTAGTCTAAAACCAGAGACTTTTCTGCAACTTCTAATTTAAGAAGAGTAGCTAAATTTTTAAAACAATGTCTTTTTTTTTTTTTTTTTTACAATCTGCAGCAGATAAGAGCTAGTGGTCTCTGAAACACGCAAAAAGCTATTCTTTGCCTCCTTTATTGTTAATAGAACCTCAATTTTGTTTGGAATAGTAATTATATAGGTTCATTTCATGATTTGAGTTAAGGCTAAGCTAGTCAGAAATTACATTCTCCTACTAGGAGGCTTGTGAAAAAGATCAGCTTTCCAGATAAAATGGCAGTTAGACCACTGCTATCCTGTCCTTCCTCTTTTTATGTCCTTTGAATGTAGACATGATGCCTGGTGCTACAGTAGCCATCTTGTGATGATAAGAGCACAAGCCACAGGAAACAGAAGGAGAAAACGAGCCCCTTTCATATTCTTCTCATTGAATCTACCATGGATTTCCTAACTTCAGACTTATTACAATATTCAGTTTTAAGGTACATAGTTATTTTTGTACTTTACCATGTCTGGAATTAGGAATGTGCCAGGGGCTTAAAGACTATAGCAGAGCACACTTTTCATTTCTAAGAACTAAGGAAGGAGATAGGGGACATGGTAGGTTTTAGCAACATTCTTAAGGGGGAAATCTACTTACTTTCAAGATTTTATTTATTTATTTGAGAGAGAGAGTGTGTGCACATGAGCAGGGGGAGAGGCAGAGAAGCAAACTCCCCACTAAGCAGGAAGCCTGATGTGGAGCTGAGTCCCAGGGTCCTGGGATCATGACCTGAGTCAAAGGCAGATGCTTAACCAACTGAGCCACCCAGGTGCCCCTCTACTTACTTTAAAAGTTAGCTTCAGAACTCAGCACCAGTGGCATTTAGTTCTTGCAAAGACCATTTTAAGGATAAATCACTTTTGCTCTTGATGGCAGAGAGACCAATATAGAATGGAAAACTCACCGGCAATTTTTAGTTGAAAATTATTGAGAAGAGCTGAACTCTGAATTTGAAAGAGTTTAGAGTTCTTAACCAGTTATTTGACATTTTAACGAACGCACAGAGGTGGTATGATACAGATCCAAACTTAAGACATCTATATCTAGTAAAAATTCTAAGTAATAAAAGCATGTTTCATAATTACTTGGCAGTATTTTTCTTCAAGAAAAGAAAATAATTATTCTCAGGGTTCATAGTGCTGCAGTTTTGACACAATATAGTATATAAGAGAGAGAATCCTTCCTTGCGTGAGCTACTTCTAGTTGGGTATTTTGTGGGAGCTGAAGTTATTCCCACTGTGTATAAGGTAACTCCCAATTCTTGTTCCAGAAGCTATACATAAAAATATGTTGTATGTACTAATATATTATTTTCAAGACTGTTTAGCATGGTCTTCTAGCTCTGGGTGTGAAAGCCTTTCCTTTAGATACCCAGATTGGCTTAAATATTAAATAATATTTCCTATAAAAATCTTAAAAATGCCTTTGCTTATGTATGTTGAAAAAAATCTGTTTTTAAGCCATACTAGATGAAGTATGTTCTGCATTTTTTACCATGAAAAAAACCACAATATTTTGAGTCATAACACCTTTACCAAAATAATATATCAATTCATATCTGGATCTAAGACATTACGATTCAAGGGAGCTAGGCACCCATGCCCACACGGTCCCACCCCCACAAGCATACCTACATTGTAATGTTTTTAGATAGCTCCTTCTTCAGCTCATATTCTAGGACCTATTTACAAATTTCAGAGTACTGGGTTTCAGCTCCCAACTGGATTTTATAATTTAAAAAGTGAATCAGCTCTACCAGAGTGAATGCTAAATAGTCCTGCTAGACATGTACTTATCAGTGTGCTAAATAATGTGCTTCTATGAGAATTTTGTAACTCTTCATATTGCAAAGCATTCCTTGCTCATGGAGCTTTGCAGGTTTTTTAAAAATGTATTTTATGATTAGTGTTATTCTTTATTATTTACTGTTAATTTTATGGTTAGTATTCTTTTTATGATTGACTTCTCTTTCTCTTAAAGGTTTCAATCTGATAGTGTCTGTGTAATATTATATTCAGGGAAGAGAAGGAACATACAGTAAATCCCCAGAATGTGTCAGTTATTCTGTAGCCTTCTGTCACAAACTGACTTGTTCCTTCTTCAAAAAAAAAACCCACCGGGTACATAGGCCCTAAGTTATACTCTGTGTTATATCTGAGGAACTCCAGCCCTAGAGGGACCTAGTTAGCTGTTCAAACTACTAATTTCAATCCACATTAACCAAACTCCAAAGCCAAGTTGATTTCCAAACCATCATGTTCTCTCCCAAGAATGAAAGATGATTGACAGCTAATAGCTGAATGTCTTACAGATGAGTCATTGGGCTACCAGTGTTTCTACCTTCAAAGTGGTAATGGTCACCTGAGAATTAACATGCTAAGTGGTATTATAAAGGAACCCTGGCTAAGGAGACAACTAATGATGGGACTAGAATAATTGCTCTTAGATACAGGTTTGGCCTTTCAGCACTGTGTGCAGTTAAGAGCCCAGAGCACGCAACTTGAGGTCAAGGTCTTGTGGGGCCCCTTCTCTAGTGTTGACTTACTGTTTGATTTTGTGCAGTTGGCTCAACCTCATCCAGCTTCAGCTTCTTCATCAGCAAAAGTTAGTAATGAGTGAGGCAGTTACCTACCTTACAGAGGTGGTTGTGAAAATTAAATGGAGTACTACTTACAGAGCGCTCAGGTGGCACCTAGCATTTAGTCAGCCCCTGGCAAAGTTCTGGAAGAGTCAGCAACTATCCGGGAATGGACTACCTCAAACACAGCTCTCGAGCATCTGTCAGCCCTGGGACCAGAAAGGCACGGGGAGGAGTGTTTCCCATGAGCATAGCACAAACCTGAAATGTTCAACTAGGACTTGCCCAGGAACACCATGAATGAAACGAAGTGACCCTCTGTTTAATAGCTAACAAGTGCTAAACGTACACAGGATCAGCTTTGATTTTCAAAGGTGATAGATACCACTAACAAGACTATGCAGGTACCGCAACAGTTATATGGCATTTTCTCCGAGGAGGTAGTGCTTTGCAGTTACCTTGGGGAACAGCTGTAGTCTCTGTTTATAAGGCTCATCATGATTTGAGTGTCTACACTGTGCCTCATGGACTGTAAAATAAGCCAACTCACCTTGCTTGCTTCTGGTAAAGCATTTTTAAAAAAATACAGAATTTACTCAATGAAACCACCTTTCCCAGCTGAAACTGCATCAGCCTGGATATCATTGTGCTCTCTGATGACATATTCTCAATTTTCTGTTCTTTGGGACTCTAGCAATCAGTAACTTGACTGAACCCCCTCCCTCCCAGTTCCATATTCTTAGACATAGAAACACAGTATTTTATGTGTAAGCTGGATCTTCGTTTTATCTTGCTTTACTTTTATTTTTACCTGTGTTGTCTTAGGAAGACTTTTTTGGCCTTCGCAGCCTGCTGAGAATGTATGATAAGTATGAAATTTTGCTTCTTATATTTATCCAGACAATTATCTCAAACTTTTAAGGGCTTCTCAATTTTACTGCCTGTAGCACTTCTCAGCTGAAAGCTCTTTCCCTCTGCTTCTAATTGTGATGAGGCATTTGCTTACTGGATTTACTTTATGGCATGGAGTGGGAGATTTGATGGTGCCAAGGGTTCTTCCTTGCTGCAATCCTCCGTTCGGCCCAAGATGCATCAGTAAGTGGCCGCTACGGAAATAATAACTGAATTTGAAAAACTCCTCATAATGCTATACTAACCATCCTTCCTAGGGTAGGAACTAAAAAAAGGTGAATAGTACATATTCCTCAGGATAATGTCTGCAGTTTCCTGCTAGCTGGGCCCCCTGCTGCAGTTTTGTTATGAGCTGCTCCATTATGGCAAAAAGATAGAGGAGAAGGTTGAAAGGGCTTTTCTAATTAGTGCTTTTTCTAGTGACAGTTGGACGACTGGCCTTGAAATTGGGAAAGGGCAGGTCAGACGTGAAAACTCAGGGGAAAGCTTTCAAGCATCAGAGCTCTTTAAGTGTTCATACTATGCTGTCACAGTCCTACAGCTGAGCAACCCCTCATGGTACGTGGCTGTTGGTCTCCCTGTAATTCCCTAAGCATTACCGACGTTCCAGCTCACTGGCCAACCAACCTGGGAGTTTTCCTAACAGACTGTCTGTAATGATTGCTACAGGTCAGACTAACAAGATTCAATTTGTCAAGTTCCTTAGGCTTGATAAGAAGCCCCCAATTCCTAATGAGGGAGGCTTGTCACTTCTTTACAAATAGTCTTGAAGATCTGGGTGGTTCCCAGAAGCCTTTTCTTTTTGCTGCAAAGATGAGTCACTGAAAACTGTCAACAACCATGATATGGGGACATTGCTACCAGAGATCATTGAAACTCCCACATAATCCCCGCACCACTGCTTTGTTACCAGCTTTAGCCTCTTGACTTAACTAATCTTCCTAGAAATGCTATCAGCTTTCACTGACAAGAGTTTCAAAGGAGCTGGGACCTTTCTGAGAAGTGTTAACTTGAGGGATGGGACCAGAGTTGGGCAGTAGAAAGAAGACCTAGAAGCAAAAATTGATTGAATACCCATTGTTGTATAAGAAATGGATTGTAGAGCTTTGTGCTCCAACCTGCTATCCATTATCCTTTATACCATGCTATATGCCACAGTTTTATCATTTATTTATAAACCTCAACAGGATAGAATATCTTTTTTACAGAACTTACACATGATATTGGGGTGGAAACTGACCTACTGAGAAATTAATGGGATTTTCCCAAAGTCATATGATAAGTGGTTTCTTAGAGAAGAACAAAATTTCCAGTTGTAGAAATGCCTTCTGGTGTTCCAGTTTCCATCTTCATCCTTCTGATATTGAGTTTTCAGGCCTGGTCTTCTTCCTTATTCTTTTAATGGGCTTGTGCTTCTGCCCTGGAGAGTCCAACCTTCTTCCCCCTATAGATGTCAATAAGGACACCTGCACTTGAAGAGCAAATGGTGAGGAAAGCTTTAGGGTTAGAGGTGGGAGCCTCACAGGGTTCCCTGAGGGTCTTTAGAAAGATCTCCCCGCTGTGGAAACCAGGCGAGGTAACTGGGAGAAGGCATGCTAAAGGAGGATTTTTTCCTGGTATTTCCGTTGACGGCACTAGTGACGCTCTCTAGCTGCTGCAGCAGCTGGACGGGAATGGTTATGGGCTGTGTGTGAGGACCCAAGCACTGGCCTGGCCATTTAAATACTTGCTGTTAGCTCCAGCTGTGCCCCTGAAGTGTTTGGCCTCAGGCTGTCATTGTACTTCCTCTGTCTCTTGATTTGTAAAGTGAATAAATAGACTGAACTCTGAGTGCAGCCGGCTTTTTCGGTTCTAACTTTGGATGATGTTAGAAGCCTTGTGATAGAGTGGAAATTACACACACAGAAGCAAACTTCCAGTGACATATGTGGTTTCGTCAGGCGGAGCTGTGTGGGTTTCAGTTTCTTCGCAGAGAAATGCAGAGAGTAACATTTACCTTGCAGAGCTGTTGTGAAAATGAGACAGCACGTAGAAGGCCTTGACGAAGTGTCTGGAATGTAGAAGGTTTCAAATACTCCTTTTTTTTTCTCCCCCAATGGTGTTGTGACCTAGTCCCAACATTGATTAGGTTGATTTCTGTCACTTAAGAGAAGACATGATTCAAGACTCCTGGCTCTTTGTGAGATGAGAAAGGCAGTTCCCTCCCAGGACCTCATGTCAACCCTGATGGTGATAAGAGCCCCATTGCCCATTTTTTGCCTCAACCCAACCTTTATGGGCCTGAGAACTTCCCGGCCCCTCACCTGGCTGTGAAGCTCTGCTGGTGAGGGGAATGCGGGGAACCATGGCTGGTGAGTTCACTCAACTCTGGCAAGTGCCAAGTCCTGTGGGCTAAGAGGTATTCAGGAACACCTTCTTTGAATGCTTTTTTGAACTAGGCAGGATGTAGAGGTGTAGAGAGCAGACAAAGAAGAGCTGAAGACACCCACTTAGGTTGATCTCTATATTTCAGCTGAGTTGGGAGTCCTTAGGAAGATGAGCTCCAACTGGGAGAAAAAACAAAACCATCTTTTCTTGGTTTTCATGAACAACAAACCTCTCATTTAGAGGAAAATGGATCGTTTGACACCTTGGAGATTTTATCTGGAAGAAGATAATTTCTTAATCTCTTGTGCTGTAAGAGCTAAAACCTATTTTGCAGCTATAAAATTAATAATGTATTTACCTTTCCTGAACAATGGATTTTCAATCCTGCCATTGAACCTGGACCAAAATTATGTCCTCTAGAGGTCACCAGTGCACCAGATTTGAAGGCCATGAAGGCTTCCAAAATGCCTAGGAAAAGCCAAGAGTCCTGCTTATGTCTGAGTGAAAGAAAATAAGGCAAATAAATTATCAGAACAGCTGTTCTCCAGCTAGGCTCTTAAGAAATAGGAAATCTTGTCTTGAATAGCACATTTTATATTGATTTTTCTTGATTTACTTTGGCTCTCTTATGCACTGATTTAACTGGAGGAAACTCTTCGAATGGTTAAATGCTTCCTCACGGATAGCTTAATTTTAGAAGTCAGAGAAGAAACTTTTCTATATGGGAGAAAACGGGTTTAGAAATGAGCTTTTAGAGCTTCCATTAAATGAATGCTACATTCCATGGTGTTCTGGCCAAGGAGTCTCCGTGCCTCTCCTCAGCTTGCTGTCCTCAAAGGGCATGGGCATGGGAAGCGGCCCTTTAATTAACTGTTATACAATTTCTGCATTGTCTTATGTGGGAGGACACCATCCCAAGTACTTAGTTCTCCGCAGAGAAAATCAGGAACTGCCCACGAAGGGATCCCTTTTGTAGCCAAAACATACTTTTCATTTGTAAGAGCTACCATCCAAGAGGATGGCAAGCTGGAAGTCCCACTGGGACTTTCCTTAGGTGGTTTGCCTTTTTAGTTATTCCAAAGCTTTTGGCTTGTGTGAAGCCACCTTCCTTAGAGAGAACTTGCTTTGAGAACAATGTTCCACTTTGGCTGTGAAACTCAACCAAGGGGGTGAACAACAGGCTGCTGAGAGCCCAGGACATGTTGAGGCATAGCCCACTGCCTCTGGCCTGAGTTGCTCAAGCCCTGTGACCTGGGAGTTACCACCAGGGGATCACAGCATTGTTCCTGCTGCTCCGGTTCCTCTCTGAGGAGAGGAATTCCTACATCAAGACTTTCCCAGGGTCCAGACACTTGCCAGCAGCTGACCCATCAGGAAATAGCCTCTCCCCTCTGCCTTCCCACATTCCTTCCTGAGCATTCCCCTGCCCAAGGTGTGGCCAGTCCTCAGAAGATCTGCCATGCCGGTGTTGATTGACAAGTAAACAAAAGCTTCCTCTAGATAAGAAACCTCACAGTGCTATAGGAAACCTATTTGTTCTGGGTGGAGCTTTCTTTCTTTCTGTCCTTTCCCGCCTGCAAACCCCCACCCCCAAAGTCTACATTGCTGACTATGTAGTTTCTTGCCTTTTTTTTTTTTTTTTGGTTATGTGCTACAGTCAATCTTCAAACAATAAGTTTTATTTGGGTAACTTGTTTTTATTGCTAATTCACAAGAAAGTAAAACAGTGTCCTAGCAGATTATGGTGTTCTTTCTCAGGATTATTAGATTTATTCCTTAGCACTAAAAAGGAACAAAGGCAAATTTTCATTTCTGAAATGTATTCTCTAGCCCCTTTAAAAGCTGACCCTTTAAAAGCTGCTAGTACTGCAGAGATATGGGAGCTCAGGAAAGGATGCCACTTGTCATTCATTCTGGAGAATACTTCAACTTAGATGATATCCTAGGGGAAATTTCAAAGTGTTGTACAATGTTTTAGCTCAGAGAGGTTAAGAGTGGTTTCACCTCCTGTCAGTGTGGGGCAGACAGGGACATTTCCTGGGACAGTCCTGTTTTATCTTCGTTATCAGTTGTGTGACTGTGAGCAAGTCTCCGACATTTCAGTTTTCCTATTAGTTAAAATGAAGTGTTGGTCATAATCCTCTTTGAGGTCCATTTTGAAGCAAACATCTACTCTGAGAAATTAAATCTGTTCAGTCATGGGCTACTTGCATCTTTGCAGGTGTATGAGTCCCCCAGGGCCTCTGGAACAGCATTACCCAAAACTGTGCTGCTCAAAACAGAAACCAAAAAACAAAAACAAAAAAATCCCACAAATTCTCACAGTTCTGGAGCCTAGGAGCCCAAAATCATGCTGTCAATGGGCCATGGTCTCTGATGGCTGTAGGGGAGAATTCTTCCTTGTCTCATTTACCTTCTGGAGTTTTCTGGCATTCCTTGCCTTGTATATGCCTCCCTCGAGTCACATCATGGTTTTCTCCATGTGTGTCTTTCCTCTGTGAGTATCTGTCTTGTGTCCTAGTTTCCCCTTTTCATAAAAACACCAGTCATATTGGATTAGGGCCCACCAGAATGACCTTGGTTTAACTTGATGACTTCAGAAGGGAAGCAGTTTTGCCGCCCAAGGATATGGGATATTGGCATATTGAGTATTTTAAGTTGGTTATTTTTAAGAAGTGTAGACACCAGAGAAACACTGAAAACCAAGTTTTGTAGACGTTTTGTAGGGGAAATCTCCATTTTTAAGAGTGTCTCCCTCCTGTTCCAGGAAGAGGGGGATGACTCAGTCTTTTGAAACTGTTATCAATTAAGAAGGCAATGCTAAAATCTGCATAACAACCCTAACCTTTGTTTACTTTTCCTGGTAACTTCCCATAATGGACTCTCCACCCCCACCATCTTTTGTCTTTAGTGGAAGGCACTGTGTAAGATGATGCAGGCATTTCATAGCTGTTCAGTTTTCCTGAGTCTCTCCCATGTATACAGGAGGTCTACATGTTATTCAATTGTTGTTTTTCTCCTCTTAATCTGTCTTACATCAATTTAATGATTAGACCAGCCAAAGACCCCAGAGGGATGAAGGGAAGACTTCATTGTCCCTACACTTCTGTCAAGACCCTACTTCTTTTTTTTTTTTTTTTGATTTTTTTTTATTATATTATGTTAATCNGTGGACAATGCAGCTATGAACATTGGGGTGCATATGGCCCTTCTCTTTACTACGTCTGTATCTTTGGGGTAAACACCCAGTAGTGCAATGGCTGGGTCATAGGGTAGTTCAATTTTTAACTTTTTAAGGGACCTCCACACTGTTTTCCAGAGTGGCTGTACCAACTTGCATTCCCACCAACAATGTAGGAGGGATCCCCTTTCTCCACATCCTCTCCAACAATTGTTGTTTCTTGCCTTGTCTATCTTTGCCATTCTAACTGGCGTAAGGTGGTATCTCAGTGTGGTTTTGATTTGAATTTCCCTGATGGCTAATGATTTTGAACATTTTTTCATGTGTCTGTTAGCCATTTGTATGTCTTCATTGGAAAAGTGTCTGTTCATATCTTCTGCCCATTTTATGATTTGTTTATTTGTTTCTCGTGTATTGAGTTTGAGAAGTTCTTTGTAGATCTTGGATACCAGTCCTTTATCTGTGGTGTCCTTTGCAAATATATTCTCCCATTCCGTGGGCTGTCTCTTAGTTTTTTTGACTGTTTCCTTGGCTGTGCAGAAGCTCTTTATCCTGATAAAGTCCCATAAGTTCATTTTATCTTTTATTTCTCTTGCCTTTGGAGATGTGTCGTGAAAAAGGTTGCTCTGGCCGATGTCATAGAAGTTGTTGCCTATGTTCTCCTCTAGAATTTTGATGGATTCCTGTCTCACATTGAGGTCTTTCATCCATTTGGAGTTTATTTTTGTGTATGGTGTGAGAGAGTGGTCAAGTTTCATTCTTTTGCATGTAGCTGTCCAATTTTCCCAGCACCATTTATTGAAGAGACTGTCTTTTTTCCACCGGATGTTTTTTCCTGCTTTATCAAAGATTAGTTGCCCAAAGAGCCGAGGGTCCATTTCTGGGTTCTCTATTCTGTTCCATTGGTCGATGTGTCTGTTTTTGTGCCAGTACCATGCTGTCTTTGTGATCACAGCTTTGTAGTACAGCTCGAAATCCGGCATTGTGATGCCCCCAGCTTTGTTTTTCCTTTTCAACAGTTCCTTGGAGATTCGGGGCCTTTTCTGGTTCCATACAAATTTAAGGACTATTTGTTCCAGTTCTTTGAAAAATGTCCTCGGTATTTTGATCGGGATAGCATTGAAAGTGTAGATTGCTCTGGGTAGTATGGACATTTTAACTATGTTAATTCTTCCAATCCATGAGCATGGAATATTTTTCCATCTTTTTATGTCTTCCTCAATATCTTTCAAAAGTGATCTATAGTTTCTAGCATATAGGTCCTTTACGTCTCTGGTTAAGTTAATTCCAAGGTAACGCATGGTTTTTGGTGTTATTGTAAATGGGATGGATTCCCTAATTTCTCTTTCTTCAGTCTCGTTATTCGTGTATAGAAATGCAACTGATTTCTGGGCATTGATTTTGTATCCTGCCACCTTACTGAATTGTTCTATAACTTCTAATAGTTTGGGAGTTGGATTCCTTTGGGTTTTCCATATAGAGTATCATGTCATCTGCAAAGAGAGACAGTTTGACTTCTTCTTTGCCGATTTAAGACCCTACTTCTTAATGAGGTCACATTCTGAGGTACTAGGGAATTCAGACTTCAACATTATCTTTTGGGGGGGGGCACAATCCAACCCATTATAGGGAGCAACTAGAAAATCTGTTGCTTATTTTCTCTATGACCCCTGCATCTGTTCTCCACATTGTTCTGTGACCTGAGAGTCAGGCCTACAGGGATCACACCAGGAGCCCCCTTTGTCCTCCGGCTTCCCATTGGCTTTGCCAATGGCAAGGTATGGGATGCAAGAGGATAGAGGGTAGGGGTTGGATATTTTTTCTCCAGAGGATAGGAGGGTGTTACCATATCTGGCTGTGTCCTGTAAGGGCACTGTATTTACACACGTTTCTTTGCTTCTGGGGACCCTTAAGAGCTTCTTCAAATGTTTGGGCTTAATAATTCTTCAGTAATTCTTCCCGTACCTTCCCCTAACTTGTCATTCACATTGGTTTCCCTACCCATACTTTAACAGTGTTCTCTTTATTAAACTCTTTTTATATTGCTCACTTTGAGTGGGCCATCTGTTTTCTGCTCTTAATGACTGAATTGTCTAGAAATTTAAGGTGTTAGTTTGGTTTGGAAGACTCTAGTTAGGTAAGCTCTCCTGCAATTTGCTAAAACCTGCTGGGTGATTCCTAGCCCAGGAAACGTACAAAAGGCCCGGTCCAAGTCCTTTATAAAGCCAAACTAACAATGCAGACAAGCAGGCTTGGTGGATATTTGGATGACATAGGTTTAGACATTTGTAGGTTTGTGGCCATTGTGGAACAGCCTCCCAGGGTAGTTTTGCATCCTTGAGCCAGATCTGATTTCACCTGGTGAGTGAGGAGGACCGAGGTTGCCTGGATATTTTCAGTCTTATCTCTGCTTCCTTGGGGCATTTCACTTTATTCTCCCACCTAGTCATCATTGTCTCTCTCAATAATGCAATGTCTTCCTTTTTAAAAATTATTTTGCACCTTACAATTTCAAATGCTTTTTAGATCATCTCAGTCTTTGCTAATGAAAGTGCTAAGGAGAAATCTGCAGGTCTCTGATTTCCAAATGGAAAAGGGAAGCATAAGTATGCAATGCACTGATGAAAAACTCTAGAATGATCTATTCTTAGATTATTCTGTGAAGTAAATAGTATCATTTCTTCAACCATTGGAGAAAACTGAGTTTTGAATGGTTCTGTGAATCTTTTTGCTTACTCAGCTACCCATGTTTTCACATTCCATTATTTGCTTCTAAAATGTTATATTTATTTTTACTGTGAGGTTCATCAGCCCTTAAAAATGAACATCTGTACCATGTGGTCAGGGACTTGGCCTGTTTCCTCTTCTCCTCTCCAAGCTAGTCCTTAGTACTCAGCATACTGACTACATAGCTTATTCCTTACTTAATTGATTGCCTGGCTTCTTATAGACCCGTTTATTTCTCTGTGTCTGATATTTCTAGGGCTTTTTTTGAGCCCTCAATATTATCTTCTATGCTTGAAGTCTGTTTTTTTTTTCCTCCTACTGTCTTGCCTCCAATGTGTTTCAGGCTCTTCTATCTACTCTAGGCACTCCCACGGCTGTTGCTTTCACTTTTCTTGGACCTGGGGTAAAAATCTACCCACACTTCAGTGTGCTAACAATGTCTTTTGAATGCCCATTATGCACTGGCTTAGCTGAACTCCACTGTGGTCATGAAAATGGACACCCAGATTTAAGGGTGGGAATTACACCAAGGAGATGAAATGTCTCTTAAAACGTACAAGGGAGATAGGCATTACTAAGAAACAAACAGATTGAGCATTTGTGGCTTAAGTTTCTAGTATACTCAGAGAATTCTGAGTTGGTTTGCATTAGAATTCTTATTATCCCTTTTAAGGGGGAAAAAAAAGCCCTCATTACAAGGTAGAAAGGTTTTCTTGGATATCAAGTAGCTTTTTCCAAAGCACATTTGGCTTGCTGAAGTGTGAAGGGATAAGAAATGCTTGAATTCTGATTTCCTTAAAACCCACTTGGGTTTAAGTAAGAAATGGAAAACATCCTACTAAATGCATTTTGAATTGTTTGGGAGCTCAAACATTTGGAAAGGCACTTAAGATATTTGAGAATGCCCAAGCTGGTTTCAGTTTTACTCTGGACATTTTCTAAGTACATCATTGCCAGCAAAGTTTTATTATTGTAGGCACAATAGCAGCAAGGGCTTTTTTTTTTTTTTTTTAAAGATGTAAAGTGATATAAAAGAGAAGAGGAAACCTGGTGAGAATAAGAATAACCATCTCTCAAGAACCCTTATTTCTAGTTCCTTTTTATGGTTAAAAGCTTGGAGCAGACAGAGCTTGCATCCACAATAAGGCAAAGGTGGTGTAAACTGTGCTCAGCAGGCTGCATAGGAGGCAGACCTCTCTATTTATTTGTGTGTCTTGTGTTGCATTCCTGCTTAAGTGCTTAGCCTGACTCCCCATTGTCTACCGAATCAGGTCTGAGCCTCTTTCTCTGGGGTTCACAGCTGTCTGCAGTAGTATCCAGCCTGGTTTCCCACTGCTGCAGGAAGAATGGTATCAGGAAAAAGCTTGGCTGAGCAAGGCCATCCTGGGAAGTGTCAGACCTGAATGGGATGGGTTCTCTAGGGTGGAGGGGGTGCTTGCAGCTACAGATCCTGGGGGTGCAGAGTCCCCCAGACAGGTTATTGAGGCAGGGACTGAGGTTCAGCTTCCTGATCTCAGTAAAATGTGGGGACTAGGTTTCCGGAGTACAGCAGAAACCTTGTCAGATATGCAAGGGCACAAAGGCTGAGAGCACCTAGTGGCGAGGCTTAAAATGCCAGTCTTGGAGCTGCTGCACAAGTGCCCCTAAATATGAAACAGGAGCAGTTCGAAAAGCTTCAACATCCCGAAGCCAAAGGCGACGATCACAAGGCTCCAGTGCTGGGAATCGGGAGGCGGGAGTCGAGACCCTTCTTTGGTGTGTAATGGCTTATTTTAAGCCTCATCTGTGTTCTTGGGGCTGTAGACATGCCTGGGTATATCTGACAGATTGGAAGGAAGAGCCAGAAGGAGCGTGTTTGCATAAAAGACTGAGATGCTCTCTGGTGCACGTGGCTTTCTCCCACAGCAGGGTGGGGAGAGTGGGTGAATATGAATACAATACGGCTGTCACTCTGTCAGGAGCTCTCCCTCTGTGGATTTATGTCTGAGTCGTAGGTTCAGAAGAGGCTGCAAATAAAAACGGAAGGAGTTGTTCTCTTGCAGAATTTGAGAACAAAAATTAGCCCTGTTTTGGGACCAATGCGAAGAATAATATGAAATTGAGAGAGATTGTTCCGACTCCATTATGAGATAGTAAGGCTTTGCTGCACTGGGGGGGCTTTTAGAGGGGATACGGCCCCATTTTTTTAATTGATGAATATAGCACGTCAGAGATTTAATGTGGAAAAGAGATAAGTAAAGCCCACTTCATGTAAAATTGTAATAACTGATGAGATGCATCACTGCATGTTCCTCCAAGATGCTTATTTTATTTTGTCTTCTGTAAAAATCACAGGACATTTTTATTGGGTGACTTATATTATGTAGGTATATTTGTTTAATCCTATTTCCTTGCAGTGTTAGGTTTGTAAGAAAAGCCTATCGCCTTAAAAAAAAAGTGCAACAGATTGTTTTTTACATAATTTAGTTAGTGCTAAACATGTCGCTCTTACATTATTAAGCCCAAAAGCCATAGATCTTGTCTTCTTGGCACTTCTTTCAAGGTAGTGGAGTCGACATCCACTCTTTCCTTTATATGTTTGCTATGATATTATTATGGATGATCACTATAATTATCATAATTCTATAATTTATTATATTGAAAAAATTATTTTTGTAGGCTTCTAAGGAAGGCAAAAAGATGGTATACCATTTCAGAATTTGACATTTTTTTCCTTATCCTGACTGACTAAAATAGCAAGGAAAGATTCTGTAAGAGTCCAAAGGATGGAATCAAAAAGCCTGGAATTAAAAAAAAAAAAAAAAAGAAAGAAAGAAAGAAAAGAAAAGAAAAGAAAAGAAAAGAAAAGAAAAGAAAAAAAGAAAGTACAATTGATTGATGGCTTTAACTGTGCATTGTACTGATTCCAGTAGGCATTGGTTTGGGCTACCTTGCCATATATCTGGGGAACCCTAGTGTAGAACCCCAAGAGCCACAATAGAATAAATAGTCTGTTTCCTAGAAATGGTTTGTATCCAATACAGGATCTTAAGAATTAAAGAAATTGAAATGTTCTTTGTCTTCTCAATGTTATATTAATGTGCGGGGTGGGGGTGGAATTCCCAGCCTGGTATCCAGGCTAATTCCCGGTCTTCTAAAGGCCTGAACTTCTTTTGAAACTAGGTAAACATTTTTGTGGATCAAAGGACTTTTGCCTTGAGAGTCTCATGAGACTGGAATCACGAGAATGAGATGAAAAGAAAAATAATGTAAAATATCAGTGAAAGGCTTTGGGTGATGGAGGCTGAGAGCTGGGAGGACGTTTGAAATAGGGTGACCAAATACCTAGTTTGCCCAGGACTGAGGAGTTTCCTGTGATGTAGGGCTTTCAGTGCTAAAACCTTTCATGATAAGGGAAGCCTGTGGTGACCTGTTGTTGAGAACATCCTGCCTGACTTCTTCACTTCACACATGAAAAAGTCAGGCCCAGTTAGATGAAATGACTGACCAGTGACCGAATCAAGAAGACATTCCAAATCTGGTATTTGTCCCTCCACCCTGTGTTGTGTCGTTAAAAACCAAGGGAAAGAATAGATAGGCTATGTGATATATGAGCGACCACAGGAAACAGATGCCTTTACTCACGGAGGTACAGCTGCAAGGCATTCTGGGAATTCAGGTTTGGACAGTCACTGCCAAGACAGGGTCAGGGCCAGCTGTAGGTGGACTCACCGAGATGTTCCTTACACTGTTCAGTGAATAGCATTGCATTGGTTTCCTAAGGCTGCCATAATAAATTATCACAAGCTTGGTGGCTTAAAAAGCAGAACCTAACTTCCCCAAAGTCCTAGAGGCCAGAAGTATAAAATCATTGTATCAGGAGGGCCACGTTCTCTTCAAAGGCTCTATGGGAGAATCTTTCCTTGTCTCTTCCAGCTTCTGAGGGCTCCAGACATTTCCTGGCTTGGGGCTGCATCACCCCAATCTCTGCCTCCGTTTCCACAACTCTTTCCTCCTTGTCTTATAAGGGCTCTTGTCATTGGATTTAGGGACTATTCTAATCTAGGGTGATCTCATCTGAGATCTTTACCTTAATTGTAACTGCAAAGAATATGGTCAATCTTAGTGAACGTTTCATATGCACTAGTAGAGGATGTGTATTACACTGTTGTATCTAAAAATGCCAGTTAGGTTCAGTTAGTTGACGGTATAGTTCAGATGGACCCTGCTAACAATTATGAAATGTTCTTCTTTATGCCTGGAAATATGTCTGGTTCTGAAGACCACTTTTTCTGCTATTAATATAGTTACTCCAGCTCTCCTTATATTGATGTTTTTATGGTGTATTTGTTTTTCATCCTTTTACTTTTAAACTATTTGTGGCTTTGCATCTAAAAGTGGTTTTTCCTAGGCAACATCTAGTTTGGATCTTGATCTTTTTTAATCCAATTTGGCAGTCTTTGTTATTTAATTGGAACATTTGGCCTTTAATAATTAATGAAGTTATTGATACGACTTGATTTGTATGGTTGACTCTTGAACAACACTGGTTTGACCTGCAGGTGTCCACTTATACGCGGATTTCTTACAGTTCAATACTGCGAATGTATTTTCAGTTCCTTATGATTTTTAAAATTTTATTTTAATTTTTAAAAGATTTTATTTATTTTTTTGGAGAGAGAGACAGAGCAGGTAAATAAGAGAGAGAGCAGGATCAGGGGAAGGGGGGGAGAGAGAGAGAGAGAGAGAGAGAAGCAGACTCCCCTTTGAACAGGGAACCTGATGTGTCCTGGGATCATGACCTGAGCTGAAGGCAAACGCTTAACCGACTGAGCCACCCAGGTGCCCTCCTTATGATTTTGTAAATAAAGTTTTCTTTAGCTTACTTAATTGTAAGGATACAGTATATAATAAATATAATGTGCAAAATATATGTTAATCAACTCTGTGATTGGTAAGACTCTGCTCAATAGTAGGCTATGAATAGTTAAGTTTATGGGCAATTAAAAGTTACAGGAGGATTTTTGGGGTACCTGGGTGGCTCTGTTGGTTTAGCATCCAACTCTTGATCTCAGCTCAGGTCTTGATCTTGGACTTGTGGATTTGAGCCCCACATTGGGCCCCACACTGGGCATGAATCCTACTTAAAAAAAAACAAAAACAAAACAAAAAAAACGTTAGAGGAGGATTTTTGACTGCACGGAGAGCTGGGTCAGTGCCTCGACCCCTATGTTGTTCATGGATCAAGTGTATATACCACCTTACTGTTTGTTTTCTGTGTGTTCCATCTGCTGTTTATTTTTGGTTTTCTCCCCTTTTTGCTTAAAGAATTTAAGATTCCTTATAGTAAAATTTGTTTACAAATTCAGTTAGTCTGAAAAAGTTTTTATTTTTTATTTTTTTGAAGATTTTATGTATTTATTTGAGGGGGGCAGAGAAAGAGAGAGAGAGAGAGAGAGAGATCACGAGCAAGGGGAGGGCAGAGGGAGAAGCAGATTCACCACTGAGCAGGGAGCCACACATGGAGGTCATCCCAGGACCCCAGAATCATGACCTGAGCCAAAGGCAGATATTTGACTGACTGAGCACCCAGGCACCCCCTGAAAAAGTTTTTAGTTGGCTTTTAGTTTGAAAGATATTTTCATTAGATAAAGAATTTCAGGTTGACAATTATTTTCTGCCGCCTATGTAAAGATGCTATTCCATTGTCTTTTTTTGGCCTTTGTCCAAAATGTAGTTTTGGATAACAAATCTATACTAAATTTTATCTTTGTTTCTCTGATGAGTGTGTATTTTTTCTTTGAATAATTAAAAAAAACTTTCTCTTTCTTCCTATATTTTAGCAGTATTATGAAGTGCTTAGGGGTGTGTGTGTACATTTGCATATGTGTGTATGCAAATATACATACGTGTGTTTATCCTGTTTGGGTTTTATTGAGCTTTTTGGATCTATGGATTTATAGTTGTCATCAATCGTGGAACATTAGGCTATCATTCCTTCAAAGATTTGTACTCATTTTTCCTGTTCTGACCCTACTCCCCTGCCACCCCTTTTCTTCTTCTGGAACTCCAGTTACGTGTATGTTAGATCACTTGGTGCTATCACACTGGTTGTGAAGTCTCTGTTCATTTTTTGCTTTTCCTTTAGTATTTTTCTCCTTGTATGCTTCATTTTGGGTAGATTTTTTTTACTGTCTTCAAGTTTATTGATATTTTATTTCACAGAATCTAATCTATTAAATACTAGTCAGCGTAAATTTTTATCTCAAGAAGTTACATTTTGTTCCTCTTTATATCATCTATTTCTTTCCTCATTATGTTCATATTATCTTTGACATCTTAGTGTATGCAACATTTATAATCACTCTTTTAATGTCCTTGCCTGTTAATTGTATAATCTCTGTCATTTTGGGACCTCTTTGTTTGGTCTGATTTTTCTCCCAGTTATGGACTGCATTTTCCTGCTTCTTTGTATTCTAGCATTTCTCCCTTCTTTCCTTCCTTCCTTCCTTCCTTCCTTCCTTCCTTCCTTCCTCCTCTCTCTTTCTTTCTTTTCTGGATGCCAGATATTGTGAGTTTTACATTGCTGATTGCTCATTATTGTTATTTACCTTTAAACAGTATTAAACATTTTTCTTGTGAAAAGTCAAGTTTATTACAGATTAGTTTGATTTTTTCCAAGCTTTTTTTTAAGTTCTCTTAGAATCAGGCTACAGTGGCCTTTATTCTAGAGCAGATCATCTCACTTTTAGGGTGTGGACTTTTATATGTCTACTGATTGCCGTGTTTATTCAGTGAGGTCTCTCTACTTTGGAAGGAGCAAAACTAAACAATTTCTAGTACTATGTGACCACTAAGAATTCTGCTGTAGTTCTCCTGGTATTTGTTCTTTTCTCAAACATTGTTTTTGCACATAACATGTAATGACTGATATTCAGCCAAAGAGTCAAGAGAACTCCTATTCAGACATTTGAGCCTCTTTCTCTGTGTTGCTTTCTGCTCTCAGAAATTATCCCCCACCAACTCTAAAAACTTCATCTTGCCTGAACTCAGATATTCATCTCAATTCAGTAAGACTACTGTCTCTGTTTAGATTCTCCCTCCCTGGGCTGTAGTCTGAAAATTGTCTCCAGGCAGGTGATGATAAGGTTCATCTCATTTTTTTCTTCTTTTCTCAGGTATCAAAGTCCTGGGCTATCTGTTTCTAGTGTCTAAAAACACTTTTTGCATAGTTCATAGTTTATCATGAGTGGGTGATTCCAGCCACTATTACTTATAGCCAGAAGTGGAAGTCAATAATTGCATCTTTTTTTTTTTTTTACCTGAGCAAAATTAGTTCTTAAGATTAGAAATTTGGAATTTATCTTTTAATTCTAGTTGTATACATACAACTGGTTAATTCACATTTCCATCTGGATCTCTAATAGCCCAAACTTGACATTCTCCCAAACAGAACTCTTCATTTCTGTAACATAGCCTCACCCAAAGTATCCTTCCCTTTGTCTTTACTATTCACTTAGTGGCACCAACTTCTACCAAATTATTCAAGCCAAGAACGTAGATGTCATAACAATTCCACTTTCTGTTTCACATCCTATATTCAACTCATTAACAGTCCTATCGGTTTTATTTCTAAGATATGCCTCTCTCATATCCCTCTAATTCTTATCATCTTCACTGATAACAACTTGGATTATTGCCTTTCATCTAATTATTGTAATAACCTCTATACTGATTTGCTATCTTCCAGTTTTGCTCTTCTCTTATTCATTGTCCATACAATAGCAAGAGTGATCTTCTCTAGAATGTAAATTGAATCCTATCATTCTCCTATTTAAAACTTTCAATGGCTTCCTTTGCACTCAGAATGAAGTTCAAATTCCTTAATGCAATCTGCAAAGGCCCACAAGACCTAGCTCTTGTCTATTTTAGCAGTCCAGTGCCTTACCACTATCCTCATTATTGACTGTGTTCTGACCATACAGTTCTCCTTGCAGTTATTCATAGGCTTTTTGTCATCTCAGGACCTTTGCATATGAATTGCTTTCCTAAAGTGCACTTTTCCAATTCTTGGTATGATACCTCCTTATCCTTAAAGTTTCAGTTTATAGACTACCTTCTCTTAGATATATTCCCTGATTATTCCATCTAAGGAAGTCGCCCTAATCCATTCTTATGTAACATTGTTAAGTATATGTGTCATTGTTTCCTCGGTGAAATTTATCATTTTCTTTTGGTAATTTGTAAATTTAATTTTTTTTTTATCTTTTCCCTACTTAGTTATAATCCCCATCTGGCAGAGACCTGCCTGTATCTATTGCCTTTTATTGGTCTTCTAATGTCTAGTGCGGTGCTTGGCTCTGTGACTATCCAGGCTTTCTGTCTCAGGGCATCATCCAAACTACAGAGTTGAGAAGGGGAACCCAGATAGAGACAGGTAGTCTTACTGAGTTGAGAAGATAAATAGCTGAGTTTGTGAGGTCTGAGATTTCTAGATTATGTTGGTTGAAAGAATTAGTGTATCTTTCTTAAAAAAGGAAGAGCTGAGAATAAAGTTAATTGATATATCTGGTAGAGCTATATAAGGTAGATCAATTGATACATCTGGTAGACGTGGACATAAAATGGTACAACATTAAAGTTTAGCACAGTATCTGACTTAGCACTCAATACTATTGTTAAACTGTGAAAATTGACAGGAGCCTTTCAATTACACAATGTTCCTTCTTCATACTGGAGAAAATTAGCCTAGAGCCTCCATTTCATTTCATCCAAAGGCCATGGAATTCATTTCAACTTGTTTTCACTCCGACTGATAGAGCAAACAAGACTGTCTAAAATAGGAAAGCAAAGCATTCTCCTGTGCTGGTCATCCTAGTTCACTTTTCTCCCTGAAGATAAAGGGCTGTATGCAGTGACAACACTATCCCTTTACTACCATTCTGCAGATTATCACAATGTATTCAACACTGAGAAATCATTGGGAATGCTTACTGGCTTTCTGGTATCATCCTGTAGTCCAGTGTGTGCATGCACAATCTGCCTCGCACTTAACGCCTTCCTCCATACCCCAGTCCACAAGCATGTGCTTGCCTGTCAAGCCTTGGGCCATGGGAAGTAGAAGGCTATATTTATAAAGAAAGTTCCTAGTCAGGATCATCCTTCTTTCTTCTTCCCTGTTACGGTATTTCTAAAAGACACAATATTATTGTTGACTGTTATTTTGAGATTAGTTACTTCTGGTTCTACCAGTTTCTTCCTGTTGTTTCTTGGAAAGAAGACAATTTATTTGGCACCCAAGAGATTTCAAACACTCTTTTAGAGTCTTTACAATGATAAATTTGTAATCTCATGTAATTAACATATGAACCATAAGGTATGGTTGCTGTTGACCACATTTTATAGATGACGAAGTCAGGTCCAGTTAAGTAACATATATGTTTGCACACCTGGTACCTAGGGGAGCTGGGGCTTGAGCCCAGGTCTCTTTCACATTCCTGAACAATAAAGTATATTCATCTTAACAATTTTTTAGGCAATTCCATATTGAATAATCTTGATGGCGTGAATGTGGTCTTTTGTAGTTGGAAGTTGTGTGACAGGCCTTGGGATAGTGACCAATGTTCTGTTCTCTACCTTATTTGGAGGGAAAGTTCAAACTCTCCTAGTCATGGATATGCCCTTTGGGGTTTGTTATACAAATATACAAATATTTCAATAGTTTGTCTCAAGCTTGTCTTGTTTATATATCACCTTTATTTTTATTTTGGGTTGGTAGGGTAGAGACAACAATTTTATGACCATTAATATTTTAAAGATTGCAAGTGCCATAAAACACACACACACACACACACACACACAAGATAAACAAGTCTATGCAATAGTAAGTTACTGCAGAAGGGCTGTTTTATGTTGGACAGTCAGGGAAGATCTAGTATCTGCATTCATGCAGATATTACATGCATTCATACATCTAGACTATTTCATGTGGGGTACATAGGGAAACTGAGGTCCAAGATAATTAAATAAATTATCCAAAGACACATGAATTCTTTTGTGGCTAAATTAGGACCCGAGACTGAGTACTGCAGTTATATTATTGTTGCTGTTGTTGTTATTATTACTGTTATTATTTAATTAACCTTGCTATCTGGTGAAATGAGTCTTCCTTTTCAAAATTGTGTTGAGTATTCTTGTCCTTTCAAATGATTTTTAAGATTGTTGACAAAGTTTCACCAGAATACTCCACTTATTTTTATTGGCATTAAATTAAATCACTGATTAATTTGGGCGTAGTTGTCATCTTTACCTTACTGAGTTTTGCCATCCAAAGGACTGTGTGTCTCTTCATATGTTAAAGTTGTGTTGGATGTCTTTTTAGTAGTGTCTACATTTTATTCTTAAAAATTAATGTATATTTTATTATTTTACTCCTAGACATTTCAGTTTAGAAGGTGATCGGAAAACGTACTTTTTAAAAGTACATTTCAAATCACTTGCAATAGTTATATAGGGATGAAAGCAATAGATTTTTTTATATTGATTTTTTTTATCCATTTGGCACCCTTGCTGAAACTTGTAAGTTTTGATAGTGTATCTGAAGTTTGTCTTGTTTATATGTCACATTTTCTTTATCCATTCTCTTTCTTATGAAGTCTTGACTGAGATTTGTCTATTATATATCTAGCTTTTGATCTCACTGGCCTTTTAAAAAGGCAATCTATTCTGAGAATTTGTTGTTATTTTGTGAGTTTAATGCAGTTAATTTATTGCAGCTACTAATATATTTGGGTTCATTTCTGGAAGCAACAGGACACCTTAGTTACTAGTATGGACTTTGGTGTATACTTAGTGTCGTTTTACTCAGGCTCTGGAACTTCATAGCTCTAGCTGTTGAACAAATTGCTTAACCTCCCTCTGCTTCACTTTTCTCGACTGTGACGTGAGGGTTTATTATTGGGTGACTTACTCGATGGGATTGTTGGGAGGAATAAAGGATTGATACTTGTAAAACACTGAGAGCAGTGCTTAGCACTTAGAAGTTTTATGTAACTGTTAGTTGTCATTATTCATAATATCTTACTTGTTCTTTAGATTTTATTGGCTTTTTATTTGATTTTCCCCTTTCCGACATTTTATGGATTCACTGTTTTCTTTTTCCTTCCCTTCCTTCTACACACACAACAATGATTTGGAAGTTTTCTGTTTCTGTTTCTTGGAAGTAATCATTAGCTTCTCTGAATTTGTCAGATTTGGAATATCTTTTTTTTTTTTTTTTTAAAGATTTTATTTATTTATTTCACAGAGAGACAGCCAGAGAGAGAGGGAACACAAGCTGGGGGAGTGGGAGAGGAAGAAGCAGGCTCCCAGAGGAGGAGCCTGATATGGGGCTCGATCCCAGAACGCCGGGATCACGCCCTGAGCCAAAGGCAGATGCTTAAGGACTGAGCCACCCAGGCACCCCAGATTTAGAATATTTTAACCCTTCTCACCACCTCTGTCTTTTATGTTGTTGTCAAGTATTTTAGTATCACCAAATATAATTCCGCAAATTAGTTGTCATGTTTATTTTTATGTAGTCAACGCATGCTTAGATTTGTCAAAATGTTTGCTAATTTCTTTGTTCACCTTTGTTCTAGTATCTCATTCCTTCTTTGTCTGTTAAATTTCTTTAAAAACATTTTATACTTTTAGGGCGCCTGGCTGGCTCAATCATGCAACTGTTGATCTCAGGGTCGTGGGTTTGAGCCCCACATTGGGCATGGAGATTACTTAAATAAATAAAACTTAAAAAAATATTTTGTACTTTTAATATTTCTTTCACAGGTGGTCACTTAGGGAGTAGTGTTTTCTAAGTATCTTGATTTCCCTCTCACTTTTAAATGACAGTTTAGCTGAGCAGTTAATTTTAAGTTGACACTTATTTTCTCTCAGTACTTTGAAATATCCCTTTGCCTTTTGACTTCTGTGATTGTTCTTGGGAAGCCTGCTGTCAGTCTATTTCTTGCTCCTTTTAATGTTTTCTGCCTTTGATCTCAGGTTATTTAAAAAAAAAAAACTCTTCATCTTTGGTGTTCTGCAGTTTTAGTGCAGATGTGACTGAGTGTGGATTTATATATTTTTCTTTTTATTGTTGCTCAATTTGCTTCTTAATCAAAGAAATATGATTTTAATCAATTCTGCAAAATTAACCACAGTTTTGTGCTTGAATGGTGCCCTTTCCAATGCTTTCGGTTTTACACCACTCCTAGTAGGTGTATGTTAAGTTTTCTTATTTCTATCCTTAATCTCTCTTTTACATTTTCTACCTGTTTATCTCTTACTGTTGTTTCTTGGTTAGTTCCTTCCAATCTATTTTTTCTTGGTGTGTGCAAAAGAACACTTGGTATTTATTGTATTAATTTGTCATTTGTGTAAGATATGCCTTATCTTTACATGTGAATAACCTTTCTCTCCAACTAGGTGCTAAGCTTTCTGAGGGCAGTTGGCTACATCTTCTGTGTCTTTGGGGGGATTGCGGCTTAGACCATGGGTTCTAGAAACAGACTAGCCTGCGTTGAATTCTGGCTCTGTCACCTACTGTCTTAATCTCAGACACCATTACTTTGCTTCTCCACAGCATAATGAAAGTATTAGTAGTATAGCCCTCAGAAGGTGCTGAGCTACTTTGAAAGCATTAAGTGAATGTTAGCTATTATACTCTTTTTCCATAGAGCAAAACTGTTAAATGACCTTGACTTCACAAAATGATTTGGCACTTAGACTGAATTTTGAAAAATAAATCAGTCAGTGCTCAGTGATGGAGGAGGAAAAGAAAGAATAAGTGAACACTTTAGGTGGAAGAAACAGCATGTACACCAGTACAAGAGTTGTAACGTGTGGTGTGTATTTGAGAAATGCACTACATTGCCTTTGCCCACCCATATCCTCTCAACACCCAAGGGTCAATACATAAGCTCATTTCTTACTGCTCTGTACTTGAAGACTCCCCCTTGACCTGGCCACCCAGCAAGTGGAATTCATACCTTCAGGAGCAGCCCTCAGCCAGTGATGGATTGGGCTGGAGAATAAATATTCCAGCTCCCTGCCTTTCCAATGTGATAACCCTGAGTTGTGTTTTACATTGTTTTTTTTTTTTTAGAGATTTTATTTATTTATTAGAGAGAGAGTGCAGAGTGAGAGAGAGAGAAAGAGCAGGTGGAGGGGCAGAGGGAGAGGGAGAAACAGACTCCCTTGCTGAGCAGGGATCAGTGACTGGAGTCTAAGGCAGACACTCCACTGACTGAGCCACCCAGGCTCCCCAGTCGATCTTAGAACTATTTTAGGTTGTATCTAGAAGGGTTATGATTAGGTTTTTCCAGCCCAGGTACAAAATGTGTTTCATAAATGGTATCTATTATCATATGCATCCTCAATATGTTTTTCAAGTAAATGAAAATTTTTTCTGTCCTGTCCTATTCCCTCCTTCATGTCATTTATTTGTTTTTTTGGGAATGGGCAAAGGGAGATAAAAAGTGCCCCCTTCTCCTATTTCTCAGTATTTTAAAATGCACCTGTGTTACTTGTACATGAAAACGAAAATTTAAAATAGAATTTTCAGATGCTGAATGATTGGGTTTCTTAATTTTATGTCCAAGTGTTTCTAGGTAATTTCTCTTTTGTTCTTCCACTGCTTTGTGTCAACCTTCTGATAAGACTGCGAAAATAAGATATGTTTGAAAGTCCTTCAGTCTATTTCCTGCTTCTGAAGTGTAAATGCTTTAATTATTTGAAATTCTCTGAGGTCTCCCAACAAAAGCCTGTCAGGACATTGCAATTCCACTCGCGAAAATCTCTCTCAGGCCCAACTCAGAGTTTGTGATTTAATGAGATACGCATTTCAGACAGTATGACAGCAACTTGGTAGGTATTTCAGAGCAAAACTTTTGATAAAGTTTCTGTGTTCCTCGAGAGAATCTTTAATTTTTTGGGTGAAGTCAATTCTTAGGAGAGCCTTTATTATGAGAGTGACATGCATTATGTCAGATTTATAAATGAGTTTTTTCATCTGGCAGGAAAACAGAAGTTTTGCTTTTCTATTTTGAAGGAATGCCAAACTTTTCAGAGTAAGGGGTAGGCTACATGCCTTCCTGGAGTCCTTGAGGTGTCCTATGAGATAATGGATTTGTATATTATAATGTGTATTCGCACCTGTAATCATATGACTAATGGTTAGAAGAGTTGAGAGGTTATCTAGTCCAACCAGATTTTGTAGATGAGAAATCTAAGAACCAGAGGGCTAAATGGGTTGCCCTAGACCACTAGACAGGTTAGAATTGGTGAAGACTCCTTCTCTTGACTCCTGGTTCAGTGCTCTTTCCATTTATAGAAGAGTTTCTGTTTCTTAAACATTACTTTGGAGAATTCTTTCATTTTGACTGGCTTCAAAGGAAAAATAAAATTATTCATTTAAGTTCCTGCACTGTGTAAGAGAACATTTAAGACATAATATGATGTAGATATTTCTCATTATATAAACTCTCTCCAAACATTGGAACTGAATAGATTCAGGTAAAACTGTTTAGATAGGGCTGGTATCTGTTGCTATCCATACTCCTCCCCTTTTGCTATTGAAAGTGTAGGAATACATTCTGTAGATTCACTCAATATCTGAATTTATTTTCCTGTTCTTCCTCTTGCATCAACTAGATTCAATAATGAGGTTGCTTTGATTTGCAGCAAGACCAATCTGAGAAGATTATGCATCTTAACAATCATAGAATCTCTGAATTTTAAGCAATACCACCAGTCATCTACTACAAACACCTATCTTTCTGCAAAAGGCATTTAACAACTATCACATTTGACCCAATATACTTTCCTAGTTGTAGGGAACCAGAGACCAACATCTGGAGGCTTTAAGGTAATTGGCCATCGGTATACACAGAGGCTGATTTGAGTGGCCTGTTTCTGTCAATGACTGCTCTGGTAATAATTCTCTCACTAGTAGCATCTCAAAGTTTTACAGTGTCAAGTAAAAGATCATTTTTAGTCTTTACCTTACTGCAATTACCAACCTTGATCTCCACTCTTTTGACCTTTGTAATATCCACACCTTGTTCTCTCCTTGAAACTGACTGATGGTTTCTCCCCTGTTTCATTTGTAGAATCCTCTGCCTTCTTTCACTTCTTGAATGTTAGTCATTCGCTATCAGTGTTCTGTTCCTGTCCCAGTCCTTCTCACTCTATGTAATGATGCCATATGTGTACCTAATGTGTATTTGGTCCAATTTAAAAAAAAGAGTAAATAAATACTTGCATTCGTTCCCAAGATTTTTAATGCCACCTATATGCTGATAACTGCAAATTCTCTATCATATTGATGATCTGGACTCATATATAATCAACATGCAATGTCTCCATCTATATGTTACCTAGATTATTCTAACTCAGTATACAAAAGAACACATCTATAGTATTGTCTATTTCAATTGTAGAACTTACCCATTCCCCATAGTTAGAAACTAATTGCCCTTCGTCTTCTCCTGCACCCTTACCAACTCCAATCCAATGCATTACAAAATTCTGCTGATGTTTTATCATAGGAAATTATCTCATTCATTTTGCTCTCCATCCTTATTATTACCAGCCTTGATTGGACTGTCATCATTTCTCTCTCTGGTACTTGAAGAGCCTTCTACCCTCCATCCTTGCCCTTAGATACTCTCCATCCAATCCCATTCTCTGTAGAGATCCACAATATGAGTATCTGAAACATAAATCAGACTGTATTCTTTTTTGTTCTTGTTGTTATTTTCAATGACTCTCCATTTTCCAGTGGATAAAATCTCCATGGCCCAGGAGGCCCTCCCTATGAACCTCTTTAGCTTTATCTCACAACACCCTCTCTCACTTCGTGCTTCATTTGCACAATATTGCTTATATCCCTCGTGCAAATGCCATGCTATTCTTCACTTTCATGCCTTATGTATTCGATGCCATTTTCCCCTCCTCCTCTCTTCTTCTGTCTATTCCTACTTATTTGTATGAATCAGGCTTGGAAGCATTCACTGAAGCCACCCACAAAGACTTTAACGATTTCCTCAGTTGGATTATGTGTTTCCGTATACTCGGTCAGAGTAAGTATCACTTCACTTACGACATTGTTTTATAATTATCTGTTTACAGGTCTGTCTCGTCTATAATACAGGAATCTTAAAGTGTGGATACTGTGTCCTTTTTACTTCTATTCCCAAGACCTGGACTAATGCTTGAAATATAGCAGACCCTCAATAAAAAACTGTAGGACGAATGCTAGTGAGAGAGGAAGGCTCCTTTAGATTTCATCTCATAAATCCAGAAGACTCCAACCGGCCAGCATTGGAGGTTGTGTGGTTTACTCTGGGAGCTTTGTTGATGGATGGATCTGGGATCTCCCGAATGTATGGTCTATGAGGTAAGAGAGGAATAAGCCCTTGGGTACACTCTTGTTTTCCCTGGTAAAAACATAGTTATGTCTATTCAGCTGCATAAATACTTGTCAATGCATTCCCAATTTTAATTCAGACTACTACATTGCTTGCCCGGATGTCGGAGCTGCCCCTCCATAACTGGTATGCTTGCCTTAAATCTTGTCTCTTCTAATTCTTTCCTCACACATACTGTAATCTCAGTAATCTTTCTCAGATGCTAAAATTCTTTATTGTGTTCTGAAGCTCTTAGACAAAAGTCCAAACTTCTTAATGCCGCTCCCAACTACATTTTATGATCTGATTCTTTCTTGGTTCTCTAACCTCATGGCTCACCATGCTATCCTGGCCCATCTGATCTCCTACTAGACTGAATGGCCTTTGGTTCATCCCACCTGTTTTATTTCACTTCTAGGTCTTAGAATTTGCTTGGGACACTCTTCCTTTTTGCCCCCATCCTCATTACTGAGTTAACTATTTTTTGCCCCCATCCTCATTACTGAGTTAACTAACTATTAACTCATCATTCGGGTCATAGTTTAGGTATTGCTTCCTCCAGAAAGCCCTCCTTCATGTCCAAATGGAGGTTAGGGATTTTATTTCCTCCTCTCTAATGATTTCCCTGTCCATATTTTTCTGTAACACTCCTGTACTTCTTTCATGCATAAATATCACACTATAATAATTGCCTGTCTTATTGTCTATGTAACCCACTAAGTCCTGAGAAGGCAGAAACCATGTCATTTGTGTTCCTATTCTCAGCACCTAGTATAAGAGCTTGCACAGATGAGCTGAGCATTTATCAGATGAATGCATGCATGCAATATAAAGCCATTTTATATCTACTGGATTTCATATTGCCATGCTGTTGAGAAATTATAAGATAAAGACACCTGGTACTCTGGATTTAAAAAGAAACTTTACTAGTTACACATGAGACTGTTGCTGACAGTCCTGTGTTTGTTGTTTTCAGGTATACAATTAGGAACCTAGATTTTTTGATTTCTGGGTCCCTTTCAGACATAGTGAACCTAAATTTCTGAGTAACCATAAGAATAAATCACTAATAAGGAGAATGTGGTGACTTGATAGAGCCAAGGTAGATAACCTCACTTCTACTTCTGTAAGGAGCAAAGTCCTCTCTCTGTACCAAAGTGAGCGGGACCCTTTTAAGTCGCTGACAATGGTCTAATATGCCAGGAATAGTTTTCTGGAACCATCATGAAATTTGCGTCTAGTTTCGTGACAAGAGCGTAGACTCAGGAAGACTGAGTATTGCTGTAGAGCATTTTGTCTTCTTGTGAGGTGTAGAGCTGAAATTTATTAGTGACTCAGCAAGCCTGCCCTATTTTTAGGCCTAAAGGTTAGCTTGCAACACTTCAGAGAGTGGGAGACAGAGAGGAAGTGTTACCAGCTCAACTGAGTCTTGTTTTATTTATGTATTCTGCATTGATTAATTTTAAATTGGTTATATTTAATTTAGGACCTGAAATAGATCAGACACCCTTCTTAGTTCCTTTGTTTGAGTCAAAAGAGACCAAAATAGTAATTTATATATGTATTAACAAATAGTGGGTGTGCTGTGTTTGTGGCTTTATTTGGTTCAGTGGGAATTAATGGAGTACATAGAAAGATACATCTTTCTTTCCTTTCATTTGGGTGAAAAGTCTAAGGGTCTCTCCCTTAAGAAACTTGCTTTGTCTCCCATTTCTCCTATAGAGAAATAATCCTTAGCTGTAGCTTGCCCGGTTATTTCTCATGTGTGACATTGGTCATTAGAAGATCCAAGGAGGGAAATGATGACTCAGTCTGGATGAATCATTAGCACTCATGTGTAAATTGAGCAGCGTGGGTTTTATGACCTCTCCTGCTCTGAGTTCAGGAGGTCTGTGAGGGTGAAATTTTGTCCCAAAATACATGCTAATGAGAGGAGTTTGGTGACTGATTGAGTTAAACACAAACTTTCTTTCTTATTCGAACTCTGGGTCAGTGGTATTAATTGTGACAGACCGGCATGTTGTTTTTAGACAACTGTAGTTTGGTCAAACAAAAATTCAACTTAAAGTAACAAGAACTGGCCTCTGCCTCAAGCTGTGTGATTCTGGGTAATCACTTAAACTATTTCAGCCTCAATTTCCTCCTCTTTCAAAAGGGGATTAATTTGCACATGGCACAAACATTAGGGAAATACACCGCATGGGTTGATGGAAATTATTTGGTGTTACTGACTAAACTAGGAAAGTCGGAAAGTACAGCTGTAACAAGTGTCACAGTTAATGCCAGTCGGCAGACGTCCCCCCCCCACACACACTCAATTCACATACATGCGCACACACAAGCTTCCCAGTCATTCCAGGCCCTGCTCCCCGTGACTTCATCAGGGATCTGTACACACTTCACTGAACATCCAGGCGGCAGATTGACAAATTCATGAGTTTAGTTTCCTTTTAAAGAATAACTGCCACATCGGTGTGGAAGGAAGAGCTAAGATTTACTGTGCATCCATTCTAGGCCAGACAGAGGCTGTGCATAAATTACCTTGTTGAACCTTCAAACTGATACCTTGAGGCAGGTATTACCGTGGTTCTTGCCGAAAGAGTAACTATGGAGGAAATAAAGTTCAGATTGTGGAGTTTTGTTTCCATTGCAATTTTAGGGGCGATGAGAGGGATTTGATCTACGATGTTCACTGTGGTTGAATGGTCACCCCTGTCTCAGTTTTGAGAAAGACTGTGGGCAGAGTCCCTATGCACAAACAGGCAGGTATTTCAGAACATGAGGGGAACAGGACTCACAAGGGCATGAGTTGTTGGAGAACCCACCCCATGCTCTGCTCACCAAGCTGTGTGCCATGGCAGGGAGCCATGACTGCCCAGAGAAGGGTCTGGGTGCCTCACATCTCCTACCATTGATCCTGGGCCAAGCCATCTGCCTGTGGAGCTGTCCCCTTTTTCTAATTTCCACAAAGATAATGTGTGGTTCAGCTCAGGCTTTAGGGGTTAGAAGAGTTTGAGGGGCACCTGGCTGGCTTGGTTGAAGGAGCAAGCAACTCTTGATCTCAGGGTTGCAAGTTCAAGCCCCACGTTGGGTGTGGAGATTAGTTAAATAATTTAAGCTTAAAAAAAAAGAAGAGTTTGAGAAACAGAAACAAAGCTACCTAGCTGAAGACTGAGCTATTGTACCCGGAGTGGAAACAATCCGAATTGTTTATGTTAAATCTAATTTGTTTATGTTAATGACATCTTTTGGCTTCGGAGCTTAGTATTTTAATACTTAGAGCTCAGTGTTTTCATTTTAGTCTCAAGCTCTGCAGTGCAATATGGCGGCCACTAGCCATATGTAGCCATTTAAGTTTAAATTAAAGAAAATTAAATAAAAAATTCCTTGGTTACACTAGCCACGTTTCAGGTGCTTAATAGTTATAACCACATGTGGTTTGTGGTTGCTGTAGTGGTCAGTGCAGAATTATAGAACATTTCCATCACTGCAGAAAGTTCTACTGGGCAGTGCTGGTGTAATCACCTTTTTCTAAGCTATAGATTGTTGCTTGATCCACCTTAAATTATTCAGGCCACCGTAATTTTATTTCTTCTAGTAAATGACTACATACTAAACCTGAGTAGCATGTAAATGCATATAAAAGTTTTAATGCAGTTTCCCAATTTTCTAGCTCACATCTTTAGCTCTATCCCTGGTCCTCTCTCCAGAGGCAACTCGTGTTATCAGTTGTAAGTATTCTTCCTGAGATTCACAAGAATAGAAAAAGCACACTCATGTATGCAAACACATATCTTCTTTCATTATTTTTCGGTCAAAGGATAGCAGACTTTACAAGTTGTTCCACACCTCAATTTTTTTCACAGTATATCTTGAAGGTCATTTTTTTGTTAGCATATAAAGAGCTTCTTCATTCATTTTGGCAACTGTATGTCATTTAATTATATGATGTACGTGTATATTATGGGTATGTGTATATGTTGTTTCTTTATTGTTTTCTTTTTTTTTTAAGATTTTATTTATTTATTTGACAGAGATAGAGACAGCCAGCGAGAGAGGGAACACAAGCAGGGGGAGTGGGAGAGGAAGAAGCAGGCTCATAGCGGAGGAGCCTGATGTGGGGCTTGATCCCATAACGCCGGGATCACGCCCTGAGCCGAAGGCAGATGCTTAACCGCTGTGCCACCCAGGCGCCCCTCTTTATTGTTTTCTGTTATAAATACTGCAAAGAATGACTTACACGTATGTCATTTCAAATTTATAGGATTATATTTATAGGATAAATTTCTGGAGGAGGAATTGCTGTGTCTAGATGATATGCATTTGAAGTTTGAATAGATACAAACGAATTTCCCATAGTAGAGTCATATGGATTTACACTTTGGTTAGCCGTCTATAAGTGTGCATGTTTCTCTACACCATCACCAATAGGGTGCATTATCGATTTCTTCTCCGGTGTTGTAAGTGGAAGATTATATGTCTGTGCAGTTTTGATTTGGATTTCCCTTATTTTAAGAAGAGACAACTTTCGTGTGTTTAATAATCATTTGATTATTTTTGTTTGTTTGTTTTTTGACTTTGCGAAGAAGTGTTTCTTTATATCTGAAGTCCTTTTACCTGGGATACAACTCATCTTGATTTACCTGGCTTGCTGCTCCCTGAGATATGATGTTCCCTTTCACTACTGAACTAGAGTTTTAGAAATGTTTCTTAAAATGTTACATAAATATGCTGTTTAATTGTTCTTAGATTTCTTCTTTGGGTATTCCAGTTATGTGTATGTTGAATCCTGTTTATCTAGCCTGCTTGTCTTTTTCTCTCAAATTTTAAACTATCATGATTTACTTTTTATTTTTATATTTCACATCAGTTATCTCCTTCCATTACTGTGTTTTTAATAATATCCATTCTCTCTCATGTTTCTTCCACTTTTGTCTTCCACTTTTGTGCGTGTAATCTTTTTCTGGGCTTTTTAGTTCACAAACATTGTCTTCTTTAGTGTCAACAGCTCATCCTTAAACACATGTAATCTTTTTTATAGGGATGATTAATTCATTAATTTGGGGGACTATACCTAATGAAATATTTTGTGATAATTTTTATCTGTCCCATGGTATTTTTTTTGGTGGATTTCCTTTATTTCACTTTTGTTTCATATTTTTATTTCTGCATTCCCATAACATGTTTATATAGATACTGTCTGGTCTTTTATGTTCACTATGCACCTCTGGAGGAAGTTGTCCTGGACCTGGTATTGATAGAAAATTTGTGTGTTGGAAGGGTTGTCATTATATTCCAGACTAACTGTGATTATCTTAAGATCCTTGGGTTTGTGGGGAGTTCATAAAGCAATTACTTCTCTCCAGCTTGGAAATTATGGACAATATAAAGTCTCTCTTCTGCTTTGTTGGGTCAGAGACAGACAGCTTCCTGAAAATATAGCCTGTCTGTGCAATAAAATTTTTAGCTCCACCCTTACTTACTTCTTCCCCCCCCCCCATGTGTGTACCGCTGTCCTGCTGGTAAAAAAAAAAAAGCTTTAGCAGTCATGACTCAGGTTATTTTAAAAAACTGTCTTTTACTGTTTGTTTTTTTCCTGAATCTTACTGCCATTGTTTCTGTTAACTGATTCTTTATGTGTACCTTTGCTGGATTCCCATTGTGTGAATAGCCCCTAAAACTATCCTCTGGTTCTATGTTTTATATTTGCCATTTACCAAAAACTGAATTTTAACTTCATTTTTAATTCTCAATCTTAGGAAGAAAAGAAGTAAATGCTCACTTTAATCTGCATTATTAAATTGGGCATCCTTTGCATTATCCTTTGGGATATTTTCTTTTTTTTTTAATTTTTTTTATTATATTATGTTAATCACCATACAGTACATCCCCAGATTCCGATGTAAAGTTTGATGCTTCATTAGTTGTGTATAACACCCAGTGCACCATGCAATACGTGCCCTCCTTACTACCCATCACCAGTCTATCCCATTCCCCCACCCCCTCCCCTCTGAAGTCTTCAGTTTGTTTCTCATAGTCCATAGTCTCTCATGTTTCATTCCCCCTTCTGATTACCCCCCTTTTCTTTATCCCTTTCTTCCCCTACCGATCCTCCTAGTTCTTATGTTCCATAGATGAGAGAAATCATATGATAATTGTCTTTCTCTGCTTGACTTATTTCACTTAGCATTATCTCCTCCAGTGCCGTC
This sequence comes from Ailuropoda melanoleuca, assembly GCF_002007445.2. Classification (NCBI taxonomy): domain Eukaryota; kingdom Metazoa; phylum Chordata; class Mammalia; order Carnivora; family Ursidae; genus Ailuropoda; species Ailuropoda melanoleuca. Next base: position 37,718,474 of record NC_048220.1, read on the forward strand.
CATGTTGCAGCAAATGTTGAGAATTCGTTCTTTCTGATAGCTGAGTAATATTCCATTGTATATATGGACNTATTTTCTACTTCTTTAACTTTTCCAAAAAAAAAAAAAGTCTTCATTTTTTTGGGGGAAAGTTAAAGAAGTAGAAAATATCCCTGGGGCGCCTGGGTGGCAGAGCGGTTAAGCGTCTGCCTTCGGCTCAGGGCGTGATCCTGGCGTTGTGGGATCGAGCCCCACATCAGGCTCCTCTGCTGTGAGCCTGCTTCTTCCTCTCCCACTCCCCCTGCTTGTGTTCCCTCTCTCGCTGGCTGCCTCTATCTCTGTCTTATAAATAAATTTAAAAAAAAAAAAAATCTTAAAAAAAAAAGAAAATATCCCAAAGGATAATGCAAAGGATGCCCAATTTAATAATGCAGATTAAAGTGAGCATTTACTTCTTTTCTTCCTAAGATTGAGAATTAAAAATGAAGTTAAAATTCAGTTTTTGGTAAATGGCAAATATAAAACATAGAACCAGAGGATAGTTTTAGGGGCTATTCACACAATGGGAATCCAGCAANGTCAGAAACCAGGGATGTACCGTATGGCGACTAACATAATATAATAAAAAAACATTTAAAAAAATGAAGATGTGATTCTTGGTATTTCAGCCCTTATTGTTTTATTTTGATCCAGCTCAAGATGTCCAGTTACTTAACAGAACTTCTTCCGAGAAATTCTACAAATACCTCAAATTTACATTGTTTAGAGTTACATTTAACTTCTTTCCTCACTATACTATTTTTTCTAAAATTACGAAACCTCCCTATCATCAGGTTTTAAACATTACCACTGTGCTTTATTCCTTTATGTGTTCCTCACCCCATGCCTGTGTAACTAGTCACCAACCTCTTTAACAGCTATGTTAATTACACCCTACCATGTGTCTGAGACAGTGTGATAGATGCTGGATAGTAATGGCCTTGGACTTGGGTTAAGGATATTTCTTCCTTGAGCCCTTAAGCTTTTAAGAACTCTGCATGTCATAAATCCACATTCAGAATTATTTGAAAACTCACGGGCATCTTTCTCACTTAGGGTCCAGAGTTAAGCACCTGCACAGATGTTTTTGTTGCCCAAAAAAATGCTTCTTCACATATCTTGCCGACTTCCTTGAAAGAAAAAGTGCTCCAAAGCCCCAAAATTGCAGGATTGTGCCTGTCATGTTGAATATGGACCCTCCTTTGGAGTATGGGGGGATTTGAGTAGGGAAAGCTCTTAAAAATGAAAAGTACAAATTACTTTAACTTGTCATATTTTTTTTCTCAGATAACATGAATCCAATAAATTTTAACATGGCCAAATATTTTTTCCCACTAGTACTGAGCAATCATTTTTTCCACTTCTTATCATTTATAATTCATAGTTGGGGAGGTACTCTTACATTAACACATTATTTATCACAGTTGGGGATGGGAATAAAGAACATCTTATAGTATTAAATAATTTATATTACTCCTAGGTGAGTGTACTTATAGGTCTTGCTATAACATATGAAGCCAATTATTTACATTAGCAACTAGATGAAGGTTGATCACTAAAATTTCCAATATTATTATTTTTATAAAAATACTTTATAAGAATAAATTACATTGTTTTCAAAATTTAATGAAATTCTTCAGCTTTACTGAAATAATAATGATTTAAAATTTGATATTTATTAAGTACAGTATTTATCTTATACTTTTGTGTATCTTGAAAGAAAAAATAATATTTCTGAAATTATATCTGAGAAATACCTTCACTTACTTATATTTGTTTTCATATGCAATTTTGACAAAAATACATTCAAATTTTGGAAACTGTGTTTACATTTTTAACCCTTTAGACCACTGATGTCAATAGAACACAAATTATGTACAAAAAAAAAAGATCTTGCTTGAGCAACATAATTCTTGTTGAAATAAAGGCAAGAAAAATAAATTTATTGAAAAAACATAATAGTTTATGAATTATACATTTTTTTTACTTTATTACTCATCTAATTGCTGATCCACTAACAAATTACTCAGATATGCACAATAACATGTAAATTTAGTTGTCTTTTAAATTTTGCTGACTTTTAGTCATATAAAAACATAACTATGTTTTTATAATCATATATGACTTTAGGTTTTATAAACCCAAAGTTATAAAAACATAACTTTAAAATTTTTTGAATTTTTTGTTTAAATGTAAATATGTCAAGGTAGGAGCATAGAAAGTATATTAAATCTCCATTTGAGAGTACAGTTTATTAACTTTTATGTATTAAGGTATATGTATTAGGGTATTATGTATTAAGGCCCACATGGGGCCCCGTGTTCATAGTTTTGCTTCTGGCCCTTAAATAAACAGGAAGATCCTGGCTCTGTCATTGAGGAGCTCATCCTCTAAGTTCTACCTTCTCGATTTCTCAGTCTCTTGTAGGCCTCCTTTCCATTTCTATCTCTACGGTATTCACTGAATTCACACTCTAAAGGGTCTCTAACTCCAGTGGGGAGATGATGCTTTATTAATATTTGAAATCCTCACAATGTGCCTTAACACATAAGGGCTTAATAAATAATTGAGAATTGAGCTGAATTGAGTTGAAGGAAAAATAAAGAAAAGGAAGAGAGTCATTGTCCGTGAAGAGAAATAAGTAGATGGGTTTGAGGGAGGGAAGGGTGACTGCCACTCAGGAAGGTTACTTGAAGGTTCTTACATCTGTTGGAATTGTCCTGGAAATCACATAATTTCCTCAAATAAAAAGTAGCTGGCTCATGTTTCACATTGTGATATAGCTCTTCTTAAAACCAGACAGGATTTAGAAGGAAACATTATGTGTGAATCCAGGGCGTCTTATTTGTTATGAGACTCTTTGGGAGACAGTTGGAAAGAATTCTTATCCTTAGATGTTTTTGTTCACAATTGGAAATCTGATCAATGTCTTGCCTCTGGGTTATAGGCTCACTGAAATGATTTTTTAAAAAGCTGTGTGTAGTTTTCCATTCACAATATGAACCAAGCTTTCTTTCCTACATGCCTATCATTAAATGAAATAAATGTACTGGGGAAAGCCAGAGGAGCCTTGAGAAAATTGAGCAGTTGTCACTTGTGTGGACAGAAGATAAAACACTGGCTGGTTTGAGACTAGAGTTTGGCAAGATCCTTTTCTGAGTGATTGTGTTTACTGTTGGCGATACACCTCTATCTCTATCTATCTATTGATATTGATAAAGATACAGATATATGTATTAGTTTGCAGACCGCTATTTTGAAAAGAGCTTTGAAAGTATTACAGACAGTGTGCCATTACTCTGATGACATGAAGAAAAGGCATTTTTCCATCTCTTAAGACAACCACATACTACTTGTGAGTATTTTGTCACTCCCTGAGTGGAGGTCAAAGATTAACTCAGTAATTTGAAATATTTTAGTTAATGCTGGGGAGAAAATTTTGCTTTCAAATCTTTAAGAGAGAATGTAAAACTTAGGGGAATAAAAATACAAACCAGCAAGTAAAATTTTTTAAAATGTAAATATAGGTACTCTTGCTCAGGAAGGACAGTAGGGCAAATGTATGGCTGTTGGCTTGAATTTTTTAAAACCATGTCTATGGTGTCTATATTACTTGCCAGATTATTAAAAAAATAATTACATTTGATGAAATGACTTCCTATTTAATTTGCTGCTTTGTGTAGTCTTTAGCTTTCTAATCCATGTGCTTAAAGATGTATTTCCAGCTAACCTAGGGCAGAAATGTTGCTAAGGGGAACCAACTAAGAATTTATAACTGACAGTAATTATAAGTAGATACTTCAAATAGATGCTGTTTTTCAAAGCTACCATGGAGGATGCGGGTCAGAGGGAGAGCAAAGTTTTGATCTGGACTTCTTTGTGGATTTTTTTCTGTTGAAAAGGTATTTCCTAATTAGTAGAATTACTTGCATATATATACAACAGATTTTATGTAGTTCTTATCTATTCTCCTTTTCTTTAATTTTCTGCCTCAAAGTCTTAGGAAGAGGGGTTAGTCAGTGGACTAAAAAAAAATATTTGAATAAATATGGCTGAATAGAGGTCTTGCCTGATCCAAAGAAGAGGAAAGATTTCATACAGGGCCTAAATGAGCTGGCAGTTTAGATAACGTACCACAACTTTTGGTCGGAAATCCCAAAACTGATTTTTCAACAGCTGGAGACTTTTGCCTCCAAGTTAATTTTGGTGTAAGTGATCACTCTTAGTAATAGCATAAACTCAGAAGGAAATATACCTTGTAAAATTTATAGGTTTCGTGTGTGTGTGTGTGTGTGTGTGTGTGTGTTTAATGTTTATTTTAGTCTATAAAGTTATCTACTTTTGTGGAATACATTAATTCCAAAGCAATTTATGTGTAATAGAAAACTTGAAATTCATGCATGACCATTTTTTCCAAGACTCAGTTGCTACAAAAAATAAAGGCTGAACTTATAATCACAGTTATTTTTCATCAGCTCCCATTAGGTAATTATTTTACCTGGATCGCTATGCCCCACACTCCAGTTCCCATGGCTAGTTTTTACTCTCTTCTCTTAACTCTCAATAGGAAGGTAACCAGAGCTCCTCTTTCATCCTTAACCCAAATGATCTAAGGCTTCGATAAAGACAAAGCCCAAATTCACCTTTCAGCCTCCATCATGATTCAGTTTTGATTTTACTGACTCTACTTCTAGCCTAGATTTGTTGAAGATCTTCTCTCTGATTTTGTTTCTTTTCTTTTTTTTTAAAAGATTTTATTTATTTGTTTGACACAGAGACAGCCAGTGAGAGAGACAGCCAGTGAGAGACAAGCAGGGGGAGTGGGAGAGGAAGAAGCAGGCTCCTAGCAGAGGAGCCTGATGTGGGGCTCGATACCAGAATGCTGGGGTCATGCCCTGAGCTGAAGACAGACGCTTAATGACTGAGCCACCCAGGCGCCCCTCTGATTTTGCTTCTGACCTCACATCCTTTGGTGACATGCTGAAGTCAATTTAAAATTCCCAAGGAGTGTTGTTAGCTTGGGCTTCACTCTTTTCCATACCAAACGTGGTAATAAAAATCCCACATGCATATGACTAAAAAGAAATATGTAAATTATCAGAAAACTCTGTGTCACAGAAGCTTGGATCTGTGAGTCCTTCAAATTTTAAAGAGGCATTAATTAGACAGCAGTGAAACCTAACCTGCATATTTCTTTGGCAAATTGAATCACAGGTACAAACTGCCACTTAATTTATTCAGTGCATTCACAAATATTTATTGTGTTTGTATTATGTGATATGCATTGTTCCAGATACTGGGTGTATGGCTATGAATGAAACAATCAAAATCTCTGCCTACATGAAATCTATTTTCTAATGGGTGGAGCATACAGTCAGCAATTTTTTTGTCTCCTTACTTGGTAATGCTGCTTGGTAGGCTCTTAGAAGAGCCTGTGCCAGCAAGATTTGGTTAGGAAAAGCAAACTTCAAATAATAGAGGCTATTATCATTATTTTTTTAAAGGTTGATGCCCCTAGTATTCACAAGCCTGCCACCCCCAATCTGACAACTCAGGAAGTGTATCATTTTCCTTCTTATTTTATTTTGAAAGTATTTTATTGTAAAACCTTTCTGTATCTTGGTTATCCAAAAATTGTCATTCATCAGTTAAGGAAGTATCTCAAAAACAACTGAGGAGAACCTCAAGAGTCTTCTTGGTATAGTCTTCTGTCACATACTGTCTCAATTTTTCATAAGGTAGAGTCTCCCAGTAGTCAATAAAATTTAATTGACCCCAAAGTGGCATCAGACATTTGATTTGCTGATTCAGAAGAATTAAGAGGGTGAAATACTTGAAGGAATAACTTAACAGTGGCACTGAGAAGGCATATGGAACTGGCTGATAGGCATTTCGCCTGCTAGAATTTCTAGGCAGAACAAATCATATTATAGAGCATGAAAGAAAATCAGAGTTTCTCCATAACATCATTCGGTTTCTTTTATAGTTTCTGTTTGCTTTTTTCCCATAAACTTATTTATATCCATAGTGGAAAAAACAAATTCGTTTATTTTTATTCAAGCTCTTAAAGTCCATATGAGCTTACCTAGACCAGCTAAGTTGGTTCTATTCATAAGTCTGTGGTAAAGGTCTGATATATTTTCTCTGGCTGTATTTTTCTTTGACTGTGTTTCACTGGAGAGATTCCCTCTTTGCAGAATTTATCTCCCACTGATTGGTTCTCTGGCTGACTGCTGTTGCCTGCTCTGAAGTTGACCTCATGATTTGCAATGCATTCTGAGGTGAATGAGTCACTTCATTGGCAATAGTCATGCAACTATGAAATCTCTCTGGTGGTTTCCCTGGCCATTTCTGCCAATTTGAAATTCCTGAGACTCTACAATACTGACTTGAGCCCTCACACCCAAAGAAGAGGACGCTGGTTACTTAAAGCTGGACAGGGCTCCTATGTATGTTTATGCAAGAAGGTGGGAAGGCTCTGCAGAGACTGATCCACATGCAAATTTTCAAAGAGGCCTGGCACTGCCCGTACTTCTCTTTAGTATCCAGAGGATTTCTCAAATAGAGACTGGACAGAGTAGAGCTGGCCTTACCTCTCCATCTTGAAGACCCACTGACATTCTTTTGGGGTTTAAGGTTCACAACTGCTCTCTCTTTCCTCTTTCTCAATCTCTCTCTCTCTCTCTTTTTAACACCTGCGAGAATAACGTCAGAAAAAGGTTCACCATTAAGAATCACTGTCATTGATCATGAGCTCCTTGAGAGTTAGCAGTGTACCATTCATTGTTGAAGAATGGTTCCAGGCACTTAGTAGGTACTTAATATGTCTTGATTTACTGAATAAATGAGAAGCATTTGCTATGTTGCCATTTTAAATGACTACAGCTGTATCAAGTGTGCCAGATTCAAGCTAAAAGAATGTGGTTGGCTTACCATTCACACTGCTAGTCTTGGTTTGGGATTTTGTGTCACCTAAAGGACAGCCTCTGCTGAAGAAGAACTTCCTGGCAGAACTAGGCTGCTCTTACAACAGAGATCATCCTTCTTTTTTATTTTTTTATTTTTTTTTTATTTTAAAGAGTTTATTTACTTATTTGAGAGAGAGCGAGCGATCGGAGGGACAAAAGGAGAGGGAGAAGCAGACTCCTTGTTGAGATCATCCTTCTGCATCTAAATATTTTATATGTGGAAGGAGAGTGCTTTCTTTGCATGTCCGAGCTATAAAGCTCACCATCTCTGTCTCCAAACTGTTGTAAATGCTTTTAAGAGCATAGTACAAAATGGCCCCAAAGAGAGACAAGGCTAGTTCGTATTTGTTTAGAAGTTGTGATACAGTTTTCCAAATAAACAGATTCACAAATTCTCTATCCCTAAAAATGTTCCCATTTCTGCTTTGAAAGGATGTATCAGGTCTAACCCATAAGAAACAGAAGAGATTTGTGAGGAATGGTTTGGGAATAAAGGGAAGAATTGCCTTCCAGTGCAGAAGTCTTCACTTTTGAGCCACAAAGCGCGTCATGTTGAAATTCAGTAGCCACACTGAAAATGGGTTGCATATGGGAATATATTTTTTCCAGAGCAATCTACTGCCTCCCCAAATTGACTCCAGAAGTGACATAGTCTTCTGTTATTTCCGTTTTAAGTGTCCCCTCCTCTTTGTTTTATGCCCAACTTCTAGCTGTGCTCAAAACGAAGGTGCTAGTGCTATTACAAACCTACTAACGACAGAGACAATTGGAGAGACCCACTTTAGTGATAATCCTTCCATGACATGTGATGTTGCTGTTCAGGTGAAAGAGTTCCTGAGGGTGAAAGTGGGGTAGACTCAGGACACGGTGCACAGTAAGTATGTCACAAGACACCACTTCCCAGAGCTTCAGTATTAGAGAGGAGTCTGAAGCATGGTGAATGTGTGTATCATTTGTAAAGTCAGGAACCATGAAGGCCATTTAAAAATCTATAATCTCTTTTTAATAGGAAAGCCAATTGATTAAGAAGTAGATCAATCCATCATTTTATTTGGCATGAATTTTGTTTTTGTTTTTTTTTTTTTGACACAGACAACAGTGTCTTTTGTTCAACTCTTAGCAAAAGTGGAAATTCATAGAATCACATTTTGCATTTTTCTTTAGGATTAATTTTCTGGCACATTTGTTATCTGTGACCAAGATTTGCCCTCTCTTACTCTCCAAGTTCAACTCCATTTAGAGGCAGATGTTTGATTCCCCTTTTATTAGGAAGGCATTATGTGATTTCTCAGCCACGCAGAAAAACAGTGCATATAGCAGAAAACAGAACTCTTGATCCTATTTTTTTATTTTATTCTTTGAAGACAAAATGGTGCCTCTTGGAGGCAGATTTCGCTTTTGTGTCTTTTGTGTCAGTACAGTAGGCTTTATCACTTATATATATATTTTTTAAAGATTTTATTTATTTATGTGACAGAGAGACAGCCAGCGAGAGAGGGACCACAGCAGGGGAGTGGGAGAGGAAGAAGCAGGCTCCCAGTGGAGGAGCCGATGTGGGACTCGATCCCAGAATGCCGGGATCATGCCCTGAGCCGAAGGCAGACGTTTAACGACTGCGCTACCCAGGCGCCCCTATCACTTATATTTTGAGAGAAACTAATTTTCAGGCCAATGTTTAAAAGTAAAACAGCCAGAGGTGGTTATAATTCTAACCATTCCAATATTGTAGAGGTAAACAGTTACAGATTGTCTCCCACGTTCTCCCCACCCTCCTCTAACTTTTGGAGCACTCTGTTTGTGCTAGATACTAATCAATGAGCCCTAAATTAATTAAAGCATTTAACCTTGCAATAGTGCTTAACCTTGCAATAGTAGGTAGTCTGAATTTCTTTTTTTTCACATAATAGAACTGAAACACTGAGAAGTTAAGAAAACTCTAAGGGGTTAAACAGCAGCAAATAATGATGTCACCTAAGCAATCTGACTCCAGAAACCATACTCTTAACTGGACACTATAGAGGCTCTTGTAGCTGCAAAATCTTTCATCAGTTACGTGATTTGTGAATATCATCTCCCATTCAATGGTTTGTATTTACAGTCTCTTAATAGAATCTTTCAAATTTTGAAGTTTTTAATTTTGAAGAAGTCCAAATTATCATTTTTTAAATGTATTTTGGTTTTTGGTGTCATCTATAAAAAGTCTTTCACTAATCTAAGCTCACCAAAGTTTTCTCCTATTTTCTTCTAGAAGTTGTATAGTTTTAGGTTTGAAAGCTTTGTGACTCATTTTTTTTTAAAACGATTTATTTATTTTAGAGAGAAAGAGCATGCATGGGAAGGGCAGAGGGAGATGGAGAGAGATAATCTTAAGCAGACTCCATGCTGACCATGGAGCCCCACACAGGGCTCGATCCCATGACACAGAGATCATGACCTGAGCCAAAACCAAGAGTTGGTGTCAACTGACTGAACTGCTCATGCACCCCAGTTCTGTGACCCATTTTGAATTAATTGTTTATATGCTGGGAGTTATTGATCAAAGTGTATATTTATTTATTTATTTATTTATTTATTTTCAGATGGATATTCAATTGTCCAAGCATGATTTGTTCAAAAGACTGTCCTGTTTCCATTGATCTCTTTGGACATTTTGATACCAATGCCACATTGCCTCTCTTATTGTAGCTTTATAGTAAGTCTTGTAATCAGATCATTTGAGTCCTCCAATTTTGTTTTTTGTTTTTTTTTTCTCAAGGTTGCATCGGCTGTTCTAGATACTTTGCATTTCCAAATGAATATTTCCAAAAGCCTGATAGGATTGCATGGATTCTATAGGTATTTGAGGAAAATTGGCATTTTTTTTTAAAGATTTTATTTATTTATTTGATAGAGATAGAGACAGCCAGTGAGAGAAGGAACACAAGCAGGGGGAGTGGGAGAGGAAGAAGCAGGCTCATAGTGGAGGAGCCTGATGTGGGGCTCGATCCCATAACGCCGGGATCACGCCCTGAGCCGAAGGCAGGCGCTTAACCGCTGTGCCACCCAGGCGCCCCGGAAAATTGGCATTTTAATAAGATTGAGTACTTTCACTTATGAATAAGGTATAATCTCTCTTACGTATTTAGGCCTTTTAAAAACTTTTCTTAGCAATGTTTTACAATTGCAGTGTATAGATCTTATACATCTTTTGTCCAATTTATCCCTAAGTAGCTCATATTTTTGATGCTCTTGTAGATGGTATCTTCTAAAATTTTAATGTCATATTGTTTATTGCTAGTGTATAAAAATATGATTGATTTTTATATTGATTTTGTATCCATCAGCACTCTTAAATTTACTTATTTGTTCCAGTAGCTTTTTGTAGATTCCATTGGATTTTTTATGAAAAATGACCGTGTTATATACAAATGAATATAGACTATGTCAGTACAACTGGACCTAATTGTCATTTATAGAATACTATACCCCAAAAGAGCATAACACATATTCTTTTAGAGTACATTTGAAACATTTACCTAGAAAGGTGTATTCTGGGTGGGCCATACAGTAAGTCTCAATACATATAAAAGTTTTCCAGTCATAGTATGCTATCTGACCACAGTGGAATTAAATTAGAAATAAGAAACTTGTATTTGTGTAAAATTTGTAGATGTTTTGGTCATTATTTCTTCAAATTTTTTCTGCCTCCTTTCACTTCTATTTTGGGAACTCCACTTACATTATATTAAATTGCTTGAAATTGCCCCACATTCTCTGGTGACTTTTTTCAATTCAGATTTTTTTTCTATGTGTTTTTCAGATTGGATAGAGTGGTTCCATTGCTATATCTTCAAGTGAACTGATTATTTTCTTCTATAATGACTAATCTGCTGCTAATCTTATCCAGTGTATTTTTCTTCTTAGGCATTATAGTTTTCATCCGTAAAAGTTTGGAACTCTTTATATCTTCCATATCACTACTCAACTGTTTGAACATAAAGAATGAGCTACGGTTACTTTGTTAATGTTGTCTGATAATTCTGTCATCTGTGTCAGCTCTTGGTTGGTTTTGATCATGTAACTCCCCCCACCTCTTCATTATTGGTCATATTCTTTCTTCTTTCATTCCTGGTAATCTTTAATTGGATATCACACATTGTGAATTTTATCTTGCTGAGTGCTATATCTTTTTGTATTTCTACACACCTCAAGCTTTGTTCTGAGATGCAGTTAAGTTACTTGGAAAATTTTATTTTAGTTCAGTTTTTGGTCTTGCTTTTAAGGTCTGCTAGGTACAAATGAGGCAGCATGAGTCTAGGGCTAATAATCCTGCACTATAGAGGCAAAACCCTGCTGAATATTCTAACTACACCTTGTGGAGAAGCTACTATTCTCAAGGCTATGTAAGCATTAAATACTATTAATCCTTTTAATCCTTTTGGATGATTCTTTTTCTGGACTTGATGTACCATCATCACTCTGTTGAATACACAAGTGGAGACCTTTATAAATCTCTAGGGTTCCCCGTATAGCTACCTCCTGTCTGGTATTCTAGCCACCTTGGTCTCCCTGGACTTTGTGCACTATCCCTTCAACGTAAGAGATCCCAGGCTCTACCTGTATCATAGTCTGGAAACTCTCTCAATATACTGAGCTGGGCTCATTTTGCTTGTTTCCCATGTCTCAGGGATCACTGACCTATGCTGCCTGGTGTCCAGTGTCTTGAAAACCTTTGTTTCAAACATTTTTCCTTGCTTCTTTGGATATTTCAGGAAGAAGAGTAAATCTAGAAATAAATTAAATTAATTTGATTTTAGAAAATCTGAAGAGCAAGCATTTCTTACCTATATGCATTCATCAATATCATATCTACTGCATAAGGAAAAGATCTCTTTTGAATTTTATTTCCTTGAGACTACAACTTTTTTACCAATCTACATTTATCCTTCCAAAAGAGAAGATTTCTTGCTTTCTCCTTTCAAATCTAAAACATTCATTATCTCTTAAAGGAACTGGGAAGACAACTCTTGTTTGCCTATTAGTAAACAGTTAAATTAGTGTCTTTCAAATTTGCTTTAGATAGCTAAACCACCACCTTAGCTTTTTGTGGAATGTAATCAAAGATGAATACATTTCATGCCATTTTATACACTAGAGAATTTTTTTTACTTGCAAAAAATATAATCATTACATATACACACCTCCCACATTTCAAGCAATAGTACTGATTTAATCATCCATTTATCTATTCAACATGTGCGTATTGATTACTTGTGGTATATGCATGATCTAGGATATAAATTTTCATTACTGTTCATAACTATTTGTTAACAGTGTATTTAGGTCAATCAGAATCTGAGCTGAGGCTTCTATTATAATGATTTGTTCAACAATAGAATCGTCCCTGTGAAACTCATTGCTACCTTCTGATACAAGGCAATCTAACTTGAATTCTACTCTCAGATGATTATAGTGTTGAAATCTTAAGAATTGATAAGAGAACTCTGGAATATCAAGACTGAAGTTCATTACTTCCAAGAATATTATTGAAAAAACAAATAAAAACTTAAACTGTCTTTGATTATATTTCAAATCATATTTTTAACTGTGTGATATTTTGTGATAGAATAGTGTTTAGATATTGATTATATCAACCATTATGCAAATTCAGAAAATATTTCCAAAATTTTTCTAAAATATGATCATTACTTAGTCTTTTTTTTTTTTTTTAAGTAATGAGTACTCTCTAGTTCAAAGAACACCCACAACTGGAAGTGGAAATTGATAAAAATCTTTTAAAGGGAGATTTGGCAGTCTGAATCCAATGTCTTAAATATACTCATATCTTTTGATATTACCTTAAAAAGTTGTCAGTGGGTGCACAAAGTTGATCTTTAAAAGTACAGTCAACACAGTGCTTCTTATAATAGGAAAAATTAGAAACAACTTAAATGTTCAAAAAATGCATTTTAAAAATAAATTGTGATACATGGGAATAAAAGCACAGCATGAGGTCCACAGTCATTTATGATTGCGATATAACAGGACTTGTGGTGAACGTAACATAATGTATAAACTTGTCAAATCACTAAGTTGTACACCTAAAACTAATATAACATAGTGTGTCAACTATACTTAAATAAAAAAGAATAGGAAAATGGGGCACCTGGGTGGCTCAGTCGTTAAGCGTCTGCCTTCGGCTCAGGGCGTGATCCCAGAGTCCTGGGATCCCTCCCCGCATCGGTCTCCTCCACTGAGAGCCTGCTTCTTCCTCTCCCACTCCCCCTGCCTGTGTTCCCTCTCGCTGGCTGTTTCTCTCTCTCTGTCAAATAAATAAATAAAAATCTTAAAAAAAAAAAGAAAAGAAAAAATTGTGATACAATAGTATAAGGAAATACTACACAATTGTTTAAAAGATATATTTCAGGTAAACAAAAGTTATCATGTTACCTTGAGTAAAAAATTCCACATTCCAGACTGGGTACCCCTTTGTACTTGCATGTGTGTGTTTGCATTTGTGTGAGTGTTGCATGAAGCAACACATATACATATATATATAAAGACCCAAGGACACATATGGCAAATACTAACAGGTTGTTTTTTTTTTTTAATCTAGGGTAGGTTTTTGATCATTTTCTTTTTTCTTCTTTTTCTTTGTTTATATTACTGTATTGTAATAGTGTTAGGCTTCCTGAGTTGAAAGGTTGCCCTGAAACATGCTCATGTCACCTCTGTGACTGGGGACTGAGTATAATAATGCACAGGAAAGCAGGGAGAAGAAGAAAGTCTTATCAGCTGAACCATGGATGATACAGCCAACATCACAGTTAGGCCTCCTCATCGATTGAATATTAGTCCCAACATAGCCCATCTCTAGCATCCAGTAAACATACAAGATGAACCCAACAGTTGTTTACTGCCTGCTTGGGGTCACTGATCCTATTCACCTCTACCTAGGCCCCTGTGGGGCCTCTTGCTCTTACTCTTCCTCTTCTCTTGCTCTCATTTTTTCTGCTTTTACTTTCCTCCTACCTAGCAGGTACATATTATGTATCTATAGACATCAGATTTTGAAAGAGAAAGGATCTGATTGGCTTTATTAACCATTATACTAAATAGAAGGCTCCACTGGACTAGTATCTCAGGCTCAGTCACCTCACTGGTTGGGGCCTTTGGCTTAGATGCCCATCCCTGTTCCAGTCAGCCATGGTCAACAGGGCATGTGCCATAGAGCATGGCAACTCTGGGCAGAAAGTTCCTTTCATGACATAGTAGCTATTTAGAGGCTTCTCTGAGAGGTCAGTGTAGTAATTAAAGAAACAAGGAAGGGACAATCCATTATTCCAGAATTCTAGAGAGTTCTCATGATTAGAATATTTTTCCTTATATTGATTTAAAATCTGCCTCTACCCCCATCTTGTTCTGTTTCCTCATACTTCACTCTTAACTGTTCTCTTCAGACATTTGAGAAGAAATATTTATTTCCATCTCTTTCAATGGTTCCTCAAATGACACAGTTTCCAACCTCTCATTAACTTAACACTCTGTTCTGTGAGGGGGACAGGGTCCAGTTTGTCCATATGCCATTAAAATGTGACTCCCAGAAATAAACACCATAGCCAAATGTGATCTACTTACCTGTAATTACGGATGACCTAAGACTTTCCAACAGCTAAGTCAGACTCCTGGTTTCTATCAAAATACTCTCTAGCCAAGTCTGTCTCATTTGACACTCACACAATGAATTTATTGTAATGTGGATGCAAGAATTTGCATCTATTAGGTTTCACCTACTGTATCTTCAGAACAGTTGTTAGTGTACTCCCATTCACAAGCACTTTCACAGACATTATCTCATTTAATCCTCCCAACATGTTGATTTTGGCCCATAGCTCCTGCTTGGTCTCTAAGATCATTTCCAGCTGCCAGTCTTTCCTATTTTCACCGTCAACACTGCACTTTTCCACATAACAACTGAGGAAAGTGAAGTGAATTTCCCCTTAGAGCATTGGAGAGAAACTATGTGGAGGTATGTACTAGGCAAGGCAGGATGTACAGCATTTGGGGACATAATCATGGCAAGGATGAAAATCATTATGGTGTCAGGAGAAGACAGAAATAAGAGTCAGTAGAACAATATTTCCTCCAGAATGTTCACAAATATGCTCTTCTCTTTGTGTACATACGATGGCAGTCAAATGCAGGTACGGCGCTTTCCTCAGACATTTATAAAGTCATGAGTCAGATACAATACATGGCATTTGACTAAACGCTTATACTTCTGTGTTTACCTTTGTCCTAGTCTTTTCAAGTTCTGTCTTCATGTCCTGATTCTTTCTCACCATGGAAATATGAAAGCTTTGTGGTTCAAGGTGGTGCTCTCCAATCAGTGGGTTGCTGCCTGGTTGGTGTGATTTGCTTGAGAGTCATTCTGTCCATAGCATTGCTCACTCACTCATTACCATCTCTGCCTCATTCCATTGCCTCTGCTCTCTATATAAGGAGAGTACTCTGTCTTGTTTGTTTCCCTGCCATATTTTCACTGTCTTAGATCATAGATGAAATGCAAGATTTTTTTTCCTCTTTGTAATAGTCTGAATGCGACCAGCTATAGAATATAGATAGAGATCTGTTGTTTTATTAAAATGAATTGGCAAGTATCCAGTTTTGAACAGAGCATTTTCATATTGACTGTCCTGATAGCTACAAAAATTTACCAAATTTGAAGCAAGTAAATTGTAAAATATCTGTGATGCATTTTCTTTGTGTAAAGCAGAACAATCCAATGTCAAATAGAAACAAAAGCGTAGCTAGATTCCAAAAATTTTTTCTAAATATTTGAAAAAATTTGATCTATAATTTTTTAAAATCAAGTATAGCTGGTGTTCTTACGGAAATCACTTGGAAACCCTCATAGCTCCTAATAGTTTAAATGAAATTATGTGTTGGATTAGACAGTCTTATGAGTAGCTGTGTGTATCTCTTGTGTGTGTGTCCATGACACTGTGTCTCTGAGGGGTGTGTGTGTGTGTGTGTGTGTGTGTGTGTGTGTGTGTGTGTCTATGGAGAGGACAGAGCATGAGGAAAAACTACACTCCTACCAACTCTTCCCCTATATTTGATAAGTGTAAACACTGTCTCAACTGTTCAGTACAGTTAAATGTAAGCACAAATAAAAAACTAGCAGGAACTACTTGCTTGTATTGGTGACAAAACACTTGGGAGAAGATGAGGGCATACATATAAAAGCCCTTTCTTACCAATCCCTTTTCCCCACCGTTGCCAGTTGTGTACGGCTTGCTAATAGCTTTAGCATATTTCATGAATGCATAACAAAGTAGAGTTTTTAGATGTTAAAAACCAGTTACTGGTGAGTCTGCCAAAATGGGTCATTTTACAACTATTTCCACTCTCAGGAACTGATACAGATACTTAGTCTAACCACTGCATATTTGCTCGCTTCATCAGCCACATTTCTTTCCACATGGGTAGACCCTGCCCTGTGCGACAGGTAATAGGCATTACTTAACTCATTTATCCACATCCATAGTCTTTACAGCAGATATTTTTACTTCCATTTGATGGTGTGGAAAGGGAACTTCAGAGAGCTGAACAGTTTGCTATAGGTCATTCAGCCAGCAAGTGGTAGAACCAAGACTCTGGTTCTGTTGGACTGCATAGCCCACGCTTTGCTGTGCCTAGAGTGCTTCCCCAGTTTCTCTTGGACTCGTTCCTGTCTGTCCTGTTTACTCTGTGACTCATAAACGGGATGACCTAATCTACATGTTGCTTCCTGAAAACGACTTTAATACAATGCAGCATTTAATGATCAATATTTTCAGTACTTGTTAGTAGCAAAGCGTATGTTCCAACCCTTCTTCCCCTGAGCCCAGAGAACTAGTGAACTGTATTCCAGAGGAAGCTCTCCAATAACCGCTTAGCCTTCCTGTCATCTATGTGCATCCATACAATAGAGTAAATCCATACCTGTATCAAGTTTGTTAATCTCACGTCAGAGACAACACCTCTACCTGGCGTTTAAACATTGTCCACCTTCAGGTACTCCATGCAGGGGCCCACATTTAGGCATTTATCTAGAAAGTCAGCGTTCAGAGAACAACGAGGCCCTCCCCAGGGTTCTTTCTCAGGAGAACTGAGAAATGGTGCTTCTAAAAGCTGTAGGCTTTTATCTAGGCTCCTTCAACAATCTGAAGAGGACCTTGCTTCATTCGTAGCTTGGTGGTGCTGTTCATGAATAACAATGCCTGTGCCTGTGCTATTTGAATTTAATTTGGAGCCATTGTGATGGCTGATAAAACATTGAGTGAGATGAGTACCAGCCTCCTGAGTTTGCTCTGCTTTGGTAAATGGGCATTTGGATACTTGTTGCCATTTTTCTCCGCCCGGGCCAGAGCTGAATGCCACCTTCAGCTCTGTGTTCATTTACATCTCTTTACGTTATATTATGTGAGAAAGCAACTTTATAACCTAACCTCATCTTAAAACTCCTCAGGACTGTCTCTGCATCCTTGCAGTTAGTCATACCCTTTTTTATTCTCTCACCCAACAACCTGCTCTTTTCATTAAAAAATAAGAATGAATAGAACAATATTTGGAAAGAACATCTTTCCTTAGAAGGTCTTATCAAATAGTGTTGCCTGTGTGTCTACTTAAGGTTTTATCTTCTTAGAAGCTCTAATTCTCGAAACTCTAATATTTGTTTCTATTTGCATTTTGATTTACACATATTTTTTCAACAACTATTTATGAGGCCCAGGCTCTCCTTGAGGGACCATGCCTGTTACCAAGAATACACAGCTGAAAGCAACCATCACCACCCCAACCTTCACCCAGAGGCTTTCTAGGTAGAAGTCAGATTTTAAAACAAATCCCATTGCAAATATTTCTTTCCCCCCCTCTACTGTGGTGAGGATGGGATAATTTTTACTTCATGTGATTTAATAAAAAACTTTTAAATGCCTAAAGTTGAAACATCTTGTTTATAAACAAAGGGAAAACAAATTGAAGTAACTTATTTTGTCCATCTGAAAACAATTTGTACTACTACTGGAATTTATTGAAATTGTAGATGGATCAGATGAGCTAGATTAGTTAACAAAGTACAGGCGAAAAAATCGACAAAACAATGAAATTTGTCTTAAAACATGGATATTATTTGAAGACCCATATAGCAAAGCAAATCCTATGGTGTTCCTTAAGGGAAGCCATTTAAAAGAAACTCTGACTCATCACTGAATTTCTTGTAGGGGTATAAAATGATTGGGGTAATACCATTGGAAAAGTAGATACTTAGATAAGAAGGTCCACTTAGAAGATTTACTTCCTCATTGTGAGATAATAGAAAGTATATGTATTGGTTTCTGTCCCCTAGTTCCTGACCTGGAGCTTCTAAGGCTCTTGTAAATTCCTAAGTGATAAGAACACTAAGAGCATCTCTTGTTTTAACATTTGGTCTTTGACCCTGTCTCTGACAGAGAACTCCTGAGACCCTTGTGAATTCCTAAGTGATCAGAGCACTAGGAACATCTTTTGTTCTAATGAGGTGACTCTGGATAGGCTGTTGGTTGTGGGCTTGTTATCAGAAAGACCAAGCCATGAATAGAAGCTTGGAAGTTTCAGACCCTTCCCTCACTCCCACCTTCTCTAGATAGGGGAGAAGAGTTGGAAATGGAGTTAAGGAAGACTCCGTAATATCCCAATAGTATAGGGTTTGGGAAGCTTCCAGTTTGGTGAACATATCTACATACTGGCAGATTAACATGCCCCAACTTCACGGGGATAGAAGCTCCAGTACTTGGAACCCTCCCAGACCTTACCTGTGTATAGCTCTTCATCTCACTCTTTAATATGTCCTTTATCATATTCTTTTTAAACTGGTAAACATAAGTAAGGGTTTCTCTGAGTTCTGTGAACCATTCCAACAAATTACCCAAACCTGAGGAGGTGATCATGGGGAGCCTTCATTTTGTAGCCTAGTTGGACAGAAGTTGTGGGTAACCTGGGACCTACTAATTGTGATTGGCATCTGTAGTAGGAAGCAATGTTCAGACTGAGCCCTTAACCTGTGGGATTGGATGCTATCTCCAGGTAAATAGTGTCAGAATTGGGTTAAATTATAGGATGCCCAGCTGATTTCACAGAATTGCTTGGTGTGGGGAAAATGCACACATCTTGTACCAGAAGTGTCAGGAGTGTGGTAGTAGTGTGAGAGTAAAGGAGATAAAAAAGGAAAAAATAGAATTTTCCTACTCACCTCTCAAATTACTAAACATGCAATAGCATGGTATCACAAATAGTAGGAAGCTAACAAGTGTCTATTAAACATGCTTGAAATCAACAGCACTGGAGCATATTAAAGAATCAGACTACCTTAAAAATATTTAAAGTCTACTTTAGTCCTTTTAGAGCAAAGTTGATTATATCTTCTATTTACCTAGATGTTTAACAAGTTCAACTTCTAACAGCGATTTACCCAAGCTGTATAAATTCTTAGAGGACACTATTTTAGTTCCTTTCAGTTCTCTGCCACCCCAAAAGTAATCAAAGGTAGGTTCCTAATGAACACAAGGGCCAATGGAAACAAACCTAAAATCCAGACTAGTGCAATATCAATGCTAGATGTGCTTTCAATAAATCTTCCTCTATCTCCGCACAGGCTTTGGCAAAATCCTCTTGTTCATCATCATTAAAAATACATAGCTAAGAGATTCCACTGACTCTGACTTAGTGATGCATTACGTATTTGAAGAAATTAGCAGAGGAGGATGGAAACAATGAATGAGCTTTGCTTCTGAGTCCAATCTCAAAAGCTTCTTACTTTCTGGGGCTAGTTGGGGTATTTTTCAAACACACATGTAATCCTAAGCCCCTTTTTGGGGCTCTGACTCGGCCTTCATCATTCATAGCTTAGAAGAGAAAAGGTGAAAGTCGAGATATACAGAGACATTTTTGTGTTTTGCTATTTCATAAACTTAGAAGTAGAATTGTGTAAAGTTGAAGAATATTATACAGCTCAGTAAATATGTTTTAAGTAACTTTTGGGGGATAACTTTTTCTATAAGTGTTCAAAATTGAGTCAACTTTTACTCTTGTTATTCAAACACAGGTCAGGGATGGTCTTTTGGTGACAGATATAGGTCTACCTAAGAAACCCATTTTGCAATGTATATAAATTTTGCACTATACATAAATATTGAATCATTCCGTTGTATGTTTGAAACTAATATAAGTATTATATGTCAGTTATACCTCAATCAGAAAAAGAAACTCATATAGAAAAAAACGAATTAAGTATTTTATACATTTAATAAACACATATCTCTGTCTTTCCTGGTAATTGTATTCCTGATACTCTTTTTAGGATAAAAACCACAAAAGAGTAGGAATGAAAACAACTAATTACTTATTCAGAAATCTCTTACTGAACACAGATTTTCTATCAGGGCTCTTCCAGGCTTTGTGAATATAAAGATTCCATTCTGCCCTTAAGCCACTGATGCTGTAAAATAATTCATCAACATCACGATTGATTTATTCATTCATGGGACAAGTCTTCATTAAGTACCTACTAAGTGTAAGGCTCACAGCCCAGGAGGTACTAATGAACTCAGCAGGCCTGGTTCTTGCCTTCATGGCGTGCAGTCCAAGGGAGAATAAAGACATTCATCATGTTATCAAGCTACTGCATGTAGTTATCACAGAGAACCTAAAGGGGAATGAAGAGAAGAATATGGTCCTTTAAAAGTACAAAATTGGGGGATAGGATTTAATCAAGAAAGTCAGAGAACTCTTAATTAAGTTGAAATCTAAGTTGAAATTAAGTTAATTAAGTGGATAGAAGGAAATAGGAGTGCCTAGAGAAATAGGAGAAAGCAGCACATTCCTAGCAAGAGAACTAGTGTTAGGGCTGACTTGTGGGCCCCACAAAAGATATGTTGAAGTCCTAGCCCCCAGGACCCCACTACCTCAGAATGTAATCTTACTTGGAAATATGGTCACTGCCAATATAATTAATCAAGTTGAGGTCATACTGGAGTAGTTGGGCCTTAACTCAATATGACCAGTGTCCTTATAAGAAGAGGAGGAGACACAGAAAGGGAAGATGGCTATTGAGCCAGAGATTGAAGTTATCCTTCCACAAGCCAGAGATCATCTGGGGCTACCAGAGGGGAGGTGCAAGGAACAGGATAGTCCTGCCAGCACCTTGAATTCAGACTTCTAACCTCCAGAATGATGAGACAATACATTTCTATGGTTTGAAGCCACCTAGTTGGTGGGTCTTTGTTATAGCAGTCCTAAGAAATGAATACACTTAGCATTGGTAAAAGTCTTGCGGAAATGAAAAACATTCCCAAATCAAAGGACCAGAAGATATTCAGGTTGGATTATACTATGTGAGAGAGATAGGGTTCCTGGATAAAATACGGGCAACTAGTTTGAATTTCAGATAAACAAGTACTTTTTGGGGTGCCTGGGTGGCTGAGTTGGTTAAGCGTCTGTCTTTGGCTCAGGTCATGATCTCAGGGCAGGTATAAAGAGGAGGAAGCAACTCTGCTGATCTGACCTCGAGGGATGATTAGGATTTCCCTGGTATGTAGAAAGTAGGGTGGGAATATCTTGCTTAGTGCACAGAAAAATGAAGGTAGGATGGAAAAATGTCTGTTGTCTAGCTCTCATTGTGCCTATAATACGCTTAATTTTTTCTTCGAGGGAGAAGAGAAGAGATAAATACTGCCAGAACTCATAGATGGGAATAATCACCAAAGGTTGGGATAGTTGGAAAGACTTCTGAGGAGAGAGGTAGAATTGAAAAGAGGGGCTAAACCTTCTTAAGTAGAAGAATGGTGGAAAAGGTGGCTTAAGAAAAGACAGGATGCCTGGAAAACCAGGTTTTAACTCCCAGAATTTCTTTTCAGATGCCTGTTGTTGTTTTTTTTTTTAATTAGACTTTATATGCCTACAGAATTTTGACATTCATGTTATCTTCCTGCCCATGTAGCTATTTGAAATTACTGATCTTTTTACACAGGCTACTGTATTTATGTTTCAGTCCTACATTTTGCCAGGGACTTTCTTGCCCTTGGTTGTGGAAGAAGTTCTACTCATCTAGAAAATATGTATGGAATGTAAAGTAGCCAGTAAGTGCTGTGAGCTGTCAATATCAAAGATGTGGGATTAAATGCCAAGTGGTGTGGCTAATCGTGGCCCCACGGGAGTTCAGAGGCATCAGGATGGCACAGTAGGAGGGCTGAGGCTCAGCTGTGGTCTCAGCCACAAATCTATCTCCAGGATTTCATCACGTTATTTCCAGGATTCCATTAACCCAAACTTATGCTTTCATGAATTCCATAGCAAAATCCTATATGTATACCTTAAAGGTGTGTAATTGATGAGATGTGCTCCTCCAGGATCCATTAGTCATATTTAAGGATTTTCCAGAATATGAGAAACACTCTGATTTTTTTTTTTACATTTTCATTGGTTAGTAGTTTCATAAGAATCATAAGAATACTTTTTAAAAATATAATACTAATTTGGAAGACTCCTTTATTCTGAGATTATGAACATCTTCCCTCTTTTGTTATTAAAATGTCCTTGTTTTATGAAATAATGGTAGTTAGGTCATGGTTGGTTTTTGAAATTTTGCTTTCTTGTTTTTAGTGATTGCCCTCAACAGGAATTGCTTTCAGTGTTATTGAATCTACAAACTTGGAAAGTCTGGGAAAGTCCAGTTGTGATCATGATAATAGAGTTACGTCTTGCTGTCACTGGACGCAAGTCAAGACTGTTTCAGAATATCATCAGCACACATTACATTGAGGATCAGTGTGTGGTTCTTCTGCACCTGGCCCTGGCTTGGGGAAAACCTCCTTTCTGTTTGTAAGTTGGATGCATGACCATCCAGATTAATAAAATCCAGTGGAAAGCAACTAAGTCCATTGCTGGCAAGAGTCAGAAGTCCTTCCTTGGAAAGAGCTGAGTGCCAGACGTAAAGCCAAAACATGTGTTCACCTCCTCCTTCGGGGAAACAGAACAATAACAACTACCTACGACCACTCACCATCAGTAGCTCTGCCAGACAGGTTATATCTCACTTTTCCATTCTCAGAAAATCACTGGAAAGGTTTTTATCAGAGTAACCAACTTCTTTCTCACATGGGCATTGATACTGCTTTGGATTTTTCTTAATTGAGATGGCAGGCATCCTGGGCACTGACCCAGCAGAGCTCCTCTGTAAGCTCTGAGGCAGAGATCTTACTTTCCTCCATTGTTGGCCACTCAGTCTTTAAAACTGAATGGGAAAAATTCACAGTCCCTGCTTGAATTAGGACTTGAGGCCATATTCTCAGGATACCAGATAACAAAATCAATTTGAAATAGTCTTGCTGAAGTTGATGGATAATAAGATGTCTTTCATGATAACTAGGGCTGAAGGAATATGATTCTCATCAGTACAGAATTACTTTTGTGTTATTCTAACTCACGGCTATGGTGTAGGAGGATTCTAACATGGGGTGAGGGAAAATGGGGTGGGGCCTTCACTGTTGGTCAGCCAGATGAGCAAGTACATAAAAGTGGGCTGCACCCTGATTACCATCTCTACATGGCTCATGGTCTTGTTTTCACCCTTCTCCCTTTAATATCTTTCCACCATAGCCTTAACAACTGTCAAGACATCAAAGAAGCACCTTTAAAAATATTATTGACGTTTATGCTGAGGAAGAGCCTCATTATAATTGTGGGATGGACCCAGATCTTCCTAATTTTCTTTGAGCCATCTTTTTTTTTTTTTTAAATGACTGGATTCTGGCTTAATCCATAATCCTTTAAAAATCCTCATTCCTGAAGAAATAGGAGAATCCTTCCTTCTTTCAGGATTTTCTTTTGCCTGAGAATGTCTACAGGATAATAAGCATATTCAGAATTATTTAATCATCATCAATTAATTACCAATTAATGGTTTGTAGTAATAATTAACTAACATTTATTTGGCATTTACTACGAACTAAACACTGTGTTAAGCCTGTCTTCGTGCATGTCGTCAGCTGGTATGTGGATCACATGCCTAAAATGTGAGAGGTAGTATGGACGAAGTAAGTCTTACAGACAATGCAAGGTAGGGGCTGTGTAGTTAGACACACGGCATTTTGTTTCACTCACTTGTTAGCTTAGTAACTTTAATCTCTCCTAGCCTTGATTTCCTTTTATATAAATTAAGGAAAGTATGACCTATATTGGAGGGTTGCAATGAGAATCCGAGAGTATTTATGGGGTTCTTGGCACCTGGTAAGGCTCAAAAACCTGTGATGTCTAGTTACCATTGGAAGTAAAAGCAGGAGAAGTGGTAAAGGAAGATTCACTGAGCATGTGGGATAGAGGAAGAAGCTGTGAGAAGCCAACCATTAAGTGAAGAATGGTATTTCTAGGAGAGTAAAAGAGGAGGGAAGGCACAGTGAATAAAGTACATATAGAGTGTGTGTGTGTGTGGCGGGGGGCTGTTGTTTGTTGGAAACCAGTTATGAGTCAGGCACTGTGCAAAGAACTTTTTTGGATATTATCTTATTTAATCTTCACTGCAAGTCAACAACAGGGGAAGTAAGAGCTCCATTTTTCCAGGTGAGAAGTTGAGGCTAAGGAACTTAAAATAAGTTTCCTAAGATGAGCCAGGTAGTAAAAGATGGCTCCTGGATTCAAAACCACTCTCTCACGTTCCCAAATTCATGTGCTTTCCCCTAAGAAAGGACAGTGCTGTGGTTATTAATATGCATGGTGGCCCACTCATGTCTGTAGTCTTTCAGCTCATTCTAGTGTGGGTTCTAAGAGGGGAACTGTAGGGTTGCTGTTGGGGTGGTGGTGGTGTCGGGGTGTACTTCAGGGATGGAACTTAGCTTGTCCTGAATGTATTCCAATTGAATGCTCTTCTAGCCACAGTCAACCTGAGAAAGTACCTGGAACTAAAGGCACACCGAGGCTCCTCTCTGCAGGGGCCTGCCCATCTTTGATCCTTAGCACTCTGGAATCTTTGGGCAAGCCTGAAAGAGCAAGTGAACTTCTGTGACTATCACTTATGCTTGGATCCCATAACAAAATGGTGGGTGCCATATTGGAACAAATGAGGTCTAATAAAAAATCCAAGATCTTTGTCAATGGAGGAAAGAAGCAAATATTTATCTAGCATTGTGCACTTCGTGGGATTCATGTGTGACATGTGTCGTTTCACTGGATCCTCATTATAAGATTGTGAGGTGTGCATTATCATGATTTGTACAGATACCAAGCGAAGGCTCTCTCCAGGTCACACAGACAGGAAGTTTCAGAACTCAAATTTATATCAGGATGATTTCGCACCAATGAGCCAAAAGTCACAAAAATATGAGGGTTTGAATAAAATGTATATGTGCTGAGAAACTACAAGTAATTTGAATAAATTGCAATAAATTGTATTCATCATTTATCATTCACAAAATGATTCTCTTTTATTTCCTTCTATGGTGCTCCTGCATTAGAAAAAAAGATCACAAAAGATTCTTTCAAATAAATTTTCATCTTTTCGTCTCAAAAAACAAAACTTCTGGTCTAGATAGGTGATGTGTTATATATATTGGATTTGGCTTCTTATATTGGCACAAATGGTGTCTGTTAACCAATAGCAAACGAAGCCTGTGAATGAGCTGTGCCTTCCAAAGGCTCCAAAAGTCCTTGGAAAAGATGAGACAGAAACCACTCTCTCTTCTAAGTCTAAAAAAATAGAATCCATCTACAAGCCTAAGGATGTAAAGGTGATCTGTGTCTTATGTGGCCTTTAGCTGCTTGGTACAGCTGTTCAGAATATAGCTGTTAAAAGCTATCATGTTTTCACGTTGCCTATAATTTACTTTTAGATACTTCAGTATAAACATTGTAATATATGTAGTGGTTATTTTCTATCTATTCCCTGGAGAGGTTAGTGGTGCTAGCTGGAAATAAGTATTCCGTATTCCATGGTGTATTAGTTCCCTCATACTGTTGTAACAAGCTACTTGCAGGCAGGCTTAAGACAAGAGAAATTTATTCTCTCTAGTTTTGGAGGCTAGAAGTCCAAAATTGAGGTGTCAGTAGAGCTGATTCCTTCTGGAGGCTCTGAGAGAAAATTCAGTCCGGTCCCTTCTTTCTAACTTCTGGTGGTTGCCAGCAATCTTTGAAGTCACTTGGCTTTTAGATGCATCAGTTCAGTCTCTTCTCGTCTTCACAACGTGTTCGTCCTCCTGTATGGGTCTGTGTCCAAATTTTCCGTTTCTTACAAGGATACTGGTTGTTGGATTAGAACATATTTTAATCCACTATCACCCTGTCTGAACTTGATTACTTGTGCGAAGATCCTATTTCCAAATAAGGTCACATTCGCAAATTCCCAGTCGATATGGATTTGGCGGGGGGCGGGGGATACTCTTCAACCTAGTACATGGTTTCTTAGTTAGCATCTAACGGGAAGATCCTGCTTCAGAGTTCGCTATGGCAAGAAATTCAGCTGCCCAATGAATGTGAAAGTTTGTGAAGTGGCATAGCAAATGCAATAAATGGGTTTTCATTCATGAAATTAGTGGTGTTTGCATGTGGACTAGCTAGAAATATTAAAGACACAACCCTCATCCTTGCATGAATGAGACATAAAATGTAGCAACCCATGTAATCTGTGCCTTCAGTGTGGCGCCCAAGGCATAACTCTCCAGTAAGCTTCCTGATTCAGACTACTTATTACCCTGAATGGAGCTAAATCCTTCTGCTAAAATACTATTGCATTTGCTTTGAGGGAACTTTTCATACAGAATGTGGTCCAAACACCTAAAAGATCAGAAAGCCGGAACTATATAAAGCTTACAGCATTGGCTATGCTATGCTTCTTGTGATTGTTGATAATGTTTGTAGAGCAGAATTCAGTCTGAGACTTGCTGTCATATGTGGTAGTGAGGTCGTGGGAAGAAGACCAAGACCATTCACATACTTCTTACAATAGGGCATATCTACTAAAAAGAACCAAATAATTATGAACAGCAAAATTGGCTGAGGTTAATTCACTGCACGTATCCATGGACATTTTCCCAGAGTTGCAAATCTATTAGTCTCCTTTGGACCACCATTCTTATCCTCTTTTGATATTTAATTCTTATGACAGATAAAGCCCAGCATTCAGATAGTGACTTCAAGCTTAGGGATCTTCTATCATTGGAGATTTTCAGTAACAAAATGGATTCGAAAAAACTTGAACTCTTCACCTGGGACTTTCCCGTGTCCCTTGCCATCACCAAGAGTGGCACATTGGCTCCAAGACTGACTCAGTATCTCTGGAATCCTCTCCTTCATGCATTCCATGGGAGCCTCCAGTTGGTGGTATTTAGTACATGGTGCCAGGCATCTGTTGATTTCGCTTGGGTTGAATCTGAACCTTTGTTGTTTGACTGGGTTTTGTATTTCTGAGGGGATTATTCATCATAAATCACTAGCTCTGCTGAGTAGTATGTGTGGCTGTTGGGAGAGAGAGTTTAATTTATTGTTACTATTGGAAATATAAAATAAAAGAATCTTCAAAATTACACATCATTTGGATTTTCACAAGCAATCATTTTGGAGAAGAAAAGATCTGTGTGGTCCCCTTATGCTATTTTTCCTTCATGCGTCTCCACAAACAAACATGCAAACTGAGGGATGGACCTGTGGCATTTCTCCTTGGTTGATCTACACTGGTCTTCATTGATTTGTGCTTCAGTGAAGAAGTTGTGGCCATGGCAGGCAGGGGTCCCCCCAAAAAATGAAACAGTGGAGTGGAAGAGGAATAAACAACTCATCGAAGTGGATCTGTTTCTCTCTTCGTACCTAATCTCTTTCTCCTCGTTCATCCCGATGAAAGAGTTCTGGAGTGGACAACTGCAAGGATGGAAAACTCCAGGGAGGAGACTCTTCCTGGAGAGAAGAGTATATACAAAACCAAACTGTAACATGGGCCAGGAAAGGTGATAGTTGCTTATTTGTGCCATGCAAGTTCTGAGCATGTGTGTGAATGTGCTAGATTCCCCAAGAGTAAATCTACCCAGACACAGGGATCATGTCACCTGGTCACCACTAGTGCTAAATCAATCACCACCGAGCTTGTGGAGTTGGGGGGGAGGTGCAGGGAAACACGAGCCCATAGAACAGTGGTGACAGCAAAGGTCATTTTAAGAGTTGATGCTGTCAGATTAATTTACCAGTCATGTTTTAGGTCGAGTATGGTATTTTAAGGGAGTTTTTCAAGTTAAACATAATTCTCATATTTCTCAGGTCATGACTTTGGATCAGATACCTGATTTCCTATTTATAGCAATTTCTGTCTGTCCCTCCCATAAAAAGTGCCAAGGAGACTTATCATTCATTGTTCAAAACTTTGTTCCTAGGTGACAGTTCAGTTTTTTACATTATAAAATCTAAGGCAATAAATGTGTCCCTTTTCTTCCCCCCTTTTTTCCCTTTCGAAGATGTTGGTGATTCGGTATGTGCGTCTTCATGGTTCGTTTGCTCAGTCATTTAGTAAACATTGGAGGAGAACCTACAGGGCAATAAATATGACATAAATAAACAAAATGAACAGGGGGTAAAATAAAAATGAACAGGGATTAAGAGAGCTGTCAGTGATGTTCGCTGACCGCCTTCTGTAGCCCAGCAATTCATTTAAAACAGTTTTTTCCGTGATTAAAGATGTACGTAAATATAAAAGTCAAATCACTCTTCAAGGCTTATAATACAAAATATTAGGCCCTGTCTCACCCAGCCAACTTCAATTCTCATCCCTTAGAGGAAATCACTTTTAATCCTTTTAGCTATTTCTTCTGGGTATTTGCCTTCATTGTTTTACATAATGTGCTCTACTGCTATTTTTTAATTTGTTGATTTTAGATATTGCCTGAGAACAATGGAAGACAAGGATTTAGCTTCCTTAAATACCTCCTCTCACCTCAAACACACACTTCTTCTTTCTCTGTTTTTATAATATAATTTAAATTTTAATTTTTGGTCATATTAATATTCAGTCTGCATATTGCTTTGTTTACATAAGCATTATTCACGTTAAGCCATGTAGACAGACACCTGGCTGTGTGGGGAAGGGAAAGGATCCCAGGGTTTCACTCTTCCTTACAAAGACCTTCAGTGGTGTTCTTGTTTTCATCCCACCAACACCCACTTCCAGAGTGCCTCCTGCCTCCAACTCCCAAGCCTTCTGAGGTTCTGAAATGCAAATGAGCCTCTTCGTGACTTCATTCACTGAAGGAAGGGTTTCCGTGTTTGCTGGTGTGCCAGATCACACATCAGTCCACGGCTCTCTGTACGGGTATATGTTTTTCTGTCTTATCTCTCTTCCCTTGTTTTCTTTGCCCTTATGGGTTTAAGAGGTTTTTTATTTATTTACTAAAATTTTTATGTGTTTCTGGACTAAAGCATATCAGTTTCAATGGGGAAACAAAGTTCCAAATAATCTTTGAAAATTCTAGCTAAAAATACTACATACCATTATTAATGTCATATTATAGATGAATAAATCAAGGATGAGAAAAGTTAAGGAACTTGCCCAAGGTTGTACAAATAGCAAGTGGTAGTTGCACTTAACCGATAAAAATCTTGCTCTTTCCAGCACACTGCCTTTTACTGCAAGATGCAGTTCCTGTTTTAACGAGTTTATAGTTTTTGTGGGGAGATAAGACCAGTGCACAGACATCAGAATACAATGCATTCGGTGTCAAGACCAAGATAAAATGGCCCAATGTGCAATGGGAATTTAGAGGCGAGAGAAATGTTTTCCTGCCCACTTCTTTGCATCTAAAACTCCATTTGGAATTGAAGGATATGCCTTTCAGTACTGCAGGAACATTTCTTCATACAGAAATCTTAATTTAATGGGATTTAACCTCTATTCTTTAGCCGCTTGGGATTCTATGAAGTCTGTGGAGTGAACAGTTAATTTGTATGTTCACATAACTATTCTCCAGGTGATATTTTAGGGGGAAAAAAAGGGGGCAGACTTTTGAGTCACTAGATATGTAAGAGTGTACTTGACATTCAGGCACTCAAGAGATAATTTTTGCCCATGTTTATTTTTGCTAGTGATGATACACGGTCCTTGATCTTGTTAAATCTGAAGTGTGTGCTTGTTTATCGAGGTCCCTAAATATGAAAGATGGTTTATAAATTTATGCATGTCTACCTAGACCTGAATTCTTTTTTTTTTTTTGGCCCATTAGGATGATTATCACTCAGGCTGCATGTACTTGGTGAATGCAAAGCACTGTCTATGCAGCACCCTGGGAGGCTGAATCACAGAGGGAGTTGGTGTAGAGACTCTGGAGCCAATTGGGCTTGTTCTGCCCCAGGCTCTGCCAGTGGCTGCTATGTGACCCCGGGACATTTCACTAACCCTCTCTCTCCCTGTCTCAGATTTCTAATCTGTAGAATGTGGATAATCGCAAAATCTATTCACAGTGGTGTTATGAGGATTATTGGAGTTTATAGATACAATGAATGTGATGCAGAAAAAGAAGTGTCTGGTACATAGAAAAGACGCTGTCATCAACAGTTCTCCTTCCAAGAAGATCAAGAAGAAGCAATCTCTGAGGGCCACCTCGGGTGCTGTCTTGTTTGCTGTAGGGGAAGCTTCTTCAGTCACATGTTCATCATTTTATTTTGCCACTATTTATCGAGTTCCAGCTCTGTGCCAGACATACTGCCGGGTGCTCAGGAGATCACGGATGCCAAAATCAGACATGCCCACCTGCATAGAATCCTCAGCAAAATGGGAGAGACAGTCACAAATCCACTAATCATACAAATAAATACAGGATTGCACTTGAGGTAAGGGCTAGCAAAGACAGTCTTCGCAGGACTCCTTGTTACATTTCAACACAGAGTCTCGCACCTGAGAGAATAAAACCGTATGTTTCTTGCAGAATCCAGGAAGTGCTCTGATGCCAAGGAAGGGAAGGGCTGCTCGGTGCAGAAACTGAGAACATCCTGAGAAACTAATTAAAATCTTCCTTTTTGATTACACCCTGGAGGATGGGAATAGCTTCCTCTCTTGCCTTGCCTTGACACAACTTGCTCAGGAGGAATGCAAAGGAGGGGTGGGATCTTCCCTGACGGGAGAGTGAAAGGAAGCGACATACCAACGCGATGACGCTGGAAGAAATGCTGCAGCTGCTAATTCCACCTCCACCCTGCGGGACAACTGCTTCGCAGTATTTCAAAGGCAAAGGCAATTTACAGGAAAGAAGGGAAAAAAACGCATTTAACAACTTCCTTGTCTGGAGGTCTGGATAAGAGTGGAGCACATTGGAAAGTTGTGTTTATGGCAGAGATATACATGGCCTTACAGACATCTGTGCCTGGGGTTCCCACAGCCCAAGTGTGCACTGATACACAGAGCACTCAGGTTTTCTGGGCTTTGGGCAAGAAACTTGAATCTTGAGACCATTTGAATATAACATGTGCTCAACTCAAGTGCACTAGCAATGCCAACTTCACCCAAAAGCTGTGGCTAGGAATTACATCCAGAATTCCCTCTGCCATTCTTCATTACCAATGCTTGGAGGAGCAGTGTCCTCCTGCTGAACTTTTTTCATTGTTAATCTCAGAAAAAGATATGCCCTTTCAGTATCATGTAGAACGAGAAACTGAACTGAAATAGGAGTGGGCACAGGAGGTCATATACCGATGTCTTAGAAACAAAACTTCAGTAGTTTGCCTCCATTCGACCTGTGCATGTAGGTATGTATCCTCTATCTACCTGAGTCTCATTCACTTTCTCTTCCTTCGAGCTTTTACGTTTCACGATTTCAGGTGGTTGGTGGATGGCTCTTCATTCAGCATGTAAAACAAGGGATTATTTCCTGAACATCTTTGAGAGAGATAGGAATGTCCTCAAACTCATGACTATTCCAGTTTAGGAGTAAAGGCCAATATGAAACATATAATTAGAAGTATAATGTATGTTAAGAAAAGAGATATAAAGGATACTCTGGAATAATATACAATAGTAGTAGCAACTAAGATTAATTCATTGCTTACTCTTCCAAGTGACTGATGTGTACTATTAATTTTAATCCCCATATTCCACCTATGAGGTAAGGTACTATCACTCTTTCCATTTTGTAGATTAGGAAACTAATCCCAAAGGGATTAAACACTGAGGGACTTCTCCAAGGCTGCGAGATAGAAAAGAGTAGACTGGGATTTGACCCCGTATGATTTGAGTCCTGTGCTTTATGCCTAAATACATTCTCCTAAGGAAGAAAATTTAGCCTGGTCTTCCTTGGGAAAATTTGTTAAAGTTTGGAACAGTGTGTGTGTGTGTGTGTGTGTGTGTGTGTGTGTGTGTGTAATTTATTTATGTGCTCTGTTAATAAAATAAATGAGGACAACTATTTTTCTCTTTAAGAAATAAGATAAATTGAGAATAAAAATAAAATGCCTCTAAGTGTAATGCACTGGGATCACAGGGGGAGATATTAGGAAAAACTAGTGCTAGTGTGAAGTTTAGTTTGCAGTGATGTACCAATGTTGGTTTCAGTGACAATTGTACCATGGTAATGTAAGCTGGTAACAGAGGAAAATGGGTGAGGGGTATATAAGGATTCTCTGTACTCTCTTTGCAACTTTTCTCAAAATCTGAAAGTATTCTAAAATAAGTTTACTTAATCAAAAAATAAAATAGGGGTGCTTGGGTGATTCAGTCGGTTGGGCATCTGACTCTTGATTTCAGCTCAGGTCACAATTTCAGCGTCCTGCATAAGGCTTCACACTCAGTGGGGAGTCCGCTTAAGATTCTCTCTCTCCCTCCGCCTCTTCCCCGGCTCACATACTGTCTCTCAAATGAATAAATAAATCTTTAAAAATGAAACAGTATAAAATGAAATAAAATAAAACGTGTATTAGTCTGGCCAACCCCCACTGAGCCTTTATTAGTTGCAAACTAACCAGTTCTCTGGGATAGAGTTGCCTCCTCTCTGACGTCCTCCCTCTACTGCTTAGGCAGCAAGACATCTTCAGCAGCACTCCGAGTGCCCGTGCACATTTGTTTCCAGGTCTCCTTCCTGGCCAGGCCAGGCCAGGCACGCTCTGCATTTGTGCTGTGCCATCCTCTGTAACCTGGTTATCCATGTCTCAGCATTACCTTCTTGGTCACTGGGACCTTATGCTCCTATCTGATTTCCATCCAACAAAGTCATATCTTAACAACTTTGTCTATTGGTTCTTCATGTGTCAGGTTCTAAATCAAGGACTAATAACTGGGGCATCAAATCTGGCCTTCCCTAGCAGGGCTCTCATTCCATCTTTGTGGAAGCTGGCTGTCCAAAGCCTGGGAGACCCGAACAGTGAGTGACTCTTGGGGAAGATGAGCACCTGCAGAGACTTGTCTGACCCACACATGCAGCATCCCATTGTTTTGTTTTGTTTTTTCTTTTTTCTTTTTTTTTTCTTTTTTAATATTGTTAGGAGTTTGAGCGCTCTCAATCTGCCATGCTGCAAATGCTGTCCCATAGAAGATTGTCTAGCCAGCTGGCTGGGGAATCATATAATAAACTTCAGTTCAGTTCAGAATGTGCACAAGAGTGAGAACAACTTTGAGCTAGGCTATAAGGGTTATCTTCATAAAGTCCCAATGACTCTGCCCTCTTAAATATTTCTCAAATTTATCCTCTCCTGTATCAGTCAGAGTCCAACCATGTAAAGAAAAACTTCAAATATTTAAATAGACAGTTTTATACAAGGAATCAGTTACACAGGTGATGGAAGAGATGAGAAGCCAAATGAGAAAACAGAGCAGCTCAGATGTTAGCAATAGCAGGAAGCCACAATCAACGCTGGGCGGGAGGGACAAAAGGAGGAAGCGGGGTTCCCAGAGCCCTGGGAGGGTGGGATCTTTGGGCAAAAGCCAGAACGGTGGCATGTGTGCATGTGCCAAGGAAGAGAGGCAACCAAGAGAGAGGGTGAAACACACTTGATTTTTCTGTGTTCCTGTTTCCCAGTCTCCTGCTGGTAACTACCACTGGCTCAAACTTACTAGGAATTGGCCTACAGGGAAGCCTAGTAAAGGTAGCCCAGAGAAGTCAGCCCTCCTTCCAGAGCAGAGACACTGCCATTGCTGAGATCAAGGACACGTCCATCTCATCTTGGAACATTACAGGATCTTTTTAACCATTCCCTTGAATCTGCAGCCTGTCTCCCTCCAGTTCATTCTCTATATTTGCAACAGTGACGTTGACGAATTCCAAATATATATGTCAAGCCCCCATTTATACCCTTGGATGACTTCCTGCTGACTCTAGGCTACGCCCAAGCTTTTCAGCATGGAAGATAAGGCCTCGCCTAGCTCTTGCCCCCCTCTCCATCTTCATTTCCCACAGCTCTGCACGTGGCGCAACTTCAGTGCACTGAACATTGCTGGGGACATAGAGTGGTATTGGCTGCTTAAGTACTGGTTGCTTTGTGGTCCTCCAAAGAAACTCTCTGGCCTGGGCATTGGGGTTGTCACGGAAGGAATGACAGGAACAACAGTCCTAGGCGACACTGTCAAGTGGCTTCTGGAGCACCTGAGGGGGCCTGAAGCACAGGAGAGGGCTCCTAGTGAGAGCACGTGAGCACATGTAAGATTTTAGTTCCTTCTGAGACTCCTGGAAAACAAATGGTAGGAGAAACCGAAGAGCCTTGAGTGGTGTCAGCTAATGGGGGCATGCATGAGTCAGTGAGATGTGAGTGATTCTTAATGAAATCTATCTGATGGGTTAAGTTGGAGGAAATTGAGGTTATGTTTGCTTGAGAATAGAACTGAATATCCAAATATTTTGCTCAGGTTATTACTACTAAAGTTCATTGATCATCAAAAGACCTCTAGCAAAATGAGTGAAGATGAGGGGCTTATTTCTGATAGGCACTATAGGCTATTTATCTGTTATGGGGGCTCCATAAAAAAGAAGTAAATTAACATATGGGAGCTTCATAGGGAGTAACTGAGTTCTAGAAGATATGCAGAAGACAGAACGTAGCAAGAATGGGTTTGGGACATCAGAGAAAATTTCAATGAAGTTTTTCTAATTTCTAGATACTTAAAAATACCTATATTGTGCCATACATACCTATAACCATCCTTTGCATTTCCCTCTAGACTTGCTGTGATGTGAACCTCTCTTAGCATGCAGTTAAAAAGGTGAGGCTACCCTTCATCATCAAGGGAAACCAAACATTTATTGAGCAACACAGTGTGCCAAACAGTGAACTGGGCAGGTTACATAATGTATTTTATCTTGTCATAATTTTCCCGTAACAGATGAGGGAAACGAGGCTCAGAGAGGGTAAGAGACTTTCCCAAGGCTGCATATCAAGTGCAGGCATTTCTGTTTAAATATAGGTCTCCTTCTACTTTGCCACAGTTTTTAACCTGTCACTAAGCAATCTTCATGATAAGTGCAAGTGAGAATAACTTAGTATTCAGCTTTCTCACCAGGAACGTTAAACTAACATTTGGATGTATTTCCAAGAGAATTACTCTAAAATCCTATGTACAGGTTTCTAAAAAATGTGGAATTCATTTTGAAGGTTTATTTTCCTATTGAGGTAGAAGGACCCTTGACCCTACAACTCTCAAAATTCCGGCAAAATCATGGCATCCTTGAGCTGCTCAGTCTTTCAACTAATATATTTATTATCTTATCATTTTGAGTCTTTGAGTTGCTTGTTGGGAGAAGTCCTCAGAAAGTAAATGTTGAGATGGAGGTAAGTGTTTGGGGCATTTGTCAGGAAGTGCTCTTGGGAACCAGCCCTGTGAAAGACAGGGCCAGAAAGCAGAATTTGGCAGAGAAAAAAATTGAGCTGTGATTTAATATGATTAAGGGTCTGGGGGCTGTGTTGGCGCTCCATTGTTCTGAGTTGGTGAAAGGGGGCCTCTCCATGTTGATCAGTACCTGAGTGTGGAAGACCAGTTACCAAAGTCTCATGTGAGGTATTTTTATTCAGGTGAGGGAATCCCAAAGCAAGACTTTAAGCTGAAGGCTGTTTTCTGGCATCATTCCCTGTAGCTGGGGAAATAAGTCCTTCATTCCTGAAGGGGCCTCTGGGTGGTACCTCACAACATGCACTGCCATGACAAATGTAATTCTTCATAAATCTGTGTATATACAATAAACTTATATATGCACTGAATTTATAAGACATGGTAAAATATATAAATATATACAATATGTAAACAAATATTTACTTCATCTAATTGTAAAATATTGTACAAATTGTAGAGGCATTAACTACCTGGATCAGGATGAAAGCTAGACTTAAAAGAATTAAAACATTTGGAAAGGTAGTGTCTACAGATTGAGAATGCAGGGTACCCGTCTCTGGTTCAAAAGGGAGCAGAAGCACATGACTTCTTGAGACTCTGGCTTCTTACCACCACATGGTGTATTGTTGCTGCACCAATGATGAGAATGCAACAGTCCATCAAGTGATATGTACGATGCACAGAGAATGGTGTTAGGCTTATTGGCTTTGTTTTTACACATTTGCTTCTTCCAAAGACCAATAAATGTAAATGAAAACAAAAAAAAATAGAAAATCATTATGTAGTTAAAAACTTTTAAAAAGATAAACATGGGGGCACCTGGGTGCCACAGTCAGTTGGGCGTCTGACTCTTGATTTCAGCTCAGGTCATGATCTCAGAGTCTTGGGATCAAGCCCCATGTCAGGCTCTGCCCTCAGGTGAAGTCTGCTTGTTTCTCTCCCTCTGTTCTTCCCCTTGTACTCTCTCTCTTTCTCAAATAAATAAATACATAAAATCTTTAAAAAAATAGAAGATAAACATGATTTCCTCAGAAATTTCACTGGCCCTGCCTCTGTTTACTTAGTCTACTTCTTCCTATTTTAGCTATTCCCATCAACTAATAGTTCTGTTAGAAATCTAAGAAGATGGGGCACCTGGGTGGCTAAGTCATTAAGCGTCTGCCTTCAGCTCCGGTCAAGATCCCAGGGTCCTGGGATCGAGCCCCGCATCGGGCTCCCTGCTTGGCAGGAAGCCTGCTTCTCCCTTTCCCACTCCCTCTGCTTGTGTTCCCTCTCTCGCTGTTTCTTTCTTCGTCGAATAAATAAATAAAATCTTAAAAAAAAGATCTGAGAAGGCAAATCTCTAACTGCAGTCAGTCAGTGTAGAGAATCCTCATACATCAAGGCAAAAAGAGGGAGAGGCCTAATATATTCATCCTTTTTAGGTTTAGTAGCTTCTGAGACTGGCATGCTGTCTCCTTCCCTCTGCCCATCCCTGCCACTGACTCAGCAGTCTGAATCAAGAGTACTTAGGATCTCTGTGGTTCCTTGAAGCACAGTCCCTAATAGCTGGTGCCTGAAGGGTATGTGTAACTTGCTCACAATGACTGAAAGGGCAAGTGGCTTCAGTTTGTTCAGGTAGAGCTGCATTGTATGGAGTGTGTACCTAGAATGAGCTGAACTGTGCATTGAATTAGGAAATATGGCTGCCCAAGGCAATCTGGAAAACTTATTGTTGACATTTTTCTTCCATTAGTCGTTTCCTGTCCTTTTGGACAATGAGTTAGGTCTGATTTAGCTATTATCTATGTAAGAGGTCTTAGTCACGCCCAAAAGATGGGGATGAGCCAAATATGTTCTTTTTAAAAATTTTTATTTTATCTATTTATTCACTCATTTATACATTCATTCAATCATTTGCTCATTCATTTATAGTTAAGTAGCTATTTTGTTTTGTGGCCAAATAGTGCAGGTAATTGCTCGAACGCTGAAGTACAGAACTGGTGTCATGCACAATGAATATTGTTTGAGAATTTAGATATGGATATCTAGGAAGATAGAATTCCAGTTAGTCTGATTATTATTGCAATTGAACCGGAGGCAACTGGCTTTTCTTTTATTTATTTTCTTCTTAATTTTTTCTGAATAATGTTGTACTTCAGAAGCCTGACTGTTTCTTGGTTATCCTCTGCAAAGCCATCACTAGGTTAAGGGATCTAATTCCTTTCCTTTTGATGTGTTTTCACCTTTGTTAACCCTCACCTCATCTTGTTTTGATTCCTTTAATTTGAATTGTAATTTTATTCCATTTGTCTTACTTATACCATTGCTACATACCAGGAGCAGACTTTATCTTGAGCCCCCTCCCCAAATTTTATCAGGGCATCTTGTTTTCTAGCAGCTAAGTTCTGAGCGCCGATAGATTCAGTTGTGTTGTTGGCCTGTTTTGTGGCTGTTGGCCAGTCCAACTCCCTGAACCTCAACTTCTCCATTTGCAAAATGGGATAATAATACTTACCTCCCACACACCATGGGTGTTGTGAGAATTAGAAAGATAATGTTTGCCAAGTGTTTTGTAAAAGCATGGAGCCTTTCATCTAAGGAAGGAGCTCATAGTGTTATTATTTTTGTTGTTACTGATGGTCATGTTCCCACATGGCTTTATTTTTATGGTGTACTTAAGTGCAATAGGGTTGAATTACAGAAATGAGAGATGGTAAAGATTTAGCAGGTCATCTAGTTCAAACATATTGTGGAATTCTTCCCCTGCAACATGCTGTTTGTACTTTACTCCTTCTATTTTTAAATGCAAAAGCATCAAACATTACATGGTCCATTTCTTCTTGCTGACAGCAGAACTCTTCTAAAGAACAATTTCAATGGCAACTTTTGATCTAAGTATTTTCTTAATGACCCAATTGGAATAACTCTTTGAGTCTCTGCCAGGAGGATATTTTTGCCCAGTGTGAGGGTTACAATTATTTTCAGGGCCTTTTTACTACTTTACTGGGGAAATGGAGTCACAATCCATTAGCTCTCCTTCTGATGATGTTCTTTACAATGTTCATCCCAAATGTTCAATTTAGGAATTTCCTAACCATTGGTCCATGGTACAGACCGAATCTTGTTCAGAGATAACTCATTTCAAACACAGTTAAACAGCTTTAAATTCAATTCCAGAAGACTAATTTGAAAGAATGTGCTAACTTCAGTCTTGTGAACTGCATGTATCTTGCTTTTGGCAGGTCCATAATCTATCGTTGAAGATAGAGAGATTCTAGCAGCTGATAGTACATAAATATTTATTGAATGGGTAAAGGGATAATTCATATTACCACATATCTAATTCATTGTTCCTTAATTTAGTGAGATAATCATAGTCCTTTTTTTGAGTTTTATATATTAATATATGTAGATATTATATATTACATAAAATACATAGTTGTGAACACATTATATGAAAGTATCACTACCTACAATATAAATACAGCTAGTATCTTGAAAAAGGAACCATCTACAATATATAGACTTTCAAAAAATGTGCAACATTTACTATGTATTAGGAGCTGAGACTGTATTGGTAAGCTAAACAACATATTTCTCTTCTGGCAGTACTTCCTGACTACTTCAGGCAATGAGAATTGGTTCTGAAGATATAATGATTACTTTTTCCCCCCAGCAGTTGGTTTTCCATCCTTCTGCTATAGAGAGTAGAATCTAAGATTAAATCAATACCCCAAGTATTTCTTTCCTATTCTTCTACTTTATGGTAGTTTAAATATTCCCCGTTAAACAAACCCATTGACTAAAACTAAGTTTTTATCTTATGTGTCAATGATTATTGTTTTGCATGCATTTGTGGTGCCCAACAGAATTAGGTTCATAACGGAACTTCTTTTTAAGTGAAAAGATTTTGTTTTTCATCGTTCTCTAAATTTCCTAAGTCCAAGGATTTGAGCAATAATTAGGCTTCCTTAATAAAGAATAGGATATGACTTTTAAGAAAGAACTCTGTTCCAATCTCAAGCAGAAAAAAACAAAAATTTAAAAAAAAACAATAAATGAAAAAATAAATGAAGCTGTCTTTTGAGGTACATGGGAAATGAAGAAACATTCAAGTTATTATCTGTTGAAATTGGATCACGAAGCTTGTGACATTTGAAATCTTTTCGTGTGGCGTATTTCCAGATAGTAAAATCATTGGTGGTCAACTTTTTAGATGCTTTGCT
Source organism: Ailuropoda melanoleuca (assembly GCF_002007445.2). NCBI lineage: Eukaryota > Metazoa > Chordata > Mammalia > Carnivora > Ursidae > Ailuropoda > Ailuropoda melanoleuca. The sequence goes on from NC_048220.1 coordinate 37,758,496, forward strand.
CTTTAATTCCTTGTGCCTTTAACCTGGTTAGTAGCTGGGTAGTAAGATAGGTGAGGGTAATTAGCTTGCTGAGTCAGTGGGAAGGAGCCCTGTAATACTGAATAATTGTTTCTTTGATGTGTGGTGTGGTTAACATGCTTAAGATTCTTAACTCAGGACCATCTGGGTGTCAGATCTGGGAAGAGGAAGTAAAATCAGTTTTGTACACTGGGTAAAGTATGAAATAGCAAACCTCAGAGTCTAGACTTTACCATTCTTCTTCTTCACCTTTTTGCTTTTATAAACTTTACACCAATTAGTTTAAGCACTTATCAATCAAACATATCAAATAAAATGTTATCATTATAAGTCTGTGAATCACCTTACCTGCTATGATCCTTATTCCAGATAACTTGGAACAAATATCTGGACAAAAATATAAAGGCACACTGACACTACCACTTTGGAAAGTAAATGTATGTTAGTGTCCTTAGACTTACAACACTAATGTGTCAGTAATGGGTTTAGTTTACTGGATACCAAATATTTCCTGACATTAGTCTCATCATGCTTTCATTTCTATGAGAGATATTCCTGTTAGGCCAAGCCCAAGGGTTGACTAAGGAGAATATAGAACCTGGAGTTGAAAGTCATTCGTTTTGATCCTCTCTGTAATCACCACTTTATTACCATGAACTTTGGTGCAATGGAAAATCATTACCTCTTTATAGATCTCAGCAGTTTAAAATGGGAAGAATTTGTTTGGGCCTTTGAGGATCTAACTCTCTGTGTCTCTTTCCTGTCCTTAGCTGCCTTCTTCCAGGTTCTGTTGCCTCTGATACCCAATAGAACAGAAACAAGCTGGGATTTGGAGAGGCCATGAGGGCCCTGCTTTGTGAGCCTCATTTGTGGTTCAGGCAGACTGGTAAGAGGAAGTACAAATTGCAGTGAGATGCAGTGGAAAAGAATGGACTCATACCATTAGGTGGAAATTACAAAACAGTAGAATGATAACTGTCATCATCACATAGGTTCTGTGCCTCTCATATAAATACAATTAGTTAGGATTCAAAATCAAGTTAAGGCACATTTTTTTTCCATCTCTACCACTGAACACCATAAATTTTGTTTTTTATAAAAATCAGCAGTAGCTTTATATGTCTTTCCCAAAGACAGCTGAATGGTATTTCCTGGTCTCTCGCTAGGAGTTAACCTTGTTTGCAATGGCTGGGTGAAATTGACTTGCATGAAAAGGATGTTTCCATATTGCATCCTTGTTGGGGTGAACTCGGCAGGTGGATAGATGAACAGCAGCCCTTGTCTTCCATAGGCAGGGCTCACTCCCCTGAGTTGACTAATATTTACCTAAGCTTCTCTCTACCTCTTCCTCCTCTCTCAGAGTTTGTTTATCTTGTTGTCCCAACCAGGATACTTCACCTACAGCTCAGCTTCCTTGGAATTGTTCTTGGCTCACCTTGTGCATTTTTTCATTTCCATGATTATTATATTTCTTAACTTGAATGCTTCTCTTTGTTCTGTAGCATGACATTCAACACTGCTTCCCTGCTCTCCCCCAGGATGCCCTTTGCTGTTTGTGTGCTTTCCACCTCCACAGACATGCAACAAATTTCTTTAGCTAATCTCTTGGCTTATCTGGCCTTTTATATTTCCTTAACATGTTGTAGAGTTCAGCCTTATTTGGTTTATCACCAACACATCAACTCCCCCATAACCTCACCTTTCTGTTTGCTCCTGTAGATGTGAATGTCCTTCAGGAGAAACTGATTTTTATTCCCAATAAAGAAACAATATCTGAAGACTTTCAGAAGAGGATCTTAGGACATCTCACAGACATTATCACTTTCATCTTTCATATTGGCTCTATTAAAAAACATAGATGGAAAATAAGCATTCAATTTTGAGATCAAAAATTGTAGTAAAGGCCAATTGTTTACATTCAGTGAGTAGGCAGAAATCCTGAGAGCTAGCTTAAATCTTTTCTTAAAACAAAGGATAATATGTCTTCCTATTCTGCATTCTTCAGTCTTTTGGAGGAACTATTCCTATAACACATTTGCCTTGTTTTGACTTATTTCAGCAATACATATACAATACTTAATATTTGAAAGTCACTCTGAGTCTAATATATGCAAGACATAGAAGAATGGTCCTTGTCTTTGAGGAAGTGGGGAGACAGCCACGGTAAAGCAGTATCCACTAAGCTCTATGACAAAAGAAAAAGCAAGTGTCCTGGGCCACAGATACACTAGACAGTTGACTGGGTTGGTGTAGAATTCTTTGTGCAGGAGGCAGCTCTGCACTAGAATCATATGAAAAGGGGATGGACAGAAATGGGATTGCTGCCTCTAGAGAAAAAACTCTGATCCATATTCTCTCAATCCCTAGCCCACCATTTCAACGTCCCTTTTAAATACTAAGATTGTTTTTGTAGGTCCTATCTTGCAAATTGAAAATATGCCCTTTGCTAGGAGCCACCTGAGTTTGGAGAGCTGTGCATTATATAATAGAAAGTAATTATAATTTCAGCTCTCAAAGAGAAGAGTTTAAAGATGATTATAGCAAAATGATTGAAACTGTTGGCCTAGAAATTGTGAAGAAAATAATNGCAAAATGATTGAAACTGTTGGCCTAGAAATTGTGAAGAAAATAATGAATGAAAATGAGATAATTTAGGAAAACATTTTCTGGGTTTTAAGTTGTGTGTGTACTTCACTGAAGAGCGTATTGTAAAAATTATTCACAATGCCTTGTTTCCCAATGTTGTGATTAGTCTCCTGAGACAGTCACATGGGCTTACTTCCTCTAAATCAAGTATTAGAGAAGAGTGTTTCAGGCAGACCACCTTGAGGTGATAATTGCTTTTCTCAGGAGACAGTCACATGTGCCAGGACCTCTGGGAGGAAATGAATGAATTGCCTATTGTGCCTTAAAACTCAGACAAGAAATTTTAAAGGTGAATTTCCAAAGTGTTAAGGCTCAGAGTAATCACCGGAGTGTGGCAGCTAGCCTAGGGGGCCCGCCCTTCCTAGAATCAGCAAACTCTTCCCCTGTAGAAAATTACATAAACATTTGAAGATTTCCTTCTGCCCTCAGAATTCAATTTGTCTGCCAAGGTTATGGTCATTTGGGCTGGAAATTTGTCCACTTGCAATCTCTATTAAGGCACTGGTGGCTGCACTCTTTCCTGCACTTGCTTATTCATGATCTTGTGATTCTCTGAATCTCTGGGGCCTCTTGGGTCAATTGCTGCCTCTGAGAGCTATCAGTAGGGAGGAAAGGACATACTTATGTCATTTCTATCTAAATAGCGGGCCTCATTTTGGAGCTGACCCAGAGTAGCCTCTACTGTATCCCAAGTAAAAGCCTTTTTCCAATATTGGTTGGATAGAAACCGAGAGACTTGAGTTGTAGGACATCCTTCTTCATGAGGACAATCAGTAGATCTACAAAATATACAACATTGGTCACATGGCCAGTTTTTCTCTTTTCTACTACCCCCATGCCACTTCTCATTCCCTACATCTTGACAGAA
>NC_048220.1:37762127-37767239 GCF_002007445.2 Ailuropoda melanoleuca
GTATTTCTTTTTCTAGATGTTCTCATTTGTTGCTGATTGGATTACATTGAAAAATTCTGAAATGGAGTTTTGAGTATAGAATATTTACCATGGTGTGTCCTTGGGACCAGCACCTCTGGATGGCTGGCAGAAGCAACAGGATTGGAAAGAAGGATCTGTTGAGCTGAGACACGCACCCAGCAAGTCTTAGTCAACTCCACAGGCATCTCTGGAAGTAGAATGGCCCCTCAGAGTTACCCTGACTTGGGCCACGATGGCAGACCTCTATATTCTCACATCAATCAGTCATCAGATGTGGGCATCCTTAGCAGGGGCATCCCATGGGCAAGAGGGCTCTCTGAGGCTGAGGCAATCCCGAGTGGCTGACAGCTGATGGCTGTCTGCTGGCAGCATTCCGAGTAGCTGGAACAGGAAGGAAGGAGATCTGGGTGGTGCACAATGTCCATCAGAGCCTGCCCTTGCTCCATTCAGATTCACATTTCAATACACATTTAGGAAGCAGCTCTTTAGGGTTCTCTTGACTTCCCTTCCTGGGTTAAATTACAAACAGCATGTTAGTGAGACACACTATAGCCCAATGCTATAGCTGGCCTCAGGTTCACAACTTATCCTTATTGTCTCCGGCCTCCACTATTGATTCTATATCGATTCTAATATATTCTCACTTTGCATTTTTGTTGGTCTCAGTTGCTTACCTGATGGTATGACCCGTACCCTCAGCCTTAAGTTGTCTCAGCCTATGGTCACCATGCCCTTCTCAAACCAGGATTTCTGCTCTTGCCCATTTGCCATCATACTTGGGCAGGGGAGGACCAAGAGGTGCCCATATGGATCACCAAGTGGATAGCAGCCCTACTACCTGATGACTGGTCAATTACTCTGCCAAAATGATTACTCCTCCTCTTGCCAGGTGGTTTCTGGGCACATGGAGCCTGAATACCCAGGCTATAGTCAGAGTTTGTAATACAGTGGGTTTATACTGGGTTCTTTGGCTGAAGTGTTCTCCCTTTGAGAACCAGGGTTTCTGAATGTATAGAACTCAGAGTTGCAGAAAAAGGATGCACAAATGATTCAAGCAGGTCACTGGTAAAGATGAGAAATGGGACCATTTTTGTTCCTGCTTCTTAGTGCCTAGAACCATGTATTTATCCTTTGGGGGAATATGACCCATATGATGGTCTTTGATTCAAAGAGTGTACTAGCCTTGGAGGATGACACCCCATCCTAGTAAATCATTGGTCCTGAGCTGGAATTTTAGCTGTGCCTTTGGAAGGATATTTTAATGCTCTATCTCTGTGGTTGTTGAATACCTCTTCTGTGTTGGATGCTATCTGGTGGGCTTGATCATATGATATAAAGAGTTTTATAATTTGTGTCCACTTCCATGTGTTCATGTACATGCCAATACCCTGGATTTCCTTGTCCCTGGTATTCCCATTTTTTTCTTTCCAGGCCCTGATCAGCCTGCCAAGCCAACTGCCACTGTCCATGAAGCTATATGTATTCCCATCTTGCGTCACTTCTCTTTCTACACTATGTAGATGGCCAGGTGCAGATAAGTGACTCTGTGTTATCTCTTGGAGTCCTTACTAGGATTCTAAATCCTGTATGCTGGGAAGGTATTCTGTGTTTCTTCTCTTATAGATGCAGTATGTCCTTGGCTTGGTTATGCTGAAAGTTAACCTCAGTTATTGGTCAAGTGGCCAGAATGGGAAATAGGGGTATATCCTGAGGAAAGCAGGATATATCTTGCAGAGGGAGGCCTCTGCAGTTTCTTCTTATGAAAGGGGAGTATATTAGCTTTTGATGCTGGGGGACACTTCTGCAGCTTTATAAGATTTGGGGAATCTTAGAATTTAGAATTTGTGTGGACTTCTACTTTAGATAATCTATCTGATATGCCAAGGCCCTATTCTTTCCTAGCCAGGGTCCCAATCTTGGCATGGAAGATCTATCTTACTTAGGAGCTAAAATGTGGGCTCAACTGCAGCCTCAGCCAATATCACAGGGACCCTGTGGGCTAAAATGGCCCCTCATAAGTGTCTTGAGTGGGCCAAGATGGTCAGGTCATTATACTCCTGCAATGATGAGATATTAAATGTGGGTGTCCTTGGGAAAGGGCATGACCTTGGAAGAAAGCACTACAGCTGAGGCACTTCTTGAAGGTGTGACAGCTAAAAGCTACCTCACAGCTCTCCAAGCAGGGGCCAACAAGTCCTCTGTTGAAGAGGGATCTGGACATGAGAGTAACTTGCAGTAAGAGTGTGCCATCTTTCTACATGGCTGTGCTTTTGTACATTCTGCTGTTTCTATCCCAAATGATCTTTCCTTTACCCTTAAATCCTTTCTTAGGACATGTCCTTCAAGAACTGGCTTCCCAGGGAAGCTTTTGCTGATCAAATTTTCTTTCTCACCATCCTCAATGTCAAGTCTACTTGCCTAACAAACTCCCTGGCTGGTTAAATGCTCTAATGATTCCCTATGACATTTTTACATGCTTCTGTGTTAACTGTATTAGTTTGTTTGGCTGCTATAACAGAATACCATAGACTGGGTGGCTTATAAATAATAGAAATTTCTGTCTTATATTTCTGGAGGTTGGGAAGTCCAAGATCAAGGCACCAGCTGCTGGTGTCTGGTGAGGACTGACTTCCTGGTCTATAGGTGGCTGTCTTCTTGCTGTGTCCTCGCATGGCTAAAGGGAAGAGGGAGCCCTCTGGGGTCTCTTTTATAAGGGCACGTATCCCATTCATGAGGGCTCCACTCTCATGACCTAATCACCTCCCAAAGGCCCCATCTCCAAATACCATCACGTTGGAGATTAGGTTTTAACCCATGAATTCTTCTGGGGGTTGGGAAGACAAAACATTTAGTCCATAACATTAACACTTAATACAATGAGGTGTAATTGTGTAGTTACCTGCTTATATTTTACCTTGGACTATACATTTTCTTTTTTGTTTTTGTCTTTTTTTTTTTTAAGGGTTTTATTTTTTTATTTGAGAGAGAGAGAGAGAGCATGGAATGGGAGAGGGTCAGAGTGAGGAGCAAGCTTCCTGCTGAGCAGGGAGCCCCATGCGGGACTCGATCCTGGAACTCCAGGATCATGACCTGAGCTGAAGGCAGTCACTTAACCAACTGAGCCACCCAGGTGCCCTTACTTTTTTTTTTCCTTGATGATTATAATTTTTACTTTTATTTCTGTATGCTCAAGGACCAGAATGAGTGTGGTGTGTTTCATATATCATATATATTAAATAAGTAAATGCTCCCAAAACTCATGTCATAGTATAAGGACATTGGGCCAGAGTCAAGAAATACAATTTGAGTTCTTACTTGGTTATAAACAGACAATAGATGAGTCATTCAATCTCATTATATCTCGGTTTTACCATCTGTAAAATATAGAGAAGGATACTCTCCCTACACTATATGATTATCATGAAATAAAGGAAAATAAAATATGTGAAAGAATTTTGGGTAATAAAAGGACTATACAAATGCCAGGAGTGATTATTGTTTATCTCTCTATCACTTTCTTCACCAGTGACCAGAGTTCACCTACACTGCTTGCTATAAATGTTTTCATTTACTATTGTAACCCTCCAGGTTAATCACAGATACAGACTCTTTACTCTTGTTATGGTGTATCTGCTCTGTTCTCTTCAATTCTGGACAACTAGTCTATATGTGTATTTGGAAACTGGTGAAGAAATAAGCCACTGAAAACTATCACCTCTAAAGAACACCCCAGAATAGCCAAAGGCTAGCCGTAAAGGGTAAAAGGATGATTGAGATACAGTTTCTAACTGTAGGAAACTGGTAGTCTTCCAGAGGGAAACAAACATGTAACAATTGAGGAGAAATAAAATATTATGGGTATCTTATAAATATAAGAATGCGATGGGATCTTGTGCAGGTACAAAGGAAGGAGTAATTGTGGTGGTCAAGAGGGCTTTCATTAAAGAGACGAAGCTTGTGTAGAAGTAGATCTGATCCAGGCAGATAAGAAACTGAAGGACATCTAGGATTAGCAGAGGCCCTAAGGAATAAGAAGAATGGAGGATTCTAAACTATGTGGTCTGAACATAGGATAGACAGGGCATGGGAAAAGAAGGCAGCCACATGTACCCCCACTTTGGTGTCATGAAGACATCATTAGACATGTTACCTGAAAAACTTTCCCAGATCTTGCAAGAGGAATTCTTGCTCTTGTTACGTGGGCCTCAGTTATTGCTCTATGGGGCCACGGTCTTATTTTTTGTTTGTTTGTTTGTTTATGTATCAGTCTTTCAGCCTAGACTTTGGCTGTGTAGACTAGGGAGTTGTGTCCCCAGGTCTTAAAATGGTAACTGGCACACACACACAAAAACGCATAGTCACAGATGAATGAAAAGATGAAGTATCTTAGCAATAGTTTTAATAAGTCATCAGGAATTCAAGAGAGAGAGATTTATGTCTTAAAGAAACAAGTTTAGGATAAAAAATTGCTAGAATTGGTATCTGAGAACTTGAATTCAAGCCCTCTAAGTCAGGTGCTAGTTGTGTGATTTGAAACCATGGTGAACCTTGCTTCGCTTCAGGTGATTACTTACACTTACACTCAGTATCATTGCAAGAATGAAAACTTATGTTTGCAAACTTCATGTTTCTGTACTAGATCCAGATCTCTGCACTCAATTCTCACTTAACCTTTGTTATTGAATTAATTGTAGCTATATCCATGGAGGGAAGAACTAGGCTTAACCTGGTAAAGATGATGATTTCCAAAAGATTTGCTTTTATTTAATTTTAAAATTTTTATTTATTTAAAAATAAATGTATTTGGGGGCACCTGGGTGGTTCAGTCAGTTAAGTGTCTGACTCTTTATTTTGGTTCAGGTCATGATTTCAGGGTTATGAGATCAAGCCCCATTCGGGCTCTGTGCTGGGCATGGGGCTTGCTTAAGATTCTCTCTTTCCCTTTCCCTCTGCCCCTCCCCGCATGCATGCACGCATGCGCTCTCTCTAATATATATACACACATATGTATAATTAACACATAGAGTCATATTAGTTTTAGGTGTACAATGTAATGATTCAGCAATTCTATACATTACTCAGCACTTGTCA
>NC_048220.1:37767346-37807053 GCF_002007445.2 Ailuropoda melanoleuca
GGATCACGCCCTGAGCCGAAGGCAGACGCTTAACTGCTGTGCCACCCAGGCGCCCCACGATAACTGTGTCTTAATCCCCTTTTTCTATTTTACCCCCTGCCCCCTGGCAACCACCAGTTTGCTGTCTGTATTTAAGAGTCTGTCTTTGTTGTTATGTCTTTTTCCCTTTGTTTGTTTTGTTTTTTAAATTCCACCTATGAGTGAAATCATATTTGTCTTTCTTTGACTTATTTCACTTAGCATTATATACTCTATGTTGTTGCAAATGGCAAGATCTCATTCTTTTTCAATGACTCAGTAATATTCCATTGTATATATGTATATACACACCACATCTTCTTTATCCATTCATCCATGAGTGGACACTTGGGTTGCTTCCATATCTTGGCTGCTATCAATAATGCTACAATTAGTGTTTTTGAATTAGTGTTTTTGTTTTCTTTGAGTAAATACCTAGTAGCGGAGTTAATGGATCTTGTGGTAGTTCTATTTTTAATTTTTTGAGGAACCTCTGTATTGTTTTCCACAGTGGCTATACCAGTTTACATTCCCACCAGTGCTGCATGGGGGTTCTTTTTTTCTACATCCTCACCAATACTTATTATTTCTTGTGTTTGATTCTAGCCATTCTGACAGATGTAATGTGATATCTCATTGTGGTTTTGATTTGTATTTCCCTGATGATTACTGATGTTAAGCATCTTTTCATGAGTCTGTTGGCCATCTGCATATGTCTTCTTTGGAAAAATGTCTATTCATGTCGTCCGCCCATTTTTAATTGGATTTTTTGGGGTTTTTTGGTGTTGAGCTGTATAAGTTCTTTATATATTGTGGATATTAACCCCCTATTGGATATATCATTTGCAAATGTCTTCTGTTATTCCATCAGTTGCCTTGTCATTTTGTTGATGTTTTTCTTCAGGGTGCAAAAGCTTTTTATTTTGGTGTCATCTCAATAGTTTAATTTTGCTTTTGATTCCCTTGCCTTAGGAGACGTATCTAGAAAAATGTTTCTGTATCCCAGTATTGTTAAAATGTCCATACCTCTCAAAGCAATCTATAGATTTAATGCAATCTCTATCAAAATATCAACAACATTTTTCACAGAACTAGAACAAATAATCCTAAAATGTGTATGGTATCACAAAAGACCCCAAATAGCCAAAATGATCTTGAGAAAGAATAAAGCTGGAGGTATCACAATCGTAGATTTTAAATTATACTACAAAGCTATAGTAATCAAGACAGTATGGTACTACCACAAAATAGACACATAAGTCAATGGAACAGAATAGAGAATCCATAAATAAAACCACAGTTTTATTGCTGATTAATCTATGACAAAGGAGGCAAGAATATACAGTGGCAAAAAGACAGTCTAGTCTCTTCAATAAATGGTAGTGGGGAAACTAGACAGCTACATGCAAAAGAATGCAACTGGACCACTTTCATACACCATATGCGAAAATAAACTCAAAATGGGTTAAAGACCTAATGTGAGACTTGAAACCATAAAACTACCAGAATAAATCATAGACAGTAATTTCTTTGACATCAACTATAGAAATATTTTTTTTTTATATTTGTCTCCTCAGATCTGCTCTTAAGCTGGACACCCTGTGGCCTGATGGAGTGCCGTAGGTACCAGAGCTGAGCCACCTGAGTGTGAGTCCCATCTCAGCTGCTTATTGACTCTCTGACTCTATGCACATTATTTAATCTCTCTGTGCTTCCATTCTCAATAGCAGAATTAGGATTTGTGGATTCAGTCACTCTTTTGACACTGGGAATTACAGTAATAAAATTATAAAACCCCTGTTTTTTTGTAGGTTACGTTTTAGTGATGAGAATAATAATACCTATTTTAGTGTTGTGGTGAGGATTAATTAGGTCTTTATAACATAAAGCACTTTGAACAGTGTCTGACATATAGAAAGTACATAGTGACTATTAGGTATTGCTATTATTATACAAAACCCTGATCTATGTAGACTTAAAAACTATGAGTATCTGTGGTATCCCTTTTGTCTTCAACATGACAGCACATTGCAAGTACAATCCCTAAAGAAATGTAGGCCTCAACATATTAAAATTTAGTAAATTTTGTTTTCTTCTTTCTAGTGGGAAGACATCTCTTTAGTCCTATGGAAGTGGTTTTCTTAGGATCCTTGGTGCCAGTCGTTATTCTCCTACCTCTGTCCTTTGGTGGTGCCAATTTAATCCTCTCTGTAATGGGTCTGGGATCCTCCCTGCTTGCTCACTCCCTGTCTGTCTTCAGTTGTCTAAGTTCTCTCATGTGAGACTCCTGTATGCTCTCCTACTCTATCCCTAATTATCCAGGAACATTTTTCAGCTCTCTTCTCACATAGCACTCCCTTTCAGTACCACTCATTTGACCCTGAATATTTTTGCTTTGAGCTGCAGGCTTTTCTTAATAAAAGCCTTGTCAGTAGGTGAGGAGGATGGGCAGTGATGATGTCTTATATTTCTTTGCATCTTCCCACAGTCCTTTGCAAAATAGATATTTGTGGTTTATTTCCACATGGCTTTGGTGGACGTTCTGTTTGTAGAGAAGCAGTGAGAGGGTTTGCTGCTATCGATACTCTCAGCCAATGGTGTGTGGAGCAGTTGAGATGGCTCTCATGGAGAAGGATATGAGTAGGTAACAGTAATTATAGCCAGGATGAGTCTGAACATTGCAACTTATGTGTTCTAAGAAATTAGGTTGTAAAACTGCAGTGGGGAATGGGGAAAGTGGGTCTTTACTGGCTTTTGTTGTTAGGAACCAACTACGTGGAAGTGGAAAAATCAACTTAGCAAATAAGGCGAGTTGCCTCTCAAGTGTTAGATATTAGTTTCCATCTTGCTGCTCAAAGTGTTGTTCATGAACCAACAGCATCAGCAACACCTGGAAGTTTGTTGGAAATGTGGAACCTCAGGCTTCACTGCTGTATTAAAATATGCATTTTAACAAGATTACCAGCTGATTCTTATTGAGCTAAGTGTTGATAAGCATTGAATTCTAGAGCTTAACATTGAAATATTCCTGTATCTGGGCTGCTTCCTAAACAAATGAAATGAGAATCTGTAGGTAGGGTGCAGGCATCAGTAATTTTTAAAATCTTTAGATTTCGATGTGTAATGAAAGTTGAGAACCACCAATATGGGATGATTTCTGGAATGCTAAATATTTAGTAAAGGAGCAGATATGAATCTGTTTACCTTTGGGATAGCTTTCTTTTCTTTTTTAACTATATGCCAAATGCACAGTAGGTGAGTGGAGAGAACCGGTTCTTAAATCCTCAGCCAGACTACATTCCTGCCTCTGCCATGTACTGAGTCCATAGATTTAGCCCAATGCCAGCTATAGCCTTTATGAGCCGATTGGTCTCATAGCTTGTGGACTGTTGCACAAGGGCCAACCCCCCTGGCAGTAAGCCCAGTCAGATATTGCCAAAGCACAAAACAAGGATCTGTCATTGGTATAGGCTCTGGGGCTGCAGTTAGTTTAGGAAGGCCCCTTTCCTAATGATCTTAGGTAGAATGAGGCTTGAATTGAGTGTCTAATTGTGTCCAGAGGTGAAAGCTGAGGGTTAGTATCAGAGGATATATCCAAGGGACAAGTGTCTGGAGCCAAAATTCCTAAATGAATCAAGAGTCCTTGAGTCAGAAGAATGCAAGACCAGTGTGGGTGTAAGGGTCAAGGCAGAAGTAAAGCCATCAAGTCCAGGATATTGACCATGAATCAACGTGGGTTATCTAAAGCTTGTTTTTATTTGGCCACAGAATAAGCTGGCCAGAGTTAAAGGCATAGTGCTTGTGTAAACAGGTGACTGCTATTGTAGTTCCTAGAGCCTTTGACCTATGTCAATTAGTATGTTATTCTTTGGTGCTAGACTTTTCTACTCCTTTATAGTAATGGTGTCCTGCAGTGAATTTTCTTCCCTTATTGTAGATATGATTTATTCCGAAAATGGGAAGACTTTGGTGATAGGAGGTGAGAATGTCCATTAGGACTTCAAAAGCTTCTGGTGGCTGTTGTTTTATGGCATTAAAGATAAATTTAACCTAAGGTTAAAGAAGACTCCTTTGAGAAGTACATTTAAGTGGTCATCAGTTGTTTGTACTTGCTGCTGAGAAGTGGTGAGGAAGAGATTCTCTCCTTTAGTAGAGAACCGTTTCTCTCTTTATGACCCTAGAACGTGGCAAGAAACACCAAGGCATTTCTGCATTTGTAAAGACTAAAAATTATCTTCTTGGCTCCCTTCACACCAAAAAATACCTCAAACATAATATATAACTGTTTATATAGGGCTGTGGCATCTTTAAAAGGTACAACAAATTGGAGTGGTAGGGAATGACCACGCTGTCCAGTCATTTATTAGTGATGACATATACATACTTCTCGCCTAAGAGGTGTTCTTTGGTGATTCTAAAAGCCATAAGAGAGGGCACCTGGGTGGCTCAGTCGGTTAAGCACCTGCCTTTGGCTCAGGTCATGATCCTGGGGCCCTGGGATCGAGTCCCACATCGGGCTCCCCTGCTCTGTGGGGAGCCTGCTTCTCTCTCTCCCTCTGCCTGCCACTCTCCCTTCTTGTGCTCTCTCTTTCTGTCAAATAAATAAACAAAATCTTTAAAAAAAAACAAAAAGCCATAAGAGAGCTCAATAGCGTGGAAAGACTGGAATGAAAATGCATTTCCCTTTCTGAAGGCAGCACGAGCACCATCTTTGTTCTACTGCTGCGTGTGCCAATAATATATTTTCACAATGGTAGAAAATCAAGGAGAAAAGTATGAGAGAATTTAATTCCCTCGTTCTTCCAGTAAAGCAGAATAGTGAAGTCATCGTGCGAATGGCTGTCCAAAGGATGTCATGTAAAATCCAGATAAGTTTTTTGTTTTGTTTTTTACCATTGAGGAAACTGAGGCCCAAAGAGGCCAAGTGGTTTTCCCGTGGCCACTGATGGCCAGAAGTAGTCCTCCATACTATAATGCTTATGGGTCATCAGGCTTATTTCACAGAACAGAGTTCCTTCTAATCAAGAAGGGCTGTGCAGAACATAGCATCCTTAGCATCCTCCTCTCTTCTGAGAAAGACCACTTGCTCTGGATTATTTCCCTGTTCATAGTTAGTTCTTGGGAGGAGAGAAAAATAAGGGAGATAAAACCCATTGTCATTATTCTACCGTTAGTGCTGTGGTGAGGGTTTTGTGTGTAGAAAGGGTGGGCGGAAAGATTGAAATGATTTTTGGTGACTACTTGTAGATTTTATTTGTACGTACCAAAAATTGAAAGCTTAACTGCAGATATATTGGCACTCTTGCAAAATCTCCAGTGTTTCATGACTCAAAATTCAAATGTTGGATCTTATTCAGTCACTCATCTTCAGTCTATGAGTTTCTCTCATGATTTATATTTCTGTTAGAAGCATTATGAGTTTCAGACATCAAGTTTTGTATTTGTAAATGTGTGAAAGTGGATGAGTGAGCGAAATAAGGTAAGTTCCCAGGCTTTTCTAAGCTGAGAATGTCATCCTATGTGTGAACAAATGCCTTCCTAGCCGATACTGGGTGTAAACCACTTGAAATTTTGGAGGAGAGCCAACATTTCATCATCTTGGCCGATCTCTTCATACACAATGTAATGCTCTCGTGTGCTGTGCCAGAGCAATGAAATGCCAAAGGCTTGTCCAAAATGCCAATGATAATACACCTGTTTTCATCTAGCACAGCCACTGTAGTTCACGTAGTTACTTTCCCAACTGAAAAATGCTGGTGAACCAGCACAGTGAGGCCAAGATAAGTACCGGCTTACAGTTACCGGCAAACAGCAAAGACAATTAAACTTCAGTATTGAGTCACTTGTCAGCTGGGCAGGCTGACTTCAACTCCTCTAACACTGAGTTTTCAAGCTGCGTAGGATTTGCCATATTGAGCTTGGTTCACATTAATAGAGTTGTGCTCTTAAATTCTAGAAAAGCCAAATGTTTTTAATAGAGGCTCTATGCCTGGATTCTGGAGCATGTGCAATACTTAACCATTCTAGTTTCTGGACTGAAATTGGGTTGTTGATGCCAGGAGGGGAGATTATGACATGCATTAATGCATTGTGAGGAGGGGAAATGCAACTCCTCTTTGCTGGTTAAGAACCTATGTGAATACCAAGTCAGCCTCCCACACACATGAATCTTGCCCATCACTTCAGTGGGAGTTTTATGTGGGAATTAAGAAGAAGAGGAAAATGTCACCTAGGGTGTGTGCCTGATCATGATTTAATATCTAAGCCAAGAAGTCCTCAGAGAGTGAAAGCTCCTGCCCACATAGCAATAAATCATGAACACATGCAACCGTGGGCCTTGGAATAAGCTTCACAGTGCTTTGGATGGAATGAGTTATAAGTTTTATTTGATAAACCTGAACAGACATCACAGGAAACCTTAATATTAGGAAATTTAATTGAGTGCAAATGATAGAATGGTCAGTATTTACTTTTGTTCTTTCTTTGTAGGAGACCACAAAAGTCCCAGTTAATGTCTGCTGAGAGAACAAAGGCTAAAACAATTCATATACCTTCATGGTCTGAAACAGTAGTGCAGGAGGCAAGAGGCTTCCTTGACTAAACCAATTAATTATACTTTCTGTATGATTAAGATGCATTCGTGGAAAATTAGAGCCTATATAATTTTGATTACTATTAAAAAATACAAACACCAAACAAGCACAACCATGTTTTATTAAAATAAATAATGGAGCTTATGGGATCAGTCCATAGCATTTAAATGCAGTCCCATTCTCTGTTTCCCATGGGGTAATTACATGACTCAGTCTGCTGGACACCCAGCTGAACCAAAGCAGATTTGCAGGGAGTGAGGAGAGATCGGTTTGGGATTCCTTTTGGCTTTTAAGTTGCTGAATTAGTGTAGAGCTGGGTGTGATCTTCTGACCCAGGAGGAAGGCATTTATAAGTAAAGAGGCAGTCATCTTGTGGCTCTGGCCCTACTCATGTTTGAAAATTAAAAGAAATGAAAGAAACATTGAGAATGAAGTTTATGCAGCTCTATCCAAGAGACCTGGGAAAGCTGTATTGAATCAATAAGGATAGAAGCCAAAGACACCTCTCTGTAAGACTTGCTGCTGTTCAACCTGATATAATCCAGTCATTGTTCTTTAATGCAAATACATTCCAGCTGTACCCCTGACTCCTCTCATGACAATATGGTAGGCTTTCATCACCTCTGAGGAAAGATGTCTTTACTCATAACTTTTAAATATCTTAGCTGCTACTCTGAGAAGCAACATTTTGCAGGTAGAGTAGATTGTGTTCAAGACCTTTGTGAGGACTTAAAATCATATTGGGGTACCTGTATCCCATTTCAAAACTCAACATACGTAACTTTTTAAGACAGGTAAAAAAAAACAGAACATCATATTTCAGGTAGGATTTTACCAACATAGTGGCATCATTATTCCTCTGGAACTGAAGCTCATGGAGATTCCGTCTAGTACATTTTTGCGTTTCTTATACATGTGCACTGAATTCTGGCCTTTATATTCTGCTCTCAACCACTGGATTCTCTAACTCATTTTAAACAGGGTAAAGGGTATACATGGTGGATGTTTTTAAATACTTCAGTTTTTCAGAGTTTTTAGTTTACAGCAAATTGAGAGAAAGGTATAGAGATTTTCCATATACATCCCTTGCCCCCACACATATACAGCCTCCCCCATTATTGACATCCTCCCCTCCCATTGTAACATTTGTTACAATGGATTGTAACCTACATTGACACATTCTCATCATGCAAAGTCTGTAGTTTAGCTTAGGGTTCACTCTTGGTGTTGTATATTCTTTGGGTTTGTAGAAATGTGTATTGACATGTATTCAGCATTATAGTAGTAAACAGAGTACTTTCTCTGTCCTAAAATCCTGTGTACTCTGCCTAGTCATCCCTCCCTTCACTCCCAACCCCTGGTAGTCACTGATCTTTTTACGGTCTCCATAGTTTGTCTTCTCCGAATATCATCTAGTTGGAATCACATACCACGTAGCTTTTCCAGAGTGGCTACTTTCACTTAGTAATATGCATTTCAGTTTCCTCCTTTTCATGGTTTTATAGCTTATTTCTTTTTGGCAATGAATAATATTCCATTGTCTGGATGGACCACAGTTTATTTACCCATTCACCTACTGAAGAACATCTTGGTTGCTTCCAAGTTTTGGTAACTATAAACAAGACTGCTGTAAACATCTGTGTGCTGGTTTTTGTGTAGGCATAAGTTTTCAGTTTCTTTGGGTAAATACCAAGGATCATGATTGCTGGATCACATGGGAACATATGTTTCATTTTATAAGAAACTGCCAAACTATCTTCTAAAGTGGCTCTACCATTTTTTATTTCCACCAGCAGTGAATTCCTGTTGCTCCACATCCTCACTAGCATTTGGCGATGTCAGTGTTCTGGATTGTCACAGAAAAATCCAAAGCAATGCTAATTGGCAGAGGGAAGGAAGATTCTGAGTGTTTGGCAATTAATACAACTTACGGCCATGAAAATTTATTTAAAGAGACATTTTTAAAAAGCTTAATGTGTAATACCTTTTCTAGGTTCCTAAATATTAATGGGAAAATGAAAGTCACCCAGAGATACTTTTTACTTATCTCTGGAGAAATCAAGCTATTGGGTTATTAGCTCTGGGTTATATCATCACTGTACTGTTTGATGATGTGTCTGGGCATTAGAAGACTAACCGTTGCAGACAAGTGTGGGTGTTGGTTATTTTTGAAGCTAAGTTTATGTGAAAATAACTCTTCACAAGTTGCTGTATGTTGTATTGTTTGGCCCAGAGAGTTGATACAAGTCTTAAAGCTGGAGATTGTGTGATAAATAATGCAGGGTAGAAACTTGCCCCACTAATTAATTAGAATGCTGTGAACCTGAGTGAGTGAGTCAGAGACATCCAAACAGGTAGAATTGGTCTGTAAGACTGTTCTAGATGTAAGACAAGCACCATTTGGGATCTAGATGCTGCCCACAAGAAAAGAAAATGATTCAAAAGTTTGGAACTGATTTTTGGTTAAAGACATTGCCAGTCGACACAATTATATTTACAGATGCATTCAATAATAAATACCAATTAAATCATAAATAATTAAACAGGAGAAATTCTAAGAGTTATTTGTATCAACTCAAAAGGGTGTGAACACATTCTCAGTGTGATAATTTCTTAGACTTTATCAAATTTCTCATCATATCACCTTTTTCTCAAACAAGTTTGTTTGGTCTTATCGGGGTAAGTTTTTCATACATTGTTTTTCTGGCGAGTTTTCAGTCAGTTGGTACTTTCTGCTTTTTCCTAATACATTGTTTTCATATTTATATATTTTCTGAGTCTCCGCATTAAACAATTTATAGTATGTCTTTATCAAGAGAAAGAGAGAGAAAGAAATTTCTTAAACTTGAAAACAGAACATCATGAAAACTACTTGCCCGATTTGCAAGAAATATCACCAGGTGTTATCTCATGGTGGATCTTAATCACATAAGAGATGTCTGCTATTAACTCCAGGCAAGTTAACATAAAACCTGGTAATGGCATTTTTGGTGATTTTTTTTTAATAGTTGAGTGCTCTTGGATATTTTAAGACACCCAAGTCAAATATCAGTGAGATTTCTCTCATATTCTGTATCTTGTAAGCTTAGGTGAGAATCATATTAAGGATGTTTATGAAGCCAAAAAGTGGACATATAAGGAAAGAGAATTTTAAGATCTGATTTATCTGAGATGAATAGTTGCTAGCGCTTCCTGAGACTTAGGCTGGGGTCAAATATTTTGAAGATTTCCTGATATGAAATAATCTATTGACCAAGTTTTGAGGTCTTAATTACCCTCTGTAGAAGCCTATTTTCCCCCCAGTGATGGGAAATGCACCATAAGAAATAAAACCCCTTTGGGATCTTTACCATTACTGATGAAAACAGAAATTGCAGCAATTAAACCATAGAATAAGAAAAATGCTTTCCCAGGTACTGTTAATGTAGGAGAGACCTACTCAACCTCCCTGGAGCCTTTAAGCATTAATAGAGCTTTTATTTAGATGTTGCAGAGGACTGTTTTTTAAGATGCCTTTATCCTCAGACTGTACCCATTTGTTTGACGAGAGGTAACATCATCCAGTTATTAGATACAAAACACCTGAGTTCCATTGCCAGCTCCACCTGTAACAAACTCTTTGACCTCATCAAGGGAGAGGACAGCTTGAACCCTGCTGCTAGCAACGGACTCAGTGACCTTGGGCAAACCACTTAGTCACTAAGTCTCCATTCATCTGTCTTTAAAGTGGACTCCTCTTTGCTCTCCTCCTTATGGAGATAATATTGGTAAATTGCTTTGGGTTCCTAACAAGAAAAGCACACTTCAAATAGAGGCACCATTATATTGTTTTGCAATCAAGCTCTATCTATGTTTCCTTCAATTATTGCTACCGCTGTTGTGTTTACTTCAACAGTTAGGTGTGTCAGCTCTAACTGGTCAAACCAATACCTACCTGATATACTTTTCCCTGTTTCTGTGAGTTACCCTATTTTTCATATTGTTCCTAAGTTGTTTTCTCTGGGAATAATCTATGAATGAGCAGGTCATATTAACCCATAACAGCATAGTTTTCAAAAAAATTCTTGTGCTGTAACATATGTTATTGTAAAATAACATCCAACAGCTTCTTGTATTTTCAAATGATTATGTACAATAAAAATAATAATTACTGTTGTAAATTTAAAGTACACCTTTCATCTGATCATCTCAAAGTAACTTAGAAACGCTAATTAAATTCCACAACACCTCTGTACCATACATATTATTATTTCCATTTTGCAAGTGAAGAAAATGAGGTTCAACAAGGTTATGTGACTAGCATAGGACACCAGATGAGTCAGTGTCAGGAAGGGGATTTAGTCTTTCTAGGGCCCAATCAAAAGCTTTTCATCTGGAGCTAATTAGCATTCTATAATTTCAAAGATGGAAGGTACCAGGTGAACATCACTGACTCCCAATATTCAAGAGTGGAATTCTAGTGCTTATGTTTTCTGTGCCCCTTTCCCCCCACTTATTTCTGTTTATAACTATTGGAAGGTTTTCTGGCTTTTCAAACTCATTCATCAGTTATATGACTTTGGGCAGATGACTTAACCTCTTTGAGCTTGTTTTATCATTTGTAACATAGAAATAGTATTTCTATAACCTGGACTTGTGCACATAAATTGAGATAATGGAAGAAAACCCTGAACATGATACCTGGTGTATGGTAGACATTCAATAAATGGTTGCTATTAGTATTACTGTTTGAATGATTCCCTGCATTAACGAGGGAATGATCCTAACAAAAACTGATAATAAATATGAAGATTTGAAAAGGGTAAAAAAGAGTATGTCCAAAATAAAATAGGTGCAGGCTGAATCCTCTAATATGTGTGACTAGAGAAACAAAGTGAAAAGGGTCAAGTGTGTGACCAGATGGCTCCTAGGGATGGAGGCAGGAATGTGTGGCCCATTAATTACAGGAGAAATCAGGGTATATAAATTGGCACAGAATATTATCATGCCTTTTCTCTAACAAAAATTTTATTGTTACTTCGGTATATTAGAATGGAAAATTTTTCTCAGTAAGTCCAGCTTTTCTTTTGATGTTTCTCAGGGAATTGCATTTAGCTAATGCCCCAAAGCATTTAATGTTATTTTCAAAGAAGTTTTAAAAATGTTTGTGAAAATAAGACCAATGTAAAACTAATGTAAAATAAAAGAATCATTCCAGATGGGGCTGGAAGTGAAATACAAATACCATTTTGCTTAATAATAAAAAAACCCCTACTTTATAAAAAATGCATTTGCCATTTAGATATAAGAAGTACTTGAAAGGGAGAGAGGAAAAGAGTTTCCTTTTTGTCTGAGGACAGCAGATGTTTAAGAGACATGAAGCCATTTCCCCTTTCCTAACCTTGCAAGAAGATCCATGCAATTAAGCCCACAAGACAGAAAATCTCATTGAAATTTATAATCCAAGACTCCAGAATACTGCGTGAAAATAAAATCTGTGATAGTTAGAAGAAACAGAGTCCTAATTTATCAATCAATACACAATCTGCAGCTGACATCCAAGTCTTTATTTTCAGATGATTATCCAGCATGATTTATTAGTCTGCTTCTTCAGTGTTTACATGCTTGCTGCACTTCAGTGCCTGCCTTTCGATGGGTCATTGGAGAATTTTAATTTTTCTTCCACTAACTATATAGGTTATTTATCTCAGGCTTACCTCTCAACTGATTTTCCTATCTCTAGTTTCTCCCTTATTCAATCTATTCCCCATAGTTGCTGCCAAAAATAATTAAAGATGAAAACCCCCAAATATAACTATGTCACCACTCAGATTAAAATCCTTCAGTATCTCCCTGTATTTGCAAAAGAGAAAAAAATAAAAAGTGTGAACTTAGTAATAGCCTGACATTTATGTCCCTTCAAAATAAAGACCTAATCTAGTTTTCAAATTTCAATAGATCAGCCCTTCACCTAAAAACACTTTGTACTTCCTGCCATTCAAACATGAGTGTTGATTTGGCAGAAACAAGCCAGTGTGAGTGGTGATGAAAGAGAAAAATCTATGTGGCTCACCAGACTCTAGAACCTAACAAGAAGAGAGAAACTAAGAACAAAACCCAAAGCCCTGGTGAGTTGTTGAAGAGACCAGACAAAAGGATGAGGAAGAATATGTGGTAGGTGAAGAATTTGCATAGATTGATATTGTCATTAGTGTAATTACTACTATAGTTCTAGTTGATTTTTATTCTGTTAGGTGGTATCAATAGGGTACAAGCCTGAAAGCAACTTCGTGTTTCCTAAGCCTCCTCATCCTTATTATAGATGATGTTAAAACCATTGTTCCCGGGACTGGATGGAAGAGCTTTCCAAGACATGCTTAAAAAAAGATTCCAGTTACTTCCAATAATTAAAAACTTCAGTTCAGTGAAAAAGCAGGTCTTGGCCATGGAGGAATCAGAAAGAGTAATTAGATAGTGCGGAGAATTGAGGGAGGTTACTACAGTTGCCGTCTGCATTTCTGCCCTCTGGACTGACTACTGTTGGCTCTTTCCCTTGGGGGATATTTTTGTGGGATCCTCAGAGTTCCTCTGCTGAAGGTCCCGGACTGCAGTACATGTTATGAGTAGTAAGTCTCATCTACTGTCCACTTACAACTGTCTACCTCATCCCCTGGCTTCTCAACGGCCACTTCACTGTAGGGGACACAGCGTATCCTCATCTGTTCCTCCTGTGAAGAGTCTGTTTTAGGTTGGGTCAGAGAGGGTTTTTTTCCTCACGGGATCCACATCTAGAAACAGGGAAGTAAAAGCCAGTTTGCCATGTCATAGGTGGAGAAACCTCTCCCTTCCCACACAGCTTTCTTTTTCTTCGTTATGCAAGAACAAAGCGTTTCTTTCTCCTTTTTCACTATCCCATCTTTCACCTTTGAATTTTTCCAACATCCATCAAACACTAGTCCCTGTGTCCCCCAGATTCCTGGAGACACATGTCAAGCTTTTCCATTAGTCTCTCTCACCCTGTTATGCTAAGTTTGAAGTGAGGCTGCAGCTCTTTACTCCCCTCGTCCAGGGAGAAGTAAAATACTCGACAGGGATTTTTTCCAAAGAAATTTCTCTTCTGATGTTTTTCAACCTCAGCCTTTTATGTGGTTGGAGAGGGTGATCAGCTAGTTCTGGCAGCACTGGCTCAGGGACGGTCCTCTTCTAATCTTGTTGAGATGATCACCGTACTTTAGATTTTGTGGATATGTGGTACCTACAATGGTGTTCTTGACCTTTGCATCTCCGCTGAAATTCCAGAGCAGCAGAGTTATTATATTCAGTATCCTGTGACACTCTGCTGGCTGCTTTGACACCTCTTTTGAAGGCCCTGACTCAGCTCCCTCCAAAAGGCCAAGACCTCCACCCATGGCACATGCTAAATACTTTCAGGCCCTTGTTAGTTGTTGAGATGGTTCTTTCTGTCCGGGAGATCTTTCCCCATCTTGTAAAAGCTCTCCATCCTCCAAGACTCTCTTCAGATATTATCTCTTTTGTCCAGCCTTTCTGAGCTCCCTTGGTCAGAAGCTATACTAATCCCAGGTATGTTTATCTCATATTTGGAATCACCTAATGAAGTTCTGAGCTTCAGAGTAAGACAGACCTTGGTTTAAACTTGAGCTCAGCATTTTACTAGCTCTGTGTGACTTCAGTTAAGTCCTTCATCTCTCCGAGTCTTATCATCTGTATAAATGAAAGAGAAATAACCTCTTAAGTTACTTGAGGTTGTGTGAATATTAAAAGAAATAATTGATCTAAAGCTCAGAGTACAATGTCTTAATATGGTCACTACTCAGTTTGATAGGTAAGCATTTTATGTGATTGTTAGACGTTAAAACTATGAAGAGTACTGTTACTGGGACTAATAGTACTTGTACTTCTGCTATCACCTTAGAAGTAAAATAATACACACACAGCAAAGAGGAAGTGTATTGTTACTTGTCTAGCTTGACTTTTATTCACTGCCATCTGCCAGCCACTAGACCAGATTCTTGATATATGCTGCTCACTTTAATTGTCTCAACTTCCTTGTGAGAGGAGCACAATTATCTGACAAATGAGGACACTGAGGTTCCAAGAAACGAGTTACGTGACCCAGGTTCCCACGGTTAGCAAGGGGCAGAGCCAGAAAGGAAAATCTAGGTCGGCCTCACATTGGTGCTTGTGTGGATCATGACCACGCTGCACGGCAGAATCTGCAGGCTCTTAATGTGTATTTGCTAAATGTCCACATTGTCCTAAACAGCGTCACCTACTCCAGTGCTTTCTGTGCCTCTTAATCCCAGTACAGCTCTAACGCCAGTGTGATCGCAACTCTGCACATATTCCCTGCTATACAGTGCCATTCAGAAGTCCCAGGAGTGCCCTCTAAGCACACAGGAGAATCTTTCTTTGTGAGCTCTTCTGCTCTTAGGCTGAGTTCTCTGCAAGAGCGTTTCTCTTCATCTGCCTTCTCCCCAGAAGTCTTTACAGTCTCTCTGTCAAATGGATTCTTCCTTACAGTACCTGAAACTTTAAATGAACAGCTTGAGCCCAGCCAGGCTATTGCTGTTAAATTGTGTCATGCTTATTTTGTATGTATGGCACATCCTCCCAGGAAACCTGAAGTGCAAAGTGTTATTAATTTCCCCTCCGTGTTCCAGTTTTGTCACTGGCATAGCTGTTCTTTCTTTCCAACTGTGAAAGGTACTGCATTTCAAGTGCAAAGGCTGAGCGAAGATGTGTGAGGTGGATGGCACCAAATGCCCTCTTCCCCCCATTCTTGGAGAAGTGCTTTCCTGCTGCCGCTTTTCCCTCCGCAGATGCCCCAAACCCATTGGAGCTCGATGTGATGTGGCAAACGGGATACCCTGCTCTTCACCTTAGCCCCCTTATTTCCCCACAGATGTATGTCTTCATTTTCTTGCCGTTCTTCTCCTTCCTGCCAGCTTGAAGTGGCCCTCCAATCCCTGAAGATTGCAGTTCCATTTAATTTCAGGTAGATCAAAAAAGTGGGCAAGAATTTTTTCCCTTTCCATAATGTGGATTCATTTAGGGACTTGGGGAAATGACCAATAGTTCAGCTAAATTCTCATAAAAAGTGTAAGAATTTGGGGCAGGTTTCCAAATAAATGCAGGGGCTGGCTTAGTGATAATTCTGAGATGTACCAATTAAGAGCTTATGTTTCCTGCTAATAATATTTGTATATAATACTCTCATGAGTAAGGATGACTTTAATATTTCATTTTTCTCCTCAGTTTGGAGTAGGGTAGATGTGGGGAATAATTAAGAAACCTAAGGAGCAACAACATAGAAATATTATAATTAAAGGGAAGGTAGACTGGTATTAAAATATTTGGAGAAAGAGTTATGTATTTATAATGTATATATAATTGGTATTATCTATGATACCATATATACCAATGTTCTCTGTGTAATATATATAGTACTAATTCCAATTTGATATACATATATATGTTGGGTAATATATATGGAAGACTCATTCCATTTGCCTGTGATGTTTCCTATTCAACCTTTAAGAAAGACGCTGGTGGAATCCCCTCTCTGTACAGCTTCTGTAGTCCTCCCAAGCAGTCCTCCTCACTTCCTGTTTTGTGCTCCCCTGTGCTTTCCACAGGCAGAGGGCTGCTTCAGTTTGTTACTCAGTAATTATCTGCTTCCTGGTCTGTGGACTCCCCAGAGCTGTGTCTTTTTAAGGGCAGAGATTGTGTCTTATCCTCAGCTTTTCCGATACATGGTAGATGCTCAATAACTACTATCATATTAACATGTACCTTCATGAGGTAGTTTGAACGTCAATGGTGATATCATTATCAACATTAAGCTGCAGTTGTTTATAGTATTGTGACACAGTTTAGTGTATCTCAGTTCCAAAAAAATGTTTGGCTTCAAAAAAGAATAAAATTTCAACATAAAGCCAAAATGTGTTTGGCCACTCCATCATTTTATTACTAATCTTTAACAGTAAATAAAATCATAAATCTGTGAGACATCTTTGGCTGTTTGTTGTCTCCCTTTTCTATCCTACAAATTTGGAATAGTAAAACTAATCATATACTTACTCCTCAAAATCAAGATGGCAAGAATTTTATGAAATTCTTTGAGTTCTTGACATGACATTGAGTTTCTTCCACCTCAGATCCATCTTGTCCTAATCATGGAGCTAGAAGGTCTGAGCAGGTGGGGTCCTCACGTGCCACGGCAGGGGCATTGACTGTTATGAAGGAAGAGGCTAGATTGCCTTGTTCAAGGGTAGTGAGCAATAGCTTACTTTAGAGAAATAGTCTTTATATGGTTTCCTCCAAATATCCTTCCACATTTTACAGGCTTTTTTCTTAGGATCAGAATCTGTAAGCCAAGGTCATTCTGTCTTCCCTTCAGTTAGTTTGGTCATTAGTGCTATTTTCAGATCCCCAGTCTTTGACTTCTCTGCCACGTATACATACATGTACGTATCCACACACGCAAACACATACATATACACTCAACTACACATACAACCATGTACATAAGCATATATATGCACACAAGCACATATACCCATATGCAAATACACACCTAATTACTCAAGTATGCAATACATGCAAGTGTGCATGCAGACATGAATACACACATATATGAACACAGAAGCACACACACTTAGATGAGCACATGCACACATGTACACATGTATACCTACTCATACAGATCACCTTAGGTGCTTTACCTCATACCTGAATCTTCTCCCATCCTTCTCCTAACATCCCTAAGAACTTCCAGGATAAGGGGAAGGACACAGGGTAATGTTTCTGATTCTATCCTTTTGGAGTTTAAGAAATGTTTGCTGGCATTTCCACTCCCATTTGGCATGAGTTACCTGCAGTCTTCAGGCTAGTGGCTGTCAGGAAAGGCCTTCCTCCCTAGCACCGTGAGGTCGGGACTCATGCGTCTCCTGGTGGCTTTTCTAGGTGAGCGTTAAGGTGGGCTAAGACCTGAGCTCATTCATTCAGAGTGAAGCTGCTGGGGCCAGGTCCCGGATGGCCTCTTAGCATGATACAACCCTGAAGCCCAAACCCATCACCAAATATGTGGACTTTCATATGTCACTGGCCTCCTTGTCCAAATAGGTGGAATGGATGAGACTACAGTTTTAGTGACATACATATTACTTAATCTAAATACCACATTTCTTCACAACAAAGGTTGTTAACTATGAGAATTGTTGCCCGAGAAAGATTGTTGAATCCGTATAAAAGTATTTGAAAGTAGGGCATATTTCTCTTTCTCTGAAATAGTGTCTAAGTGGATGAATGACTAAGATAACCAGTTAGTATCCTTCTAAGCACTAACATTATCTGCAGCTTCCTGGGAAATCCCTCTTCAGCAATTGGTAAACTATTTTATGATTTCAAGCACTAAACCTATGGAAATAAAAACCTAGAATTCAAGCAGTTTTCATCTCATGCTCTTTGGGCATTTTCTTTTTTTTTAATACTGCATAAGTAGTTTTTTTTTTTTTAACAAATTCCAACTGCTTCTATTATTAGTTTGTACAAAATATTCCAGGAATAAAGTAGAATAATGTTAATATGCAAAATTTATTTGAAATTTGTTAATTTTGGCTTGTAAATTAATGATGCTTCAGTCTTCACTGCTTTGTTTCTGATGGAATAAAGTTATTTGAAATTTAAATCTCAAAA
The DNA here is from genome assembly GCF_002007445.2 of Ailuropoda melanoleuca. Classification (NCBI taxonomy): domain Eukaryota; kingdom Metazoa; phylum Chordata; class Mammalia; order Carnivora; family Ursidae; genus Ailuropoda; species Ailuropoda melanoleuca. The sequence continues at coordinate 37,785,655 of NC_048220.1, forward strand.
ATAATTATTTATATAGACTCTTAAATTTACCTTTAATATTCAGTGCAAATTGCAAAATAGATGTAACCTAAAATATTTCATTCAGTGATACTGGTATAAGACTAGAGAGTTATATTTGATGGCTTTAAGTTTCTTTTTTGTTTTGTTTAAATACTTTTTTTTTTTAATGTTCAGTTAGCCTCAATGGCAGAAGTGCTGAACCCCTTGTGGATGTCAGTTATTTTAAGAGAGAAGTGTAGGATGAGTTTACAAATAGGAACCAACTGAAACCTGAATTCTAGTGACAGTTGTAGTATTGATTTCTTTGGCAAGTCTCTCTTTTTTTCTCTTTGATTTTGTTTCTCAACAGGAAAACCTAATGTCTTAAAGGCATTCTTTGAAAAATTCATTAAGCCCTATTTGTATAGAGCTTCAAAGATTATTCCACTTTGTGAGAATGAAGTTACAGAATGCCTTTGGAGCTTCTAGTTGTAACTCCACCGCTGAAAATGATTCACTACTGCTTAGCACTGTGGTCACTTACTATTATGTTAAAAATATAGTTATGATTTGGGAATTTCCAAGAATTTCTGGGAATTTGAATTTCTCATTGCCCAATCTTAAAGAGGACTATGTGTCACGACTTTGGAGACACCAGATCTTGTTGTATGGGGTTCCCTCTATCTGAAATACCCTTCCCACTGCCCTCCCAGGCTCTTTTATCCATCCTTTTGGTCTTAGTATTAACGTCATTTCTTCTGGGGAGACTTGCCAGATCCCAAGAATATTAGTCCCCTCGTTGTTCTTCTGAAGTGTGTATCTTAGGGGCGCTTGAGTGGCTCAGTTGGTTAAGCGTCCGATGCTTGATCTCAGCTCTGGTCTTGATCTCAGGGTCATGAGTTCAATCAAGCCCCATGCTGGGCTCCACATTGGGCGTGGTGCCTACTTAAAAAAAAATAAAAGTGTATATCTTAACTCACTTCATCCTTTGGGTAATTGTTTGATAATTGTCTGATTGCCTTCCTTTATACCCAGCCTCTGTGCTGTGAGCTCTGTGCAGGAGCAACTGGGACCAGCCGGGAGTCCTGATCATTATATCCCCAGTGTCTGGCAGAGCATCTGACCTATACCAGCCCCTAAACTGTGAGTGAATGAATAAATGAATGAATGAGTGGATGAATGAATGAATGAATGAATGAAAGTGAATTTATTGAGCATTCACTGTGTGCCAGGCACCAAGTAAGGTACTGGGTGGGGTGGGGATGGGGGGAATGACAAGTGAGACTTGTAGGGCTTATGTTCTAGTGTAGGAGACACATGGAGGAACCGATAATTAAGATGTGTAGGTAGGTACAAAGGGCTGAGGGAGTATAGGCTTGAGCATATTCGTAGACATTAGGACATATTTCAGGAAGTTGGGTGAATAATTTTTGATTATTCATATTTTGGAAGGTTTTGTAGTGTTGAGATGAGCTTGGGTATTTCAAAATGTATGCATTAAGCATACATCAAGAATTTGATGCATAGGAGGTAGTTCCTAGGTGCTAGGACAACCACTTTCATGTTCATTGCCATTTATTTTATTATTTTTTTAATTAATTAAATTTTTTTATAAAAGTAGGCTCCATACCCAGCATGAAGTCCAACACAGGGCTTGAACTCATGACACTGAGATCAAGACCTGAACTGAGATTAAGAGTTGGATGCTTAGTCTGCCTTCGGCTCAGGGCGTGATCCCGGCGTTACGGGATCGAGCCCCACATCAGGCTCTTCTGCTATGAGCCTGCTTCTTCCTCTCCCACTCCCCCTGCTTGTGTTCCCTCTCTCGCTGGCTGTCTCTATCTCTGTCGTATAAATAAATAAAAAAATCTTTAAAAAAAAAAAAAAAGAGTTGGATGCTTAACTGCCTGAGCCACCCAAGTGCCCCAGTTCATTGCCACTTAAAGAATGATTTTAAATATGAAAAAGACATGGTTTTTTTTCCTTCTAACATGAGTGTCTAAGCTAGGCCTACATATGATTTAACAGGGAAAAACATAAATAATTGTACTTCTCTATTTTTTAAAATTTTGAAACTATAATATACTTTTATTTATCATATTGTATAAATACAACAGAAATTACATATTACTGACATGGAAAAATATTCACAACATATTTATGAATGAAATTTACAGATTGAAAAACAATGTTAAATGATCTCAGTTGTTTTGTTTCTCTAAAAAAATTGTGTGTGAATTCTGTTGAAAAGAATAGAATGATAAATAATATGCCAAATGTTCACAGTTGTTATTTCTGGTTGACTGGATTTCTTATACATTTTAATTTAATTTAATTTAATTTAATTTCATTTATTTATTTTTTATTATGTTATGTTAGTCACCATACAGTACATCATTAGTTTTTGATGTAGTGTTCCATGATTCATTGTTTGTTGATAACACCCAGTGCTCCATGCAATACGTGCCCTCCTTAATACCCATCACCGGGCTAGCCTATCCCCCCACCCCCCTCCCCTCTTAAACCCTCAGTTTGTTTCCTGGAGTCCATAGTCTCTCGTGGTTCATTTCCCCCTCTGTTTACACCCCCTTCGGTTGTAAACCGAAATCCCTTCCTTCTCCTAATGTCCTCCTTGCTATTCCTTATGCTCCACAAATAAGTGAAACCATATAATAATTGTCTTTCTCTGCTTGACTTATTTCACTTAGCATAATCTCCTCCAGTTCCATCCATGTTGATGCAAATGCGGGGTAATCATACTTTCTGATCACTGAGTAATAGTCCATTGTATATATGGACCACATCTTCTTTATCCATTCATCTGTTGAAGGGCATCTCAGCTCCTTCCACAGTTTGGCTATTGTGGACATTGCTGCTGTGAACATTGGGGTGCATATGACCCTTCTTTTCACTACGTCTGTATCTTTGGGGTAAATACCCAGTAGTGCAATTGCTGGGTCATAGGGTAGCGCTATTTTTGACTTTTTGAGGGACCTCCACACTGTTTTCCAAAGTGGCTGTACCAACTTGCATTCCCACCAACAGTTCCCCTTTCTCCACATCCTCTCCAAATTTTGTTGTTTCTTGCCTTGTCAATTTTTGCCATTCTAACTGGTGTAAGGTAGTATCTTGATGTAGTTTTGATTTGAATTTCCCTGATGGCTAATGATGGTGAACATTTTTTCACGTGTCTGTTAGCCATTCGTATGTCTTCTTTGGAAAAGTGTCTGTTTATATCTTCTGCCCATTTTTTGACTGATTTGTTTTTTGGGTGTTGAATTTGGGAAGTTCTTTATAGATCTTGGATACCCGCCTTTTATCTGTAGTGTCATTTGCAAATATCTTCTTCCATTCTGTGGGTTGCCCCTTTGTTTTGTTGACTATTTCCTTTGCTGTGCAGAAGCTTTTTATCTTGATGAAGTCCTAAAAGTTCATTTTTGCTTTTGTACTTCTCTGTTTAAAGTATACCAAACTTCCCTGAAAAGCTTTGGTTTTCAAGTAAACCAAAGTTGCTATAAAGAAATCCGTTGATAGGAAAATGGCTGATCATTAACGTCAACGTTCTGTCACTCTGGATTCCTGTTATCCACCAGAAGCCTTCACAAGAGGCAAGCTGGTAATGAAGATGGCTAAATGTATGCTTTTGAAGATAAATGCAGCATTATGTTTTTGAGACTTGTCTGAAAGAAGAGCCATCCCTGAAAACATGAATGCACTTAGAGTTTCTCTCATTCTTGGCAGGAAATCTGGGTGGCCTTTCTCCATCCCTGCCAGGAGGGGCATCCTCGTGACTGCAACAGCCCTACCAGACCTCTTTCCTCCTCTGAGATGGACCTGAGATGTCACATCCATGTGCCACCCCTCTCTACCCTGGGGCTTGTGGTGGCCATTCGGGAGAAGCTGGTGTGGCTTGGAAAGAAGTGGTAGGCGCTCTTTGGGCACACGGGGAGTCTATGAAAATGAACTCAAGCAGACAGAATGATTGAGTTCTCTTAGAAATCCTGAATCTGCATTGAAAAAGCAAATTGCACAAAGGAAGTCTCTGCAAAGAACACACCTCTCAAGCTCCCTGTCATTTGTCCTGAAGTGTTAACTTGTCCTAAAACCTGCAATCTCAGAACCTGGGAAGATGGTTCCCCATGCTCCTCAACATCTGGGGGTACAAAGATGTAATTCCACCTCTGCACGTGCTTCTGTGCTTTTTTTTTTTTTTTTAAGATTTTATTTATTTATTTGACAGAGAGAGGCAGCAAAAGAGGGAACACAAGCAAGGGCAGTGTGAGAGGGAGAAGCAGGCTTCCTGCTGAGCAGGGAGTCTGATGCGGGGCTCAATCCCAGGACCCTGGGATCATGAGCTGAGCCGAAGGCAGTCGCTTAACGGCTGAGCCACCCAGGCTCTCCTTCTGTGGACTTCGAGAAGGAGACATGACAAGTTCCTCAGTGCTCCAGCCACACACTCAGGCAGAATGTTTGAGCACCTGTCATGTGCTGGGCACTATTTGAGGCACACATCTAAAGAAATGAGTACAAATATTGGCCTTGATAGAGCTTACATTCCAGTAAGAAAGAGAGACATTTGCCAAGATAAATAAGCCACCTTCTCACGTTAGATAGTGAGGGAGCACTAAGGAGAAAACCCTGCAGGGTAGGAGATGATGAAGGGTTGGGGTCCAGGGGAGTGAGGCAGGGTGGATGTGTGTCATTTTAGAGTTGCCAAGGAAGAGACCTACAGGAAGTGAGGGGTTAGCCAAGTGGGTATATAGATAAAGTCATGTGATCTGTGGAGACAGTTCTAAGACCTGTGAGGAGACGGGTTGGGGCTGGAGCTGCCCGAGTGTGGAGAAGGGTGGAAGACGATGAGGCAGAGGGGCAACAGTGTGGGGGTGTGTGTGGGGGTGGTCACTTCTGTGGTGCCAGGCTGAGACTTTTGTTCTGGGAGCCATAAAGCCTTTGCAAGGCTCTGAGCACAAGAGTTCTGACCCGGAGTTATCTATGGAAGTGTCTTTCCTAGAAGGACAGGTCTGCCTTCAGAGAGCAACAGGATATATATTTATAATTATGTTCATATTTTAACAGTTCTTTGTTCACTTTGAAATTAGAATTGCTGATTCCTGAGATTTGGTGAAAGCTTCAACCGGGGGTCTCCCAAATAATGACGTAAATTCCCATAGCTTCCTGGGATGTCACCATGGTAAGTCTTGTTTTCAAGAATCTAGCACAGCGGCCTTCTCTTGCACATACTACTCCATGTTTCCTGTTGTTTGGAACTAGGCCTTCTAGTCCCTCCTTATTCCATATCTCGCTCCCAAGCTGTTCTTCCCCTTCAAGAATACATTTTGTCAGATGTGAACTGTCTCCTTCTTCCCCTTTAAATAAAGCCTGATGATTATGTTTGTTATTTGGGTCACGTGGATTAGAGTAAGACTGCCCTTGCTTCTTAAAATCCCTCTGCCTTTTCTCTTCTTTAAAATGGAAATATTTCCCTCCATGGGCTGATGGGAGCAATGGATGAGATTTGCCCATTAAAAGAATGAGGAATTTCCTACAACTTTCCTTTTTAGTTTCTTTCTCTTTCTGTTAAATATTCCTACTATAACCCATTTTCCTTTTGTTTCTAGCCTTATGGTCCCTGAACACAAAAACATCAATCTAATATAAACAGTCTGTTCACATTTTTGGGGGGCCTAGCTATTAAAATGGATGGTATCCTTTCTGGTAATCATTGTGTTACAGTCATGTATTAACTATGAATGCAATTCACAAATATTTGATGAGCACTACTGTGTACCGGGCATCCCAGACATGGGGGCACACAGGGCTGACATTCCCACACAACGCAGAGTGTGTATTCTAGTAGGGGTCATAGACATTTAACAAGCAGTCACAGGACTTGTTAGTAGCACAGATAAAGAACTACACAGTGTTGTGGAGAAGCCTCCAAGGGGGGCTTCAAAGAATCTGAACACTCTGATGCCTAGAACAATACTTAGAGGTATTTGTTGTGGTTGCTACAAAAATCCTCCCCTTTCACTGATGTTTTTCCTTTACCTATTTTAGGGGGTTGTTTCATTTCCTAATTTAGGCTTTAAAATATTCTAACTTTTCATTCCTTATGATGGTACACTTCAGTCTTGCTAATGGAGGTGACAACTATCTCCACACTTTCAGAGGCCCAGAGCCATTAGAGTCCAAGAGCAGGTTTTGGATTTGGTGAGAGCAATCAAAACTGACAAGATCAAACCACCTGGTTTCCAAATTATCCACACTTTCTTCACCATGACTTTATCAGCACTCTGTGGGGCAAATGTCTCCAACTTGTTTTTTTTTCTTTTTTCTTTTTCTTTCTTTTCTTTCTTTTCTTTTCTTTTCTTTTCTTTTCTTTTCTTTTCTTTTCTTTTCTCTTTTCTTTCTTTTCTTTTCTCTTCTCTTCTCTTCTTCTTTTCTTTTCTTTTTTCTTTTTTTTCTTTTCTTTTCTTTCCTTTTCTTTTTTCTTTTCTTTCTTTTCTTTTCCTTTTTTCTTGCTGAAGTAAATCACCTTCTATCCCCAAAGATAGAAAACAGCAAGACTCCTAAATTATTCATTAGAATAGGATTTCTTCCAAACAGCCAAGGATAGGTTTAAAAGGTATCGCTGACTATGGGTTAGGAACACCTTTCTCACTGAAATGAAACCTGGCTACACAAACAATTGAAGTCCAGTAATGGTTATTTTTTTCTACTATTCATGATTGTCTTTTCTCTGTTAAAAGAATCATGTGGCTCTCCCCTACTTGAAAACAGAAAAGAAGAAAACAATGTTAAAATGTTGTGCTGTCTGATAAGGAGAATCTGCAACACTTGGGCATCTTATGTGTAGGGAAAAATTCCTATCCTTATGTTGCTGTCTTGGAGCTAGGATACTTACAAACCTCTTGCTCTTGACAAATTTGTGGTAATTTACATAGTCTCACACTGCTCCCAATTTGTGGCAGAATAGGTCTCACCTTTGTAATACACTCACAGCTCCTGGAATTATAACCTTTGTAACTAGAAACATGTTTTCCAAGCAGATAAGAAAGAGAAAGGAGCAAGGACTGGCTTCATCTTTTGTTCTTTTTTCAAAGTCTGATCCCAATCAGCTGTCCAAAATCCCAAGAACCTTTGAAGGTGGGGACATGTGGCTATTGGAATTCTAGTCAACCCACATATTTACATATTTGGAAAGCGGCTTCTGCAAGCATTTTTTGTTGGCCATGAGCTGTTACTATCAGGGCCCTGCCGGCCTGCCATACCATACATACCTAAGAAAGCTGTGATTGCTCTGGATTTCCACTAGAGACCTCTAGCTGCTCACAGGAGGGCTGGGGAGCAGCCTTTCTCACCAACGGGCGTTCCTCCACAGGTGGTAGAAGTTAAGAGTTTGGCAGGGCCCTGGAAGAAGGAGAAGTTCACCATCAAAGAAAAATACTTCTCTCTTTATTGCTCTTACTTCTTTTTTCTTGAACACACTGATGTTTATTCAAGCAGGCATGTTGTGAAAAATTGAAGAGGAAAGAATGTGACTTAAAGAAATGCCACAGAAATGACAAAACAGAGATTTTTCTAGGTAGAAAAGTGCCTTCTCCAAGGAGTTGTCCACACTGACATTGGAAGCCAGGTTCAGTTCTTGGCATAGGAGAGCCCCCCCTGTCAGGTACAAGGAAGGATGTGTGCTGCAGTGAGATGCAGGGCATTATTATGAAGCTGAACAAAATGCCCTTCATACCCCACCATGCCCCAGTGTTCTCCTGCAATCCCTAGGTAGCCTTCTCCTAGGTCCTCGCTAGCTTCAGTGTGGAGCCTGTGACCCCATGCAACAGCCACGGATGGGACACAGCTGTAAGGCGAGACTGGTAGATGAAGTTTCACCATTTTCCCAAAAAGGCACAACACCTTGATCTCCACTTGCCTTTGAATGATCTATAATAGAAATAGGGGGCTAAAAGGGGAAATAATCTTCCCACATTTAACCTGTGCCCCTGTGAAAAATTGCTGTAGCTTGGATTTCAGAAACCGACTGTGACTAATTTTGCCCTCCACTATGGTTTTTACCGTACAGCAGCATGAGAAAGAGAATCAAAATGGGATGAGGTCAGTGAGTCTAGAAAGGCTTGCACTGGTTGATCCAAACTTCTCCAGAGACTCTCTGACATCTAGTTTTCTCTGAGAGAGTTGTGAATTCTTTGTGTATGCTTTTAGGAAAAATCCTGCTTTAGGTAAATAGTTATTTGTTCACTCATTTCTTCATTCATTTATCAGATGCCAGTCACTGTGATTTGCAGGGAAAACAGAAATGGAGATGCACAAGGACTTGAGTGGGAGTTCCTAACACTGGATCCGTGGTTGATCCCTAAGACTGGCTTTTTTTTAAAAGATGTGTGTAATCCTCTTCAGGGTGTGGGTGTGTGTGTGTGTGTACTTTAACTAGAGAGCAAAATTCAAGATTTCAAACAATCTTTAAAGGAGTTTATGTAAAAAAAAATAAAAAGAGGTTAACAACCATTGCAGAAGCTGACAGTTATGTAAGCAGGTAGTTCAAAGACTGCATTAGAATTGCCATATAATAGAGCTATGCACAGTATCGTGTGCTCACGGGTGGAGTGATCACAACTGTCTGTGACACAGAGGTCAGGGAGGCTACAGAAAGAAGGCAGCATTTGTGTTACACGTGAAGAATGAATAGGAATTCACCAGGTGGCTCGAAGGGAGGGTAGATGGAAGTCTGCGTGCCCGGAGGGGCAGTTCACCTCCACAGTCTGGGGCCATCCTACAAGTTGGAGCATGATTGGTATTTTCTTCGCTGCAGCTTGACAAATGGAACATACTTTGTCATTAGTCAACTATTACAGTCAGAGGAGCTCTGTAGGCATGCCCTGGCTGACCACAAATGGCTGAGACCACATGTATACATGGTATTCTGACCAAATGCAGAATGAATGCTCCGAGTTTGGTGGGGAAGGATCAAAAGGATTCCAAATGCTTGAGGCTAGGCCAGGGTTGCAGGAGTGCCTGACCTCAGTGCCGAGCTGCTACTCTGAAGCTCCAGCAAGTGGCCGGAGCCCTGCATGGGGGTGAGGAAAGCTGGCCCCAATTCTGTGATTGACCAGCTGCTTACTCAGTGCCTTCCCATCAGTCTCAGCTTCCTCTTCTATACACAGCAGTTACCACCTACTGAGAACCTCTAAGTCCCCGCTGCTGTGCTAAGTGAATCACTTGTCTCATTTCGTTTAGTCCCCCAATATCTTACAAGGTAAGTTTTATCCTCTTCATTTTCATAATAGGGACATTATAGTCAGAAAACTTGAATAACTCCACTGAAGTTAGGTAGCTGAAAAAAGTGGTGACAGCAGCATGGGAGCCACAGTCTCTGTGACTCCACAGCCGGTAAGCATTTTAGTTCATCTCATTTGTTCCGGATAAGTCTCCATCTTGATAACTCAACTGTGTTTGAAATGTCATCATCCTGAGGCTATTGACTTATCAGTGAAACAACAGCTGCGAGTGTAATTTGACACTTAGTTCGGCAAAGCCAGAATAATGCATTAGGCATAGACTGCTTATGTGGGAAGTTAGAAAACTGAGTTTCTCTGCAAGTGTGCCAAGTTTTAACGGTCACGACAGAGTTTGATATGAAGCTTTACAGGATATATTTGAGGCTAAGATTAAACTGTCTTTCTTTTGATCTGGATATTATCACTGAGATCTGATTATACCTTTAAAGGTAAGTAAGTTTGAAATAAGTTGAAATATGTCTTTTCCAAATATCTCAAATTGCAAAAACAAGTCTGGATTTTAATCGGAGAATTATTACTCCATGAGGATCTACCTGTGAAGTCTTCCATTTGACCATAGCACAATGAGCTAGAAACCCCAGGTCTTTTTAAAGGGAAGGAGGTTGATTGGCCTAATTGATTAAATGTTTCTAAACTTACCTTGCAGAGGGTTGAACGCAATACTTAATATTTTTTCTTTCTTTATTTTAAAGTAGCTTGTTTAGTATACTTTAGTTATTCCTAAAGCAAATGTCATCATCTGAAAAATGAACAACCAACATATGCAATTCTCTGATAACATCTTTGGTAACTTGAGTTATTTCAAATGAAAAGGACAGTTCTAAATAAATACCCACCAAACTCTTTAAACTGTGGGAATTTCACAAATACTAAAAAAATAATTCTGGGGATAGTGTTTCTTCCATATTAAAAGTGAACTAATAGAACTAGTCCTATTAAAAGAGACTTCTATCTATGTTTCCTAACCAGTACACTTAAACTTGAACAGTTCATATACCCACTATAATATGGCATAGAAATACCATTCTAGCAAAAATACCAGTTATAGAATCCAATTATGATTTGTGGATGTTGTGATGTAGTAGCAATGAATAGGCCTGTTGTAACGTAAGACGGATAGTCATTCAATTAACTTTATAATGGCAGACTCCAAAATCCTGGGTAGTATTGGCAGATGCAATGCTTTTTTTCAAGACAAGGCAGTTGACAAGGTGTTTTTCCTTCTTGAGATTTACAAGTTTTTCTACCTTTCAGGAGCATGACAAGTAGGAGGATATAACTCTGCCACGCCAACCATTTAGTTATAAATTGAAAAACCAGTCAGTTACTCGGTTGAAGAGCCAGATGCTTGGCCTTCTGTCCTCAAGTTGTCTGAATTTTTAAATTTTCATTGTAAATGAGAAATAGTGGTTTCACAGGTGATAGGTATGATGGAGAAAGAAAGAGATCAAAGTAAAGGGAATCAGGTGTAGGGATAGTTGTGATTTTGCATAGGAAGGTCGGCATAGGCCCCTTGGGCAAGTTACTCTTTGATTTGTGATGGAAAGGAGGTGAGAGAGTTAACCCTGCAGATCCTTATAGGAAGAGCAGTGCAGGCAGCTGGGATGCTAGTAAATGGCCCAAAGATAGTAGCATATCTGCTGTGATGGGAGGAGAGCTGTAATACTAGAGTAAAGTCAGCTGGGTAGGATTTCAGGTTGCCCTTAAAAATCAAAAAAGAAATCAGTCAAAAAAACCCTGCTCATCACCTCTTCCTTACTAGTTCTTCAGACAAAAGCTTAGCTTGATATAAAACCCTGTGATGGTTAATTTTATGTGTCAACTTGACTGGGCCATGGGATGTCCAAATCTTATGAATGTTTTTTAGTGTGTCTGTGAGGGGTGTTTCTGGAAGAGAATAGCCTTTAAATAGATGGACCCAGTAAGCAGATCACCCTCACTGGTGGCGGTGGGTGTTGTCCAATCTGTTGATGGCCTGAATGGGGGGAAAAAAGGGCAGAGGAAGGTTGGATTGGATTCATTCTTTCTGCCTGACTGACCTGAGCAATCTCCCCCTGTCCTCTGTGCTCCTGGTTCTCAGACCTTCACATTCGGGCCTGAGAATAATAAATACCAGCAACTCTCCGGCTCACAGACCTTGGAGAGACACCACTGGCTTTCCTGGGTCTCCACTTTGCAGACTACGGACTGTGGGACTTCTCAGCCTCCATCATCACATGAGTCAGTAGTTTATTATAGATATATATTCTTTTTCTCTGGAGAACGCTAACACAGCCTTATTTCATATTAGAAATGGAAGGCAAGATGGGCTTGGCTATAGCTCCCAAGAATAGCCCAACTCATGTACCATTGTTTATATTTGAATTTTTGTTTTTCTCAGAAGAGCATAAGCTGTCCATGTGCAGACATGACTGCAAGCAAGCACAGCGCTGACCCACTGAGTGAAGTCTCAGAGGTTTTACTGACCCAACAGTGTATGTAGAATGAATGCTCAGGGAGTTGTTATTGTGTCCTGATCTGGGGATTAAATCCTCCCTAGGTAGGCAGTGACAAAGCAGAGAAGAATTAAGCCACACCTTTGAGGATGAATTTGGGCTTTTGGAAACATTCTTCCACTTCAGCCAGCCCTACTCTCTTCTCTGTAATCAGAGCAATAAGAAACGCATTTGGAAGAAGTTCTTAACCTTGATGATTCCTTCTCAGGGGAACTTATCAGCAAGATTGGGTGAGATTAGGAAAGTAAACAAGGGGCTTGATTAAAATCAGTGAGGATCAAATTATGTTTATTAACATAATAACAAATATTGGTTTGGCTTTGTGTGTATGATATAGTTAAATGCATTGCATTATGCATTTATTTATTTATTTATTTATAAAAACATGTATGTAAAGCTATAGAATGAGACCAAATAATATCTTGTAATACTTGTTTATATAACCCATGGAAAAATTCTTGGTGTCCTTGAATTTACACTATGCCCACACTGCTATCTTTGAAGCCCTAATGAAATCTGCCATGTAGATTGAAGCTATGTGTATGCAGAATAACTTGAATTGGATTTGAGGTCTAAGAAGAAAGTGGGCATGGAATTCTTAAAACACAGAAACAGAGGCCTACTTAAAACGGCTTTTAAATATATTAGGTTAATCAGAAAGAAATTATTTTCCTTCCTTCCTTCCTTCCTTCCTTCCTTCCTTCCTTCCTTCCTTCCTTCCTTCCTTCCTTCTTCCTTCCCTCCTTCCTTCTCCTCCCTCTCTTTCTCCCTCCCTCCCTTTCTCTTTCTTTTCCTTTTCTTTCTTTCTTAGATAGACCATGCGGGTGGTGCATGGAGCTGGGGGCAGGGAAGGGGCAGAGGAAGTGGGAGAGAGAGAATCTTTAGCAGGCTCCATGCCCAGGGCAGAACCCAACGCTGGCTTGATTACGGTGGGAGTCTCAATCTTAAGATCCTTTATATATGACCTGAGCCCAAATCAAGAGTTGGACGCTTAACCAACTGAGCCACCCAGGTGTCCCAGAGAGAGATTATTTAAATCCATCTTTTATTTCATAGACTATTCTGCCATTGATCTAAAATAAAAATATTCTTTCTCTTGGTATGACATCAAAATATACTCAACTATGGGGTATGTTTTATTGATTAATGGGAATTTTTTAAATAGTTGCTAATTCGAATAAATGGCTAAAGAACTTACTTTTAAGGATGGGAGGAAACTTCTGGAGGTGATGGATATAATTATGGCATACACTCTGTTATGCTTACCTCCAAACTCATGAAATTGTGGACATTTCATAAATACAGGTTTTGTATTTTGATCATACCTCAGTAGGGTGGTTTAAAAAAAGGAGCTTTCTTTTATAACAAAAATAGCTTCTCTTTCTCTGATTATAAAAATAGTAAAGGTTTATTTCAAAGAACTTGGAAAATACAGTAATTTACATAGAACAAATCCAAAAAAACCCATGCCATTAACATACTACTCACAGGTAACTTTCAGCATTGTGATGCATTGTCTCTACTCCTTTAAAATGCATATTAATATTTTTCTGTCTTAGGGAATTGCACCAAAACTGAAAACATATTACATAAATAATTTTGTTTTCTAATTAGCTTCTAATGAATTTATACTTAGGATAAAAAAAGCACAAAATTCTAAAAGATAAAAAGTAAAAGTCCCTCTTCACTCCAACTTCATCCTCTGTGTTCTTCATCATAAGCTTGAGATCATGCTATCTCACGGAGAGTCAACGAAATCAGAGATTAGCAGGTTTTATAACATGTAATAATGTGCAGTGAAGTTCCCCCTTTTTTTGTAAGACCATCCCAATATGTAATTTTTACTTTAAACCAGTTATAACAATCTGGTACTTTTCCAAGTCTATACTCCAATTCTATTTCCATATCCTGACAACTCCCCACTGGCCATGTTGAGTCTCCTCAGAAGCCAGTTTCTTCCACAGGGTGTTGTTCCCCTGTCTTTCCCACCCCCACCTCAGAAGAGCTAGTGAGCCTTCCTGCAGAGGCCATGACCGCTTTGCCTTGGGCCCTCACAAGCTCTAGCCTTTTCTGTTCTATCTGTGCAGGGAGATTCAATGCCTCCTCTCTCTGCTCACCTTGCTAGGCTTTAAACATTTCTTCTATGATTAAACTGGTCATTGCTAATACGAAGTTCCTTAATATTCCAAGTAATAGAAACTCTCCTCCTTCTCAAATTCCTGATTTCACTTCCTTGCTCCCATCTTAAATATTTAACTTCAGAAGGGAGACAAATACTTATTCCATCCTCATATATTTGCTTTGATTGAAATAACTGTCAGTCTTTCCAAAAAAATAACATTTCTTATGTCTGCTGTAATTTTGTGGCTGGGGATTCCCCTGTGCATTCAGCTTCCTCATAAGGACACTCATTTTTCTTAACATTAAATCACAGTGCAAGTTCATTCAAAGACATTTTTGGCTGATTAAAAAAATTATATCCTTTAATTTAACTCCCCTCTACATATCCATCTATGATGTGCTTGATCATGAACATTTTCCATTGGTATTTTCGACCAGCAACTTGTCTGTTTTGAGAAGTTGTGTTCCACTCTCTTAAAGTGCTTTGGATTGTGCCTGAAGGATTCTTAGTGAATGCTTGTGATAATGCAGTGAAGTCTTGAATGGAATGCTACTATGTATAGGGACCCTTGTATTATCAACTTCCTTTGGGGATGGGGATGATACTTGATATCACCTGCTCACTCTCACACGTAATGATTCTGGAAATACCTAAGATTTCTGAAACTTATTCCATCATCTCTGTTATCTCCTCATTTCCCGCCTACTACCTCCTTTTGTGATAGATAACATATGTATTATAGTTACTTTATGCAATTTCATAATTTTTAAAAAATATCTCAACTATTCCAATCAAGCCTCTCAACTGATAAGTTTTCAGCTAGAGACCTAATGCTTCTATGGTTATGAATGGTATGCAAAGAGCTGAGTTCTATAGCTTAAATTTCCCAAAATAAACAGAAAACAAAACAGAGAAACTCCATGAGTAGTAAGATTTGTACAACTTTTACCATGACCCAAAGCAACTTTAAAAATTGTATCCCAGACTATAGAAGGCTTTTACTCATTACTAATTCAATAAGTATATTCTAAAAAATAATTAATTCAATTAATATATTTAAAAACTAATAAAATGAACGAGTGACTCAAAGTCATTTCAAGGCCAAAAAACTTTATATGAATTGTAATAGAAGCAAGATCAATCCTGTTTTCTGGTTCTAGAGGAGGACAAAAATGTTCACACTGGACCACCTTATTTTTTAGCATTTCCAAAGATGAAGCCCAAACTAGGCCTGGATTGACTTCATAAGTAGAAATGGAAACAACCCATGAGTTCCCCCTGATGTATTTAGTGATGTAAACAGAGGTGGCCATGCACTTTGAAAATGTTACTCTAATGGGAGATCTGTCTCCTTCCAAATCTACTCATATCTTGACCTGTCTTGACCTCAACCAAGTCTAATTTTTTTCTGCTCCCTTTTTTCTTCTCTACCTATCACAAGAATCCATGCCCAGAGGAAAAGTATTACTTTTACCAACACACAATTCTGAACCAGTGGAATTTGTTTTTATAATGGGGTCTTTTGTCCGGGTTTCCCCTTGTTAACATCCTCCTTCTTAATCCTTCCTGCTCAAGCTGCCATGTACAGGGAAAACCTGCTCTCATGGAAGAATCTGCCTTGTCTATTGCTTCTGAATAAAAGAATGGGAGGAGTTTAAAGTATCACCTATTCCAGGTGCATTTGTACTTAGTAACTGGCATAACTTTAAAGTTTGCACATTATTTCATATTCATAGACTTTGAGAAATTCTTACAGTCCCTTGAGATAGGTATTCATAACCTCATTATGCTGATGATTTAAAGCATATACAGTTCAGTGCACCGTCTCTAGTCACAGGGCTAATAGGTGCAGAGCCTGGGTGTGAGTATAGCTTTTGCTAAAATTAGAGGTTGGAACACAGGTGCCTTTAAAAGGACTTAGGGCCTTGTCTAAATAGAATAATCCTGATGTGAGAGAATTTCAGGCATATCAGATTTGGTGCAAATAGAAAGGCAAACCTTTCTGGAATCTGTCAGACTTAGATCTATTGTATTTAATTTGATTGTTATAAATGTATCTTTATAAATATCTAAATATAATCTGACACTGAGGTAATGAACTCCATTTGATGGATGGGAAGAATTCTGTGGGATGTCTGCTTGAAAGGACTCTTCAAGTCTGAGCTTTTAGCTAGCAAGTCATATTGAAGTCTACTGTGTTTCTTAATGTGCAAACAAGCTCCTAACTTTGTTTTCTTCTCCATTTCTTAGTGCCACATTTTGTCTCCATATCTACCCGTATTTTATTTGCATATTTCTTCATGCTTAACATATCAAGGAAATGATGGATGGATCCCTAGCTTGATTATTTTACTCTTCTGCCGCCCCAAAGCTGCCATAGAAACAATTCAGAGCAAATTGACTTTTCAGCATACATGTTGTGAACTGAATGTTTGTGTCCCTCCAAAATTCATATGCTGAAGTCCTAATCCCCAAAGTGATGGTACTCGGAGGGGGAGCCTTTGGGAGATAGTAGGTTTAGACGGGTCATGATGAGATTAGCATTCTCAGAGAACAGACCAGAGCTCCTATCCTTTGAGATCAATACTGTTAATATGTTGATTTTATATATGATAAAACAGATTGAGAAAGTCGAGTTCTTACCTGAAATTTCATGCAGTAGATGCAGATTTGAGCCCTAACAATTTGACTCCACTGTATAGTTTGCTATAACTCAGTTCACTCAGGGATAACCAGTGGTGTGAACATAGCAACTTGCACATAGGAAATAGCCTAACCTCAAGAATTACTTTATTACCATAAGAGATCCTAGCATCCAGCCTGAAGCATGCAAGACTTCTTTAAGTCTGCGGCACTTTACCAGGGTACCATAGACCGAGCGGCTACATTTGCACTGTGTTTTAATTATGTTTTCTACCAAATTGTCACCAGCATGATTTCGACAGCTGAATATTTTATTTTGAGCCCTGAAACTGAGATGAAGCTTAGTGATACCCTCAGTGATAATTATAGGAAAAGGGATGTTTGTAGTAGAAAATCCAGAACCATCCTGCAGGCCCATGAGCTGCAGTTTGACCGGCTCGCCTGCAGTTCTCACACTCAGAAGGGAAGTCCTACTTGCTCATGCGTTTGGCAGAGAGCCCATTGAAACTGCTTTTGTTTTGGTGAGAGCGACTGATCTGTGGGGAATGCTAGAATACAGAGGAGATCAAGAGGACATTTTCTAAGGTCCAGGTTACTGTAGAAGCCTGTAAGGGCAGCATTTTTGGACTAGGTATGCAGGATATCAGGTGGCAGGAGCAATGTGGGGAAGCCTGGGTGGGGGTGACTGAAGTTTCACCTCTAGGCCCTTGCAGGTTCTATAGGGAATCATTCAATGTTATTTTTTCAAAGATGAGGATAAAATAATAAAACTCTGTTGACCTGAACATTGTTTATCAGTCTTTCTATTTCTTTGTGTTGTCTCTAATGCTGCAAAATGAAAATAAAATAGTAAGAAAAATGATAACAGCTTCTATGTAACGAGCGTCTCTAATGGACCGGACACTGATTTAGGCCTTTAATAGTTTATCTGATAGGCTCCTTACAGAACCCTCAGATTTTAATCCTTGTTTTATATATCTAAGCAGAAATACGGGCTTAGAGAGTGTTCCTGATCACGTAGCTATAAATCATAGAATTGAGTTTTAAATCTGTGTTTGTTTACTCCAAAGCTGATTCAAGAACAAAAGCATTTAACAATAACTAGTGACTAATATATTGTACTCTCTATTCCCACATACAGTTCAACCCCTGTCGCCATAATAATTGTCTCAATAGACCAGTTAACTTCTTTTCATTAGGTAAGTTTTCTTACTTGTTTTAGGTCCTAGGAGTAAATGAGGGGTTATTTTTATCGCCTATCTTAATCAAAGTATGTCAGCTCACTACCAGTTTTGCCATGATCCTGGTTGGTCATACACCTCCCTTATTCAAGCTAGAACAGTTACACTGTTCTCATTTGCAAGACAGAATTTTTGTTTATAATCAATCAAAGTGTCTGTGAGATTACAAATATGCAGATGAACATTTTAGAAATGTGTTTATATTCCATTATGTTCTTTTAGGCTAGGTTCCGTGCTTGATGGTTGAGAGATAATTGCATATTTTTAGGACATCGAAAAGATATAACTGAATGTCAAATTTCTCTTTATTCCATGAACTCTTTAAGTCATTTTTGATAAAAACTTTTACATTTCATGTTTTAATATCCAGTTTCATTTAGATACAATTTGACATTGCTTCAAACTCACATAAAGATAGAAACATTGAGATGAAACCACTGGTATTTATGAAAATTGCTTTGCTGGATTAGCCTATTCAGAACCCCTCAGCCCTGTGAGATAGAATTTCAATGTAAATAGGTTAGCTTCACTCGATTTATGAGTCTCAAATCCTAGTTTTGGGCACAGTTCCTTTGGATGGGAACTCAATACTGAGCCTTGTCCCTAAGCCAGACAAATGAGGCTTCTGTTTGGAATATAATGTATATCTAAAACAATGCTTCCTGAACATTTCATCTTTTGGGTTGTGATCCATTTTGTGGTTGTTTCTAAAAATATTGCCGTTAAACCTTGAGCAGCAGACATGAATATGCCTTTCCATTCTTCTGCGGATAGATGAGAGGCAGTTTCACCTTATGGTTAAACAAACAACAACATTCTACTCAAATGAAGGGGAAGATAGAATGATATCTATTGCTTTATTTGATGAATTCTGGAATCAAATCTTAGATTTACCATCATACCACCAAGCCAAAGAAATTAGGGATGATGCAAAATGCAGAATATTTAAAAGAAAACTGACACACTCTACTTTTTTTTAATTGAAGTAATATAAGTTTCAGATATATGGCATTATAATTTGATATTCATATACACTCCAAAGTGATCACCATAAGTCTAGTTACCATTCATCACCATACACTTGTGCTCTTTCACCTATTTTGCCTACCCTTCAGCTCACTTCTCCTCTGATAACCACCAGTCTGACTGCTGTGTCTATGAGTTTGTTTTTGTTTTTTGGGGGGGTGGTTTTTTAAGTTCTACATGTAAGTGAAATCATACGGTATTTTCTTTCTCTGTTTGACTTGTTTTGCTTAGCAGAATACCCCCAAAGTTCCATCCATGTTGTTGCAAATGGCCAGATATCACATACACACATACCACATCTTCTTTACCCATTCATCCATTGGTGGACACTTAGGTTGTTTCCATATCTTGGCTCTTTTAATTAATGCTGCAATGAGCATTGGGGTATGTATATTTTTTTGAATTAGTGTTTTTGTGTCCTTTGTGTAAATGCCAAGAAGTGAATAGTTGGATCATATAGTAGTTTTATTCTTAATTTTTTGAGTAGTCTCCATCCAGTTTTCCATACTGGCTACACCAAATTAAGTTCCCTTTTTTCCATATTCTCTCCAACACTTGTAATTTCTGTTTTTTTGAATAGCCATTCAAAAAAGTGTGAGATGATAGCTCATTATGGTTTTGATTTGTGTTTCCCTGGTAATTAGTGATGTTGGACATCCTTCCATGTGCCTATTGGCCATATGTATGTCTTTGTCTATTTGTCTTCTTCTTTGTCTGTTGTCTTTACAATTTGTCTTCTTCATGTTTATTCAGATCCTCAGCCTATTTTTTAATTGGGTTGTTTGTTTTGTTGCTGTTGTGGAACTCTATGAGTTCTTTATATATTTTAGATATTAACCTTTTACTGGATATTTGATTTACAAATATCTTTTCTCATTCAGCAGATTGCCTTTTCATTTTATTGGTTTTCTTCTCTGTGATGAACTTTTTAGTTTGAAAACTATGAGACAGTGATAAAAGAAATCAAAGTTACAAATAAATGGAAAGATATTCTGTGCTCATGGATTAGAAGAATCGACATTGTTAAAATGTCCAAACTACCCAAAGCAATCTACAAATTAAATACATTCCCTATCAAAATCCCAATGATGGTTTTCACAGACCTAGAACAAGTAATTGCAATATTTGTATGGAACCACAGAAGACCCCAATAGCCAAAAACAATCTTTAGAAAGAAGAATAAAGCTGGAGATACCATGCTTCCAAATTTCAAACTATACCACAAAGCTTTAGTGATGAAGATAGTATGGATATGGGCATAAAAGCAGACCCATAGATCAAATGAACAGAAGAGAGAGCCCAGAAGTAAACCCATGCTTAAATGGCAAATTAATTTACAACAAAGGAGCCAAGAATGTACAATGGGGAAAGGACAATCTCTTCAATAAATGGTATTGGGAAAAACAGACATGCAAAAGAATGACACTGGATCACTATTTTACACCATACACAAAAATTAGCTCAAAATAGATTAAAGACTTGAATATAAGACCTAAAACCATAAAATTCCCAGAAGAAACATAGGTGGTAAGCTCTTTGACAATTGCCATAGTGTTGATGCTTTGGATATGATTTCAAAGGCAAGGGAAACAAAGGCAAAAATAAATAAAACAGACATACTCTCCTTTATAGTGATCCATTTTTACTACTTTTTCTTGAGAATCAGTATCTGAGGAAGGAGCAATAACTAGTTGCTTGTGATGGAATGCCTTGGCTAGACCTGCCTGTAAAGAGTCAGCAGCGACATCAATAGTCCATTCTTGGGTTCTGAGCTATAGATGCAGGTAAGAGGAGATTGTCCAGTGTTGACATGGCACACATTTCAAGTTTTAGAGTCTGGATATGCAGCCTGGATATCATGCTGAGTAGTTTGATTGCTTTATCAGTTATTTCTGGATGTTGATATGCCCAGGATATAATGGAGAGTGGTCCTATACTCATCTGACGTTCGGACATCTCCCTCCATCCAGGCTGCCAAGACCAGCAGCATTGGATATATTCATATGGGAACACAAAGGAAATAATGGGACTCATGCCTGCTCACTTACATCTTTACCCTGTATCAATTCTTTGCACTCCTTATTAGCTACGTTTGGAGTAAATAAGAATAAAAGCAACATTGAATTGAATCCAAGTCACCCTTCTTGCACATCACCAACACATGAGCAAACTTTGAAATCTGACCTCTCTCACCTGTAATTTATAGGTTGTTGTATGAGCTAACAAATATCTCGAAGCCCGGCTGATTTAACTTTCAATAAAAAGACAAATTTCTAAATATGATGATACATAAAGAAATAAACGAGTAATCCTTAGGAAAGAAACAAAATGTTTGCTCCCTGACTCTGAAACTCAGATATTCTGAATTGCACACTGCTTCCATTTTTCCAGCTTTAGGATGTACATAATGTGGACAAGTACAGGAAAAAGATTTTAAAGCATGAATTTTACATAAAAAACATTAAACAAATGTAAGCAATAAAGACAAAAGCTGTGAGTAAACACAATTCAAATTTAGGAGGACTTTTTTTCATGCCCATAGAGAAGTACTTGAGAAATATACATGTAGCTCTTAAAAGGTA